>NC_141689.1:1905732388-1906282388 GCF_964263255.1 Lissotriton vulgaris
TAAAGGTGAAATCAGTGTAATGCGGATGAGTCCTGGTCATTTATCCCTTTCCTTGAAATATCAGTAACCTTCTCTTACAAGTTTGTCAGTTGATGTGTCATCTTACTGATGTCAGTGTGCAGAGAGGTAACAGCTGGCAAATGCTTCATGTGAGCAGGTGCCCACATGTAAAGTCCATGAGGTAAACATGCTGCACATTGTCCTGGATTATCCGCAAATGGTTATTGAGAATGACATTTTGTGTCATAGTTACCATCTGTTGTACTAAATTATGGACATTTATGTCTCATCACAGCTGCTGACAGGATGATACCACTGCAACGAACAACATCTGAGGGATGCATGACATCCTGGCTGCAGAAGTGAAACCCTTGCGCCTCTGGAGGTAGGGAGGGGCTGATGACAGGCCCAGATTGAGTATTGGCCTGCCCTGGGGACACCTCTTCAGGACCCACTGGTGAAGAGTGTGGGGGAGAATAGTTCTCCACCACATCATGGTCAGAGATGTCGGTCCTTCCCCCCACCTTCAATTTCCACAGCCTCTCCGCGGGACGTAGCACCAGAGTGCTGTTCTTCCTCATTCCGGGTGTGCACAATCCCCTTGCCTCCTGATGTTGAGGGTCCCTCCTCCTCCTCTTCTTCCTCGCTGGTTGAAAAAGTGTGTAGCCACCGGCAAACTGATGGCCTCTTTCTCTGGACTTGTTCCTGAGGTTCTTCTATATCACCAGCTGTGCCTGCTGAAATGTTAGAAAAATCCTGATGTGGTGGTAGTTTCGTGCAGGACAAGACATATACATAGATGAGCCAAGGTCAGAATATGTTCTCCTCTGATCACACTCTACAGTTGACAGGGGCAGATTTACAACTTTTGGCTAATCTCTGCTAATTAGCAGTGATGTGCCAGAAGAGTTGTGACGCATCTGCCCACCCATGCGCCACCACTGATGTGCGGCATTTACAATGCGGTGTACCCTGGCGCTCGGATGGGCAGATGCATGACGCTTCCCTGGCGGAAATGCAGCGCAATGCTGGAGTTGCGTTGCAAGCGCGAAGCAGCTCCAGCAAGGCTCGGGGTGCCCTATCTCTAACATGCTGCGCCAATTCTTACACCTGCTTCAACTTTAAGTGTGGGCGTAAAATCCGTTTTGCGGGCGAATTTGCGGATTTTTGACGATTTCACGATCCGTGAATCGCGCGAATTTTCCCAATAATCTGCAAATTCGCAAGCTACAAATTATTTTGCTTGGTCGCGCTTGAAAAATACAATATGGCGCGCGGGGCGTTGACTTACCGTGATTCTGAGTACGCCAAGTGGTTTTTCTCCCGGTTTTTCGTGTGCTGCGCCATTTTTGATCTTGCTGCGTGATCGCGCAAGAGTTTTTCGAACGCAATTACGTTATCGCGGCTTGCCATCTTGCACAGCGAGAGTTTGACAACGCTAGTACGTCATAAAGGCCCGCGATCACGCATTGCAGGAGTAAACAATGCCAAACACGTAGATGCGGCGCGCAGCTGACTTCCGGCGGGAGATTTGAACAGCTCACGTTCCCGAAATTGCAAAAATTGCAATTCTGCACAAGAAATCCACCGCAGGAAGCATAAACCTTGTGAAAATGATGATTTTGATCAGAATAACTCCTCAGATTGACAATTGGCTGCACTTTTTGGTGCAGGAGTCAATTTTTTGGGGTGTGGTGGGAAGAAGGAAGTGCCCCAGAGTCTCCAACTTCCTGTTCCTGTCCAGCAAGCTCCTCCCAGTGCTTTGTCCATGTCCTGGTCGCTTTTCATTTGGCTGTGGAGCTGGAAGGATTACTTTTTGTGACTGCTGCTGGATATTTGTATTCGAGGACTTTTTGGACTTTGGATCACTTTTGGACTTAAGATTTTACAAGTAAGTTGGTGTTGTTTGTTTGGGGCATTGCAGTTGAAGCAACTACAGTTCTAAAACTTTTTCAAAACTTTAACAAAATATATATTGTAGTGGGTAGCCACATTATCCAGTAGGCCCAGGGTTAGTCATGGGTGCATGATACAACTGTTTCTGGGATTTTTTTTTCTTAATTATCTTTTATGTCATGGAATTTTAGCTCACTGTTATATGTTGGATTTTTAAAAAACTTTTGGGGTGCCTGTAAAGCCTCACTAGCCAGTAGGCCCAGGTGTAGTGAGTGGTGCATGGACCTAGTCTTTCTATGCGGTGTCTTGAATTTAAACATCATTGAGGGCAAGGAGGGCATTGGATTGTAGTGATTTTTGTGTGTTTTTTGACTTTTTGGGGTGTTGTTGGGGCCTGGCCATATGGGTGGGGGCCCTTTTGAGGCCTGGTACAGGCAGGGCCAGGCCATGTGGTGGGGTCAAGGGGCCATTTAGAAGCCAGGCAGTGTGCTCAGGCCTGCACCCAGTTTGCCTTGCTTTCAACCATTATGCCCAGGGTTCTCAGTGGTGCATGGGCCTAGTCTTTCTGTGGGGTGTCTTGAATTTAAACATCATTGACGGCATGGATGGCATGGGATTGTGGTGATTTATGACAGTTTTTTTTACTTTTTGGGGTGTTGCTGGGGCCTGGCCATGTGGGCGGGGGCCATTTTGAGGCCTAGTAATGGCAGGGCCTGGCCATGTGGTGGGGGTCAAGGGGCCATTTTGAAGCAAGGCAGTGTGCTCAGGCCTGCACCCAGTTTGCCTTGCTTTCAACCAATATGCCCAGGGGTACTCAGTGAATCATGGGCCTAGTCTTTCTGTGGGGCGTCTTGAATTTAAACATCATTGAGGGCATGGATGGCATAGAATTGTGGTGATTTTTGAGTGTTTTTCGACTTTTTGGGTTGGTGTTGGGGCCTGGCCATGTGGGTGGGGGCATTTTGAGGCCTGGTACAGGCAGGGTCTGGCATTGTGGTGGGGGTCAAGGGGCCATTTTGAAACCAGGCAGTGTGCTCAGGCCTGCACCCAGTTTGCCTTGCTTTCAACCATTATGCCCAGGGGTACTCAGTGGTGCATGCGCCTACTCTTTCTGTGGGGTGTCTTGAATTTAAACATCATTGAGGGCATGGATGGCATGGGATTGTGGTGATTTTTGAGTGTTTTTTTGACTTTTTGGGGTGTTGTTGGGGCCTGGCCATGTGGGTGGGGGCCATTTTGAGGCCTGGTACAGGCAGGGCCTGGCCATGTGGTGGGGGTCAAGGGGCCATTTTGAAGCCAGGCAGTGTCCTCAGGCCTGCACCCAGTTCGCCTTGCTTTCAACCATTATGCCCAGGGGTACTCAGTGGTGCATGGGCCTAGTCTTTCTGTGGGGTGTCTTGAATTTAACCTTAATTGAGGGCATGGATTGCATGGGATTGTGGTGATTTATGAGTGTTTTTCGACTTTTTGGGTTGGTGTTGGGGCCTGGCCATGTGGGTGGGGGTCATTTTGAGGCCTGGTACAGGCAGGGCCTGGCCATGTGGTGGAGGTCAAGGGGCCATTTTGAAGCCAGCTAGTGTGCTGAGGCCTGCACCCAGTTTGCCTTGCTTTCAACCATTATGACCAGGGGTACTCAGTGGTGCATGAACCTAGTCTTTCTGTGGGGTGTCTTGAATTTAAACGTCATTGAGGGCATGGATGGCATGGGATTGTGGTCATGTTTGAGTGTTTTTTGACTTTTTGGGTTGGTGTTGGGGCCTGGCCATGTGGGTGGGGGCCATTTTGAGGCCTGGTACAGGCAGGGCCGGGCCATGTGTTGGGGGTCAAGGGGCCATTTTGAAGTCAAGTAGTGTGCTTATGCCTGCACCCAGTTCGCCTTGCTTTCAAACATTATGCCCAGGGGTACTCAGTGGTGCATGGGCCTAGTCTTTCTGTGAGGTGTCTTGAATTTAAACATCATTGACGGCATGGATGGCATGGGATTGTGGTGATTTATGACTGTTTTTTTACTTTTTGGGGTGTTGTTGGGGCCTGGCCATGTGGGCGGGGGCCATTTTGAGGCCTGGTAATGGCAGGGCCTGGCCATGTGGTGGGGGTCAAGGGGCCATTTTGAAGCCAGGCAGTGTGCTCAGGCCTGCACCCAGTTTGCCTTGCTTTCAACCATTATGCCAAGGGGTACTCAGTGGTGCATGGGCCTACCCTTTCTGTGGGGTGTCTTGAATTTAAACATCATTGAGGGCATGGATGGCATGGGATTGTGGTGATTTGTGAGTGTTTTTTTACTTTTTGGGTTGGTGTTGGGGCCTGGCCATGTGGGTGGGGGCCATTTTGAGGCCTGGTACAGGCAGGGCCTGGCCATGTGGTGGGGATCAAGGGGCCATTTTGAAGCTAGGCAGTGTGCTCAGGCCTGCACCCAGTTTGCCTTGTTTTCAACCATTATGCCCAGGGGTATTCAGTGGTGCATGGGCCTAGTCTTTCTGTGGGGTGTCTTGAATTTAAACTTCATTGAGGGCATGGATGGCATGGGATTGTGGTGTTTTTTAGTGTTTTTCGACTTTTTGGGGTGTATAACGGATGTTCCTCTGGCTTCCATTGCTTTTAGGTGCACAAGAGAACCACCAGTGCCAGGAAGAAGTCCTGCAGCGTTGTGTGCAGCACAATTTCATGTGACGTCACGTGTGGCCACAGACAAGACAACTCTGCAACTCGTGCAACTGCGGCCGGCTGTTCTGACATCTCAAGAAGATGGCCCCAAAGAAAGTTGGCCGTAGCGCCTCAGCGAAAAAAGTTGCCACTGCCAGTAAGAAGGAGCAGAAGAAGCAAGTTGCACCACCTACCAAGGAGACTGGTGTGCCCACCGACACCTTTTTTGGGAAACAAAACTACGCCTGCAGCAGCAGCGGTGTCCGCCGGGGACCAAGCTGAAAGCAGCACCTCCGCTTCATTGGGCTCAGTGCCACCACGCCAAGTTAGGTCCAAGATCATGAGTGCTGCTGCGGCAGCCACTTTGGTTGTTCAATCACCATCGACCAGTGATCTTGGCTCATCACAAGAAAGTACCATCCAATCAACACCAGGTGTAACTCAGCTGACGAGTGTTCAACAACCACAGACACAAACACAGGTGCAACTAGTACAAGCGCAAGTACATTGGCAAGGAGAGGCGCAAGTAGAGCCGCAAGGAGAGGCGCAAGTAGAACCGCAAGGAGAGGCGGAAGTAAAGTCCCAAGGAGAGGCGCAAGTAGAGCCACAAGGAGAGGCGCAAGTAGAGCCGCAAGGAGAGGCGTATGGACAGGTGCATGTAGAGGTGCAACTAAAGGTTCATGGAGCGGCACAACTGCCTACAACGCTTGTTCCTCCAGAAGTAGGGGCACATCAGGAAATTGATATTCAAGAGGAGGTATCATCCGAGGAAGCCACTCCCCCTGATGATGATTGTCCATTGTCTTCCAGATCCCCAAGAAGAAAAAGGTCAAGGAGGGATACTACTACTACTACAAGCTCTTCTTCAAGCCCCTTTCACTCTGATGACCTTGATGGTGATTGGAACCCAGCCATGCAGTCTGAGAGTGAGTCACGCCATGAGCCGACAAAGGTAGCTAAGCCTAAAAGGAAGGCTCCCGCAAAGCTTTGACTTATGGGTGATGACGACAAACAAGAAGTGGTGTCTTCTGCTGCTGATGTACAGTCTGACGACGACCCAGTCATCACAGTCGTCACTCCAGCCCCAGCGGGCATGCAGCAGACACACATTTTGACCCTATCCCGAATGGCTGCTGAGCGGGATATTGGCAGCGTGGCACTGATACCACCACCGTTAACTACAACACCAACACGACCTACAGCTTCCATATTTTTTAGTCAGAAGGGCCGGCATGGACCTCCATCCAGCTCGACCTCAAGTAGTGGTGCTGTAAATGAACAACAGAAACGATTTCAGCAACGCCCATCCTCCACTTCATCTGGCCTTGAAAGTCAAAGTAGCACCTCCTTCTTCAGCAGACATCACCAGTCCCCAGTTTGGGACTTCTTTACTGTTGTTTGTTCGATTTGTAAAGTATTCGTTAGTCAGGGTAAGCTTGGTACCAACTATGGTACCGGAGGTCAGAGAGGTCATCTCAAGCTACACCACACTATCATTTGGGAAGCACACATGAGGAAGGCAAGAGAAAAACAAATCCAAATGTATCCCTTGATATTGCATCTGATGATGACAAGAGGCTGATCGTGCATGGGGGAAGTGAAGAAGCGACAGACATTTTTTCTGGCACTCCCAGTTCTGCTGACAGCAGCACTGCAGTGGTATCGCCCACACCCTCAACCCCTGCAACATCTATGAGGCACACTAAGAGTGTGGGAGAGACACCAATGCGAAAAACTACATCACTGGGCCTAACTTGTTTGAAGACATCATCATCATCATCATCGCGTAAAATGATCCAGCCCACCATTCGCGGAATGTTGTGGTCGGAGGAGCCATTTGAACGCAACCACCCAACGGTACGTCTGTATAACGCAAAGCCGGCTAAAATGCTAGCGCTGGACCTTCTCCCTTTTTCTTTCGTGGAAGGAGTGGGGTTTCTAGAATTAGTGGCAACAGTCTGCCCTAAATGGAAGGTTCCTAGCCGGTCCTATTTTGCCAGAGTTGAGGTTAAAGCACTGCATCACGATGTGCTGGAGGTGATTGGGGCACTTTGTAGAAGAGTGCTGTTCACACTATCCACTTGACAACAGACATGTGGACCAGTTGCCAAGCCCTTGATTACATGTGCATCACTGCACACTGGGTCTCTTTTTCAGGGTTTTTTGCAGGGGTTAGCGACAAGTCAAGTGCAGTTGTTGACCTGGACACAGTTTTTCAAGCTACTCGGAAACATGCAACATTATCCATGTTTGCCATGGAGAAAACTCATACTGCAAAAAACATTTTGGAGAAGTTTAACAGTGATGTCTCTGAATGGCTGCAACCAAGAAATCGCATAGTTGCTTATGTTTCCACGGATAATGGCAGTAATATATTTAAGGCCATGCAGGAAGGTGAATATTTCAGAGTGCCGTATTTGGCGCACTGTATAAACCTGGTAGTTCAAGATTTCTTGAAAAATGAAAACACAGTCATGAAGTTACTGACCACCTGCCGAAGAATCTGCACACATTTCAGCCATTCTTTTAAGGCCCCGAAGGAGCTGAGGAGCATTCAACATGAACGTAAACTGCCAGTCAAAGGACTCATCCAGGTGGTGGCAACACGTTGGAACTCAACCTTTTACATGATTGAGCGTCTGTTTGAGCAGTGCATGGTAATCAATGACTATGTCTTTCAACTAGGTTTTACTATGAAAGACATGAGGCTAGAGTTGGAGGAATGGCAGCTAGTTAAAAGCCTGACAGACATGCTTCGTCCTTTTGAGGTCTTCACGCATGAAGTCAGAAGGGAGGACTGTTCTTTTAGCAAAGCTATCCCATTGTTGGTCATGCTAGAGCACCAACTGAAGGCCGTGTCTTCAACGTTCAGAGATGATGTTGGAAAGCAAGTCGCATATGTGTTGGCGGAGCGGTTATTAAGCCGCCTAGTTGCCAATGAAAGGCTTAAAAACAGACATACAGAACACCATTAAATTTGTGTCACTATTCTGGATCCACGGTACAAAAAGGCAGTGGCCAGCAAAGCATTCATTCCTTTTGATGAAGCAGATGTTTCAAAGTACAAACATTGGCTAGCTGTGTCAGCCAGTCGGTTCGAAAAAGATCGGCAGAAAATTCAAGGAGCCGTCAGAAGTCCAACTGAATCAGCAGGCCATCCAGCGTCAAGTTCCACTTCTGAATCTGTGGGCGAAGGGAGTCACTTTCCCTCACAGCCGTTAACGACACCAGCAGCAACCGTATCATCATCCTCTCCTGCACCAGGCCCAGCCATATTATTGTCGGAAGAGGATTGGCTAACTCATCAAGGGTTTGCTCGTTCCAGTGCTGAGAAGGCCACAGATGGTACGCAAAGTGGAGCAACCGTGGAGAACCTTGAGTGGATGGTGCAGGCCTATCTGGAATGACCCAACACAGGTCTTTGTTAATACGAACCCATTGCTGTATTGGTACAGGAAAATGGCTCTATGGCCACTGATCACCAACCTGGCTATAAATTTTTTGTCTCGCCCACTCGCAAGCATGTCTTCTGAACGTGTTTTCAGTGCTGCTGGTGCCATTGTAACTTCAAAAAGGACCCGCCTCTCGGCCAAAAATGTTGAGAGGTTAACACTGATCAAAATTAATCAGCACTTGATACCACCAGATTACAAAGTACGTGAATGCACGCAGGAAGAAGAGGAGACCGACTTAGGTGACGGAAGTTCTTCTCTGTTAACTGACCTACTCCTGTCTCAATTCATGGAGTTTGAGGACGAGCTCTACTTCCCTGACACCGAGCCCTGAAAATGACTTCCTTTTTTCATCCTTATTCACTTTTATTCCTGTGTGTCTTTCTTTGTTTTGCAACTTTTACCACAACAAAACTCTAATCACCTAATCACAACAAGTCCTTCAGCAGCACTGTCTTCATCTTATATTCCTTATTGATTTGAAGGTGCTGCAGTCTGCATTCCTGAGGTTCACAAGTTCCCAACTCAATCATGCTCCTTTATACTCCTCCTCCAGACTCCCCCTATCCATTTCCCTCAAGGCAGATGGGTGGATTACGACGAGTCCCCTCAAGTGGGACTGAAATTACTGACTGACTACATGCTTGCTGATTGCTGACAGAGTTACTTCTGATATTGACAGGAGAGGCTGCCCTGTGGGGCCTCACTTTCCGAAGAAGATGCGGACAAAAAGTAGAACAGGTAATGAATAATTGAGAAGATGGCATGCAGTGGACAGCAATGGCTGTCTGGCTCTGATGAAACCAATTGCTGTTTGTTTTTTGTGTATGAAATGATGATTCATATGTCTTGTCTTAGTTTTTATTTAATCTTTCACACAATAATTGTAACTCATGTCAACAACTCTGTTTTTTTACCTTGTTAAATTAAAATTCTACTTCAAATTCAGGGGCCACTATATTGCATTTCACAAAATATGCAAAATGTCCTTGGAGCGGACTCACTTGCCAATATACCATGATGATTGATTTAATAATATATATTTTTTCTTTACAGTCACTCACTGGGATGGATGGATCATCAGCGTCGGTTTACGGAAGAACTATGGCCAATTCGTGAGTGGCAAACAGGTAAACCAATCTACAACAACTACTACAGCAGGACTACATGTCTGTCTATTCGTGGTATGTATTGGTCGAGGGCGAGGCAGTGTACTGTTGTTGTTATGCCAGGCAGAGTCCACTCCAGACAGCAGTTCATGTAAAATTGGGACTATGTGGCTTGCTGCATACTATTAGATATGCTTTGTCTGTCTGACAAAGAGCCTAGGTATGCTACATCAGGTTGCTTCACTAAGTGGTGCCTGCCTTGACCCTCTGCATGGCACTGCCTCAAGCTTGGGCCAAACATCCGTTATGTTTGCAAAATTTGATGTTTTTCGGTATTTTGCAAATTTTGCAAAAGTACCAAAAAATCGCAAATTCTTGAGCAGAACGTATTTTTGGCCCATGCTTGCGGCAGGACCATGCAGACGGTCAAGGCAGGCACCACTAAGTGAAGCATCCTCCTGATGTAGCATACCTAGGCTCTTTGACACAGGCAGACAAAGCATATCTACGGTTTAGGGTTCAGTGCGATTAACTATGGTTTTTGGGTTTAAGTTGGTAGGGTTCACGCTGATTCTAGGGCTCGGGGCCCGATGCATGCTCGTTTATAATGATGTTGACAATGTTTTAGGGGGGTTTTGTGTTCTTTGGTCCAGAATTGGCAGAATTTTGGCCTTTTTGGGTGGTGGTTCGATTTTGTTCTGCCTTGCTGAGATTCTTGTGAATTGCTGGAACAAGTGACTGTCCAGGTAAGTTTCAAGAGGATCGAAGTAGTGGAAGTGCTGAAAACAGCAATGTTTTGTGAACAGCGCAATTTGCCATGTTTTGAATATACCAGTATTGCATGTTTTTGGGGGGCTGTTTGGGGGTGTTCTAGATTTGTGGGGGAGGGTGTGTGGGTCTGGGAGCACTGCTAGGATAGCATAATTTAGATTGGAAGTGATTTGAAGAAAATCCATGGTGGGAAAGAGGAGTTAGGGCCTAGCTGCAGAGCGTGTTTGGACCGATGTAGACTGGTTGTCTGAAAATTTTCTAAGTATGAGTTTTTGCATTTTTGCTTTTTGCCTGTTTAGGGGTGTTCTGCTTTTTTGCGGGTGGGTGCAGGGGTCTGGGGACATCGCTCGGAAGGTCTAATATCGGAATCAAGTGTTTTGGACCAAATCCATGGTGAAAAAGATTTTACGTTTTTGCTCACTTGCCTGTTTTTGGGGTGCTGTTTGGGGGGCTTCTAGGTTATTCGGGGTGGGTTTTGGGGTCTGGGAGCACTGCTGGCACAATCTAATTTTGATTGCATTTTGTTTTCAGAAAATCCATGGTGGAAAATGGGAGTTAGGGCCTAGTTGCAGAGCGTATTTGGACTGAATTGAAGGTAGGCCCATTTTTGCTTTTTGCCTGTTTGGGGGTGTTCTGCTTTTTGGTGGGCGGCTGCTGGGGTCTGGGGGCATAGCTTGGAAGGTCTAATATCGGAATCAAGTGTTTTGGACCAAATGCATGGTAAAAAAAGTGTTTCCGTTTATGCTCACTAGCCTGTCTTTGGGGTGCTGTTTGGGGAATTCTATGTTTTTGTGGGTGGGTTTTGTGGTCTGGGAGCACTGCTGGCACAGTCTAATGTTGATTGCATTTGTTTTTCAGGAAATCCATGGTGGAAAAGGGGACTTAGGGCCTAGCTGCGCAGCGCATTTGGACTGAATTCCAGGTAGGCCCGAAATTTGCTAAGTCTCACTTTTTGCGTTTTTGCTTTTTGGCTGTTTGGGGGTGTTAAACTTGTTTCCGCCTGGGTTGATGGGTCTAGGGGGATTTCTGTGAAGGTCTAATACTGAATAAAAGTGGTTTGGAGAAAATCGGAGGTGAAAAAGTGTTTCCATTTTCAGACATTTCGCTCACTTTAGCGTTTTCGGGGGGCTGTTTGGGGGGTTCCTGGTGTTTGTGGGGGGGATTTGGGGTATGGAGCAATGCTGGGTATGAATACTTTTGATTGCAAGAGGTTTGAAGAAAATCCATGGCGGCAAAGGAGAGTTAGGGCCTAGCTGCAAAGCGCGCACGGAGTGATTTGGGATTGAGGGCTAAATAATTCTGTGTGTCACTTTTTGAGGTTTTGCTTTTTGGCTGTTTGGGGGTGTTAAACTTTTTTTCCACCTGGGATGATGGGTCTGGGGGCATTGCTGTGAAGGTCTACTACCGGGAAAAAAGTAGTTTGGAGAAAATCGGAGGTGAAAAAGTTGTTGCGTTTTTGCTCACTTGCCTGTGTTTGGGGTGCTGTTTGGGGGGCTTCTAGGTTTTTGTGGGTGGGTTTTGGGGTTTGGGAGCACTGCTGGCACAGTCTAATGTTGATTGCATTTGTTTTTAAGGAAATCCATGGTGGAAAAGTGGAGTTAGGGCCTAGCTGCGCAGCGCATTTGGACTGAATTCCAGGTAGGCCCGAAATTTGCTAAGTCTCACTTTTTGCGGTTTTGCTTTTTGGCTGTTTGGGGTGTTAAACTTATTTTCGCCCGGGTTGACGGGTCTGGGGGCGTTGCTGGGAAGGTCTAACACCGGATAAAAGTGGTTTGGAGAAAATCCATGGTGGGAACGTTTTTAACTTTTCAGAGTTTTCGCTCACTTTCGTGTTTTCGGGGGCCTTCTTGGGGGGGTTCCTGCTGTTTGGGGGGTGTTGGGGGGTCTTGGAGCAACGCTGGGTATGAATACTTTTGATTGCAAGTGGTTTGGAGAAAATCCATGGTGGCAAAGGGGAGTTAGGGCTTAGTTGAAGAAAGCGTTTGACAGTATTTTTAACTTAGGGCTCGTTAGGGTTAGCAGTATTGCATGTGTTTGGGGGTGTTCGAGATTTTAGCAACTGGGTTCTGGGGTCTACTCTTGTAGCACTTGTCGAGAAATGTCTAATTTTGGTTGCAAGTGGTTTGAAGAACATCCATGGTGGGAAAGGGGGGATTTGGGCCTACTTTACTTTCAAAGTACGTTTTGTCACCATTTTCCACTAGGCCTCAGACAGGTAGCAGTATCGCAAGTTTTTTGGGGTCTGATTGGGGGTATTCTACATTTTAGTGTCTGGGTTTAAGGGTCTGGGAGCACTGCTGGGAAGGTCTAATTTTGTTCTAGAATCGTAGTTTACAGTACACCTAGCTTGAGGGGAAAGATCCGCAAAATTCGCCCATACTTATTTATCCTTCAAAAGGAGACTCAGGGTACGCCCTTTCGAAACTATTGTACTGTCGATTCTGAAACTAAAAGTGTGACTTTTTGCACTACACAGCGTACATACCTTATATTTTTTTATGAGTGGTGTTTTAATATCACTTCCTGTTTTTCCATCAACATTTACAGGGAGGCTTTCACCCTGTACATTGGAAAAAAGGATGAAGTCAGGCTTCACATTAGCGAGCCGCAATTCAGCATCCGCCAGGCAGGCAGTGGACAGGCTGTCTTCTGGTCATCCAACGTTGATCGACGGAGCGTCAGATTGAACGGAGGAGTACTGCAAATAAGAGGAATGGCTGGATGCATGCAACTTCCCAAATTCAATAGGACAAGTACAACAACATACAGTAACAGTATACATTCATTTCTACTTATCTTTTAACCCCTTCCAGGCTGATGGCGAGCTGGGCTCGTCATGGCTTAGCCTCCTCGCACGCTGATGACGAGCCCAGCTCGTCACGTAAAGTGCAATTTAAAAAATCTCAGCGCAGGAGCGGAATTCCACTAGCGCGCATGAGGTTAAGTAATGTTATTGCTGTGAACTTATGTGAGTGTGACTCTGCAGTTCTTTGCTCTCTGCTTCTAAATTTGCTATGTTTTTGCTATGTTTAACAGTAATTTAATGTTCTAAGTGTTTATTCTCTCTGAGGGCAGAGAGGCAAGTGAAATTGCGTATTGACTGCCGCCCTGTACTGTCAACTTGTTTCTTCGTAGTTAGTAGTAAGTTGCAGTAAGTAGTAGTGCTACTTTGCAGTAACCTAACCATCCATTTAGTAAACAACTTCTGGCATGCAGTAGTGCCCTTCCTTAATGTCCCTTTAAAGATTTATCGATATCTTCAAATCCAAAGATTTGTTTCTCCTCATTTGTTGTTTAACTGTCCATGCTTTGTTTTTTTCCTCTCTACCAAACTTTCCCAAAAAACCCCATTCCCATCCAATTAAAACCTAACCCTCTTCCCCCGGGCTGTGTGGTATTTCATTGTGGTGTGACTGACAACAACAATAAATTTCACACACTTGCTGGGGAGGATAAGGTCAAAGCAACCAAAATCATTACAATCAGAAGTTCATGTGCGCCATCGTGGATTGATAAGAACATCCTTCTCCTACACCACGTGAACAATCAAATGCTTAATGCTTATGTTACGTTGATGACGTGTCCTGTACCTTAATTTCTTATAGCAGTCAAACTCCACGCCACTACTACTTATATTTACATTAATTTAGCACTGCTTAGGCTACAATTTAGGGCACTGTTCTCTACCGTACTATCTAATGTACTGTTTCTAATGCTACGCTCAGGGCACTCAATGTTTCATTTCCTTTTTTTCACATGGTGATACTGCCATTGTGTACCACTACTGCTACCAGCACAACAATGATATTGCATCCGTCGAGGATTCAAGTCAACAACCAACCTTAATCACCATTTGCAATGCAGACAGCCCTGGGGCTACCCCGATTCTCAAACACAAATCACAGGTAAGATAAGCATATTGGAGAGGTAGTAGAATAATGGGCTAGGACTAAGTTGGGAGGAGAGCAGAGACTGACAGTACTACTAGTAAAGTACAGTAGTAGGGCTACTGAATTGACAAACCCGGTTACTTGCATTTTGGTACATTTCAGGACTAGATGTTTCATTCATGCTGGTAAGTTTGAAAAAGCAAAGATCCAGTAACCACCACCAACCCCCACACAAAATAATATCAGCGCGTATACTGTGTTTTGGTATGAAAAATATAATTATTAAGAAATATAAATTATTGATGTTGTCACAAAAATAAAATAAATTACCCCAACTCACCACCCCTCACTAACCAAACCAATGTCCAAAAATCCCAAAGTCCCCTTTCCCAAAAACCCATTTCCCACCCCCTCAACAGTCTTTAAAAAAGGGGCAAGAGACAGTCACCTCCTCCGGTGGCGTAGTGTGGACAGCTGGTGCTGCACGTCCCGCAGCTCTTTGCGGAGGTCCCGGAGCTGGCGCTGATGTTTTTTTGCCGAACCGCTCCAGGTAATCCACTCGCTTTCGGAGGCGGCGCACGTGCCATCTAGGCTCTGGGGGGGGCAGCTGTTGTTTTTGCTGCTGTGCGGCGGCGGCGTGAGGCTGTCGGGCCACAGCTCCGTTTGGCTGGAGGCTTGTGGCTGGTGGACCCGGAGGCAGTGGAGGAGGATGTACTGGTTGATGTGTCCTCATGCTCCCGAGCCCACAACCGCCGATACTCGGCACAAATAGCCTCCAGTTTACGGGCCCTGGCCCGGACAGCCATCTCCTTGCGAGTGAGCTTTTATTGGAGTAGCATCTATGAAGAAAGAAAGAAAAATACTGTAGCCAATAGTCTTTAACATAAACTAAAAATAATTCAATGGAAAGTTGACACTCAGTAACACCAGCAAGTAGCAAACACAGTATAACATTTTGGCATGTATCTTTCCGCCGTCTTTATAAGCCTGTGACATTACTGGGAGTTTCAGGAATTCCACTAGCAGCACTATGGGTGGACTCACTACTACATACATAGTCAGAGAGTACTAAAAAAAAGGCCTTTTTCACTTTTTTTCTCTTGTGTTGCAAAACAAATTACTAGTACGTGAACTTGTGGTAGCCGCCATAATGGCAGCTCACTCAGCTTTCACCCGAGAAATACAGACACAGGTCATGATGATGCAGACGCGCAGTAATTTAAGCAGTACAAGCAGGTGGGGATAGGAATGTCTTACTTTTCTATAGGGGTGGCACTGCCACTGGTCATACTTCATCCACTCAGTGTCTGCTCTTCTACATCATACACCTCTGCTATCGATGAGGATAAAGAAGATAACATCCAGGCTTCTAAAGTACGTCTATGATTCTTCTTATTGTCTCAAATGTACCAAAATTTATTTTTGTCAACAACCAACTAACATCCATTTCATTATATTTTGGAAACCGCCGTCTTCTTATCTTGAATTGCACTCAACAAAACCATTCAGTCATAAATATTAAGACTCGCTCGTCCTTCATTTCACCCTTCTTTAACTTTTCGTTCTTCACATCCCTAAACTACATCTGATATGACTTGGCTTCACAATAAAAGTTTGCCAGCTGAGTTGAAGTGAAATAGAGGGGAGCCATTGGTTACCCGAGAAGTACCGCAACTAATGCTATTACAAGTCAAGGTTGACTGTCTTCTCCGTGATAGCCCAAAAAGTAGTTCTAAATTAGTAACAGTTCTTAACAGTACAGTCTACTTATACTAGTGTACTGTGTACTACTGTAAAGTACATCATACACTCCTTTGCTAGCCTACTCAAAAACATTTCAATGAGTAAGGAGTATGATAACTTACCACCATCCGCCGCCGCTGAGTCTTCCCCCCCAGCTCCTCCTGTTGGCGCCGCCGTATCCAGAGTGGACCCCTCCACACTGCTGGCCCCGGCACTGGTGGTCATCTGTGCCGCATCAGATGTTGTGACGTCTAGGAAAAACATGTCATATTTTGAGATGTCATACACAACCCCCTATTTTGTCTCCTAATGGAAGAAAATGTTACATAACTCATTTTTTATTACTGGGATTGAAAAAAGTAACGGTTTTGTGGAGGAAGTGTTAACCTTTTATATGCTTATTCCATTAAATGCTAAACTTCTTCTTATGACAACTGATGAATGCTTGTTTAACGTGCACCATTTATCTCATTACAGAAAAAAGATTCCATTGCCCTTCTGCCAGACGATTCACCAACTACTAGTAAGTCATCACCAGCAGTACTTTAAGTACTTTAAAGAAGGTGGGGGCTCCCGCATAGTTATTCTAATAATTTCATGTGTCTGTTAACTATTATTAAGTTTGAGTCATAGTAATTTTAAACTTTAACGTCATCCATCACAAAATACTACGCTATTAAAAATATAGAAATAATGTTTTCATTTCCTAATTGAAAATAAAACTTTAAAACTAACAAACACTGTGTGGTTTTTGTTCACAAGTGAGTGTGCGGAAGGGTTTGAACTACTGCACTTGGCAGTCATGTTTCAGTGACTCAGATAGGCCGGGACTCGGCGGTAGTCTTCTTCTGTTCTTCTGGGTCGTAAAATCATTGGTCGGACACACTAGATAGTCGGTCAGGGGATTGGGGGTTCAACTTCTGTTCGGACTGAGCTATGTCGAAAGTCGAACTGCACCTATCATCTTGTCCATACTTCTTTCTGTGCAGGATAGTCCCTGAAACACTAGCGGTATGGGATGTGCTCCTCTCAAATCAAAAAGGCAACTGGTACCTTTTACTTGGTGTAAACAATGACATTTTGTTGTTGGAAATTGTCAAAGCACTTACATTAAGAAGACTGGAATAGACAGCAAGGGCAACCCAGATGACTGCACTCAGTGTCTAGAGCTATTGCTGGATCAGAGTTTTGTTTCACACCGTTTGCCGACTGGGCAAGCTTAGCTACCTACACAGACCGACTCATAATCGTAAATAGTAGTAGCACAGAGAGTGATGGTAGAGGCAGGATAAGAATGTAGAAAGTAGTCTACATTAGAAGAAGATCAAGGACTATTTTGTAAAACATAGAATTATTAGGAAACAGTTTGTAATGAATAGGAGCTGTAAAAGTTAGGGAAGTATAAGTATTAATATAACAATAGAACAACTTACTGGGGCCAGCAAAAGAGCCTGCAAGGGACTGATCCTGTCCACCTTCTTCCACCGGAGTCTCAGTCGCCGCCGGCGCCTTGCCCCTGGGAGGTTCTGGTGAACATGAAATAAAGAAACACAACATGGATGATTGTTTTTTGGGAAATATTTGATTTCTTTGAACACAATCTAAAATTATGTCGGGGAAACAAATTAACAACAATTGCATCTGACCTGGTCAACTAGGAGGATAGTAGTACAGTATTGCAGGATTCGCAGACTGTCTAATAGGAAAGTTAGGTAATTCAGTAACTACACCAACAACAAAAAGGTTCTACTACGACTTCCATCACTCAGCAGCACGAGACGTCGCGTGACATTCACAGTCCGGCATCATGATTGCAGACCACTAACAAATGTTCTATAACAAGTAATAAATAATATACTCAACGTATCAATCCACCACTATCTCTTCAAAGTGGCAGCAGCAGGAGTACAAAGATGGAATAGACTTGAGTCTACTGTCTCTACCATTACGCAGTAATGCTCTCAAATGAGTAAAAAGTTGCAAACATGTAAGCATAGTAGCAACGTCAATAACCAGGCGAGCACCTGCAATGACAGAAGCTATTTAAAGAATAATTTACCTGCAATGTAATCGAATCAGCAGCATTCGTACTCTTCAGGAAAAAAATAGATTAGCAATATAACAGAGCAAAAGAAAAAAAAGTGGTTCTTAAATAGCTACTTACCAAGGCCAGGAATCTCCAATCCTTGCAGGTTTGAGCATGTCATGCTCCTGGTCCAGATGTCAGTCCACTGGTGCGTCGCTTGCTGGTAGGTGCGCCGGACCCCAGACTCCTTCCACATGCCCCGGCACACCTTCTCCCACAGCTGGCGACGCTCCCGGAGGCCATAACCGAAGCAATCCGCCACCTGCTGCCTTGGTCTTAGGGAGGAGGACTTGGACAAAAACCATCAAAGCGGCCACCTCCACAGCAGAGAAGATCTCCCTTGCCTGGACTTGCTCCCCCCTCAAACGCCCGCAAGGGAGCCGGGTACGGGTGCTAGACCCTTCCCCTTGCCCTTGTCGGCTCCCTTTGCCATGGTCCTGGGCACAAGAAAAAGGAAAGAAGAATAGGTGTGAAAAAAAATAAGAGAGAGAGTGAAAGAAATAAAGTAGGTAATAAAGTAACAAAAAGTTAAAAAAACACAAAATATAGATGTAGGAAATTGTAGAGATAGATAATATGCAAAAAAAAGTTCAGAAAAACATAGGATTACAAAGATGTAAGATGGATAGAAAGGTAGCATGCCCAAAAACCATAGCAATGAATGAAAAACAAGATGGCCGCGCCCATAGAGGACCACGTTGGTAAGTTCGCGCGATATTTTCCCCGCGAGCACGCAAAAACACAGGCAAACCCGTAATAGCGCGCCGCACACAACGCAAGATTGCCAATAGCGCCCGGAACCGGAAATACGCAACGCACACAAGATGGCAGCCCCCATGTACGACCGCATGCGTAATTTCGCGGTCGGTGCGCTGCGAACACTCAAAAAAAATACCAATCCACTAATTTGCATGAATTTGCAGATTACAAGTTCGATTTAGAGCGAATTCGCGCCCCGTGAATCTCGCGAAATTGCAGAAAAACGAATTTTGCAAAACTGAAAGCACTTAGCAGGTGCAAAAGTTCAAGCTAATTTGTAACTATTCCCTGTAGTGCTTCCTGAGGGGGCCCTCCAAAGTTTAGTTGCCTACTTGCAACTATTCTCTGACCCTGCTCTGACCCTCAAAGCAGGGTCAGAGAATAGTTGCAAGTATGGCACAATGCTACTGAAAAAAAAATTCAACTGCAACAGGAAGCACTTACAGCTAAGGAAGCAGCTGCCAGACTTGAAGCTCAAATTCAGTGACACATTAACCAGCCCCAAATTAATGCATCTCAGTTGAGGCTGGGCAGGTGTGCTTTCCTCCCATAATCTACAGTGGTGAACCAGAGGGTGCTGTGATGAACCAGAGGGTGGCAGTGCTGAACCAGAGGCTGGCAGTGATGAACCAGAGGGTGGCAGGGATGACCCAGAGGGTGGCAGGGATGAACCAGAGGATGGCAGTGGTGAACCAGAGGGTGCTGTGATGAACCAGAGGATGGCAGTGATCAACCAGAGGGTGGCAGTCTTGAACCAGAGGGTGACAGTGATCAACCAGAGGGTGGCAGTGATGAACCAGAGCGTGGCACTGGTGAACCAGAGAGTGCTGTGATAAACTAGAGGGTGGCAGTGATGAACCAGAGGGGGACAGTGATGATCCAAAGGGTGGCAATGGCAAACCAGAGGGTGGCAGTGATGAACCAGAGGGTAGCAGTGATGACCCTGAGGGTGGCAGTGGCGAACCAGAGGGTGGCAGTAATGAACCAGAGGGTGGCAGTGATGAACCAGAGGGTGGCAGTGATGATCCTAAGGGTGGCAGTGGCGAACCAGAGGGTGGCAGTAATGAACCAGAGGGTGGCAGTGATGAACCAGAGGGTGGCAGTGATGAACCAGAGGGTGGCAGTGGTGAACCAGAGGGTGGCAGTGATGAACCAGAGGGTGGCACTGGTGAACCAGAGGGTACTGTGATGAACCATGAGGGGGACAGTGATGATCCAGAGGGTGGCAGTGGCAAACCAGAGGGTGGCAGTGATGAACCAGAGGGTGGCAGTGGCGAGCCAGAGGGTAGCAGTAATGAACCAGAGGGTGGCAGTGATGAACCAGAGGGTGGCAGTGGTGAACCAGAGGGTGATGAACCAGAGGATAGCAGTGATGAACCAGAGGGTGGCAGTCTTGAACCAGAGGGTGGCAGTGGTGAACCAGAGGGTGCTGTGATGAACCAGAGGGTGGCAGTGGTGAACCAGAGGGTGGCAGTGATGAACCAGAGGGTGGCAGAGATGAACCAGAGGGTGGCAGTGGTGAACCAGAGGGTGGCAGTGATGAACCAGAGGGTGGCACTGGTGAACCAGAGGGTGCTGTAATGAACCAAGAGGACAGTGATGATCCAGAGGGTGGCAGTGGCAAACCAGAGGGTGGCAGTGATAAACCAGAGGGTGGCAGTGATGATCCTGAGGGTGGCAGTGGCAAACCAGAGGGTGGCAGTAATGAACCAGAGGGTGGGAGTGATGAACCAGAGGGTGGCAGTAGTGAACCAGAGGGTGATGAACCAGAGGATAGCAGTGATGAACCAGAGGGTGGCAGTGGTGAACCGGAGGGTGCTGTGATGGACCAGAGGGTAGCAGTGGTGAACTAGAGGGTGGTAGTGGTGAACCAGAGGGTGACAGTGGTGAACCAGAGGGTGATAGTGATGAACCAGAGGGTGGCAGTGGTGAACCAGAGGGTGGCAGTGATGAACCAGAGGGTGGCCGCGATGAACCACAGGGTCGCAAACAGGCTGGACACGTAGAAACAACATGCTCGCGACCGTTGCAACCACACAAGTAAGTTTGCATTCCCGAACTTGTAAAAAACCCTTGCGAACTGGCAAAAACCCTTGCGAACACGCAAAAAAAAACAAATTCGCAAATTCGCACGAATTCGCGGATTTTGTGAATTGCGAGATCGCTTTTGCGCGAATTCACGGAACGCGAATTCGCAGATTTCGCCCATAGCAGGCGCAGGGTTTTGACACAGCATGGCCCTAAAAGTGACTGAGTGAAATCTTGTAGATTTCACTCAGCTACTTTTAAGAGGCGTTCCTGCGCAGGAATGCCCCCCGTGCCAGAACGCCTACATGTGGCGCAGGGCTTTACAACGTGATGCATCTCCCAGATTGTAATTACCCCGCAGCATGGCACTGGCACTGGCTTTGCGCCGCCGCTGCATCACAAAAGTGACGCAACAGCGGTGTAAACGAAGTGCGAGGGACTTGTAAATCTGCCCCTCAGTGTTTATGAACTTACATTACTTGTATGTTCACTGTCATTTATTGAATTGAGTCTGACATGGACATCTCATGTGTATTTTTTTTAGTTCTTACGCACCTGTATTGGCCAACCCTTAACCTTGGCATTCTTGGGATCTGGGTGTCCTGTCACAGCTACATGTGCCAGTTTGAAAACCAGTCCACCAAAGGAGAACATGAAGAGTCCAGATTTAATTGAATTTGGACATTGATATGGAGTTGCAGCTATATAATGTCTGGACAAGTGTCATCTGCTTTGTAGCATTGTATGGGACAAGACAAATGCCGAATGTGTGTCACACATCCACATAGGGTCTGGGCTACTTCTCTAGCTACATTGTGAGTCTAGCCTTTTGCAAGGTAGTACAGTACACCAGTAAACAGGGTTGGGTCATGTGAAATGTCATGGAGGCCACTGAGGGTGAGACGTCTGTCAGTGGACACACCTTGCAAATTTAGGAACACTTAAAAGTGATGCAAGGATCTCAAAGTCTGTCTTGACTCCATGGCACCTGATGATCTGTCTCAATTGGAAACCAAACTCTACAAATGCAATGCAAGTCACAGCATCCAATACCCTTTGGCCTGCCATGCACACACTGGACAGTGTCTGAACCATTGCTCATCCAATGCACACATCAGTTATGATTTCCTTGGTTCAATGGTAGTGCTGCTGGGAGAGCAGACTTCAATATGAATGCACAAGTGTGGCCATTGCACTCTGCCCTGAACAGTCCATATGCCACACTGTGCCTTTTTAATCTTGGTGACTGCTGCATGGACACGGAATTGGTGAATGGTGGCATGGGACACACAATGGTACAGCACTGTTTCATTCACATCATACTCCCAGACACATATTGCACATGATGCACTTACTAGGTCCCTGCTATTCATGCTCCTCCGGCTGAGCATGGAGGGTCGGCCAAGCTGCATGCATGACCATCCTGCACAGTGGGGAGAGGCAAGGACAATTCACATGGTGCTGGGAAGGCAGGCCCACCAGCTCTGTAGCCTTGTGGCGGTACCAGCGTTTTAGGTCCTCCCATCGCTTGCGGCATGCCCTAGCACTCCTGGTGTAGACTGCCACTGTACTGCAGCCCTCACCGATGTTGGCTCATGGCCGGGCCCGGGCTGCAGTGCTCAGCTGGTACTCAGGGTCGCCATATAGCTGAGGAAATTCGTCCAGCACCCCCTCTACCAAGATGTCTAATTCCCTTTCTGTAAAAGGGGGTGCTCTCTCTTCATGCTACTCAGCCATTTTGGGGGAAATAAGTGTGATTAGAGCAGCAGGATGTCTTAGGATCTGATTAGTGCTGGAGGATGACTCAGAATGAACACAAAATGGCTGCCAACTACTTCCTGTGATGTATTTCCTGTCTCCCACTTCTTGTATACCATTGCCTGTATGAAATGATGTGTTCCAGTTTATTTTCGGAGATTACAGCCCAAAAACGTAGTTTCCGGTTTCGGAGTGTCGGGTCCGCGCACGTGCATTACGCTTCAAAATTGGAAACTACGTTTTGGGCCGTAACCTCCAAAAATTACCCGGAGCACATCATTTCATACAGGAAATGTTATACAGGAAGTGGGAGACAGGAAATACATCACAGGAAGTATTTGGCAGCTATTTTGTATTCATCCTGATCCATTCACAATCAGTAATCAAATCCACTGCCATCCTGCTGTTCTGTTGTAGAAAAATTGAAATTACAGTGCAGGTGAGAATCATGAATATGTAACTAAAAGGGGAACAGACAATTTAATGACATTTCTGTACGGACAGGGGGGGCTGACACAACATCAAACCCGTTTCATTTTCTCCTACTTTGCATTATGGTACATGTAGTCCATATTGAGTGCTCATTATCAGAGTTGTGTGATGTGTTACGTAACATTAGGGTGGAGCAGTGTGGATATATCACAGACACATGGGGCAGATTTAAAAGCCCCGTACGCCACATTCGTGCCACCGTTGCGTCACATTTGTGACGCGGCAGCAACGAAAAGCCAGCGCCATGCTGCGGGGTATTTTCAACCTGATGCATCTGGGAGATGTGTCACGTTGTAAAGCCCTGCACCACATGTGGGCGTTCCGGCGCAGGGGGGGGGCGTTCCGGCACAGGAACGCCTCCTAAAACTGGGTGTGTGAAATCTACAAGATTTGACTGAGTCACTTTGATGGCCATGCTGCGTCAAAACCCTACGCCTCCTTGAAGTAGGCGTAAGGATCGACGTAGCATGTTAGGCATAGGGTCACCCCGAGCCTTGTTGGAGCTGCGTCGCGCTTGCGACGTGACTCCAGCAATGCGTGACCTTTACGGCAGCAGATGCGTCACACATATTCTTGCGCCATGGTGCGCTGCATTGTGAATGAGGCGCATCCATGATGGCGCAAGAGTTGTCTGACGTGATGCACAATAACTGGCGCATCCCTGCTGATATGCAGGGATGCACCATTTTTGTAAATCTGCCCCATGGTGCCTGATTTACCCATGACATTATCACTCACGTTCTGGGACCATCATTTGTAGGGGAGTCAAATCTGTTGAGGTCACAGGCCTGAGTATGCAAGGGTTATGGCCTTTTGTGATTAAGTGAACCATCCTTATGAGGTCCAGGTAGGTCTCTCAGGACATGTATTGTTTGTCATCAGCATGAATAGTTGATTTTAGGGACATCCACTACACTGATCGCTGACATGGGCACATGACCTGAGGCACACTCCATCTTTTGACTACTGTCAGCAGCTGTGATTTACATGCAGTTAGCGTTGTTTACAAAGTCGTCTCAGGGTTGAATTTATTGACACAGTCGTGTCTATCCAAGTTTCATCATTGACAACAGACAGCAAAGCACATTTTGTCCATGGCACTACAGGTTGCTCATGTGAAAAATGAGCTGATCACGGACTTGCATGCCCGGATGTTGGTTATGTGCAATGACTTCACAACTTCAAGAGACCAAGAGTGCGCTCTATGATGGTTCGAGTCCATATGTGTGCCCTTTTGTACCTACGCTGAGGTACAGTGTTTGCACGCCTGTAAGGGGTGAGGAGATGTGGGAAGAGTGCATACCCAGCATCGCTGGAGGAGGGAAGAAAGGGCAGTTGTTTACAATTCCCTCTTTGACTTGCAAAGGACATGATCTATACGTTAGTCCATGCCGTGTCTGTTGGGCCATGATTCTTATTGTACAATGGTTAATATTGGGGGGCATTCAAACATTTCAATGACACATATCCCTCATTTTTAGTGCTTGATACTTACCCAGTAGCCACACGTTGCCAAATTATCCAGCAACCATCCGCCGGGCAAGAGGTGACATGCGGAGTATGAAGCTGTCATGGGTACTGCCTGTGAACACTGCAAGCACATTATTGAACCTCCCAGTGGCATCACAGACAGCTTGCACATTGATGGAATACCATATGTGTATGTTGCAGAAGATGTGTGCAGGTGACAGGGTGGCTGAAGGGCCACATGGGTGCAATCAATTGAAATGAAATGAAAAGGGATTTTATTAAGCGCAGCAGCTTCCCTGAGGCGTCCAGGTGCTAGAACTAGGGTAGTGCCTTCCAGTGAGTCGGTCCGGGGATTAATCTAGCTTAGTTGAAGAGAAAGGTTTTGAGCTGTTTCCGAAAACTCAGCCGATTGGGATTAGATCTTAAGTGGTGGGGGAGTGTGTTCCATAATTTGGATGCATTGTAGGAGAAAGACCGGCCTCCAGCTCTGGATCTCCGTATCCGGGGGACTTTCGCCAAAAAGGCATGGGATGAGCGGAGTTGTTTGTTGGGTTGGTAGGGAGAGATCAAAGAGTGACTAATTTCTGGACCAGATTTCCAATATGCTTGGTGGGCAATACACATAGATTTAAATTTGACTCTTTCCCTAACAGGGAGCCAATGTAAAGCTCTCAACCCAGGCTTTATCGGGATTCTACGTGGAGTTCCAAGCAGTGTGCGTGCTGCACAATTCTGAATCCGCTGAAGTTTTTGCAGACTGTACTCAGGCGCCCCAAGGTACAGGGCATTACTGAAATCAAGGTGGGATTGGATTAGGCCTTGCATAACTATCTGCTTGGCCTCATAAGGAAAGAGCGGGAGGATTTTTTTCATCATCCTAATGAGGCCAAAGCAGGTCGCTGATAATTTAGTTGGTTGTGTATTGAAGGCCAAAGATTTGTCCAACCACACCCCAGGACTTTTTTTTGGGGAGTGTGGGGTACGCCCAAGCTCAAGGGCCATACCAGCTCCAAGGTGGAGGGGGCTGATGGGCCACGGAGCATAAGATCAGTTTTTTCTCCGTTGAGCTTTAAGCAGGACTTCGTCATCCTCTCTTGACCTGTTCTAAGCATGTTGTCAGGCTGGTCTGTGGTTGGTGGCCATTCTGTTGCACAAGGGAGACCACTAGCTGAGTGTCGTCCGCATAGGTAATGATCTTAATACCATATGGACGGACGATCCCAGCCAGCGGTCTCATATATGCATTAAATACCGTAGGGCTCAGTGATGAGCCCTGTGGCACCCCACAACCCAGAGGCTTACTTGCGGAGACAGAGGCTCCTTCAAAAACTTGGAAGGTCCGGTCACTTAGGAAGGATTTGAACCAGGCCAAGGCTTCTCCCGATATTCCTAGGTTAAAGAGACGGCGCAGAAGGATTTTGTGGTTTACCGTATCAAAGGCGTCACTCAGATCAAGGAGGATCACTGCCACTGATCCTCCCTGATCCAAGATCTGCCTAGATTCCTCTGTTACTGCCATCAAAGCCGTCTCCGTCCCATGTTTGGGGCGGAAACCCGTCTGGGAAGCATCAAGCAGGTGGTTACACTCGAGAAACCTGGTTAAGAAGATATTAATATGTTTTTCAAGGACCTTGCTTGCCCAAGGGAGCAATGAAATCGGGCGGTAGTTGTTGAGGTTGCCAGGGTCGAGGGCGCGTTTCTTCAGTAATGCTCGTACCATGGCATGTTTCCAGGCAGGCGGTACTGTCCCAGTCATTATGGAAGAGTTCAATAACTCCATGAGTGTGGGAAGAATAGCTTTATCGGCTAAGACCAGCGTGCTCGGAGGAGCTGGGTCACATGGGGATCCAGATTTTATTTGGTGTATTAAAGGCTCGAGTGTTTCTGAGACTAGCAGAGGAAAATAATCTAAAATATTTGGGCGGGAGTCCTCCATTTCCGCGGCAGGGTAAGGTCCTTGGGTGGGGGGCTCTACATCTGGGTCCGAGAAGGATAGGTAGATTGTATTTACTTTGTGAAAAAATAATTTAGCCAAATCATTACATCAGGAAAGTGGATTATAGTTGACAGCCGGGGGAGGTGGAAGCTGTAGGAAGGTGGATATCTGACTATGGTTACCCCCAAACTTTTTGCCTGGTGTTTAGCTGGTTTTTGACTTAGTTGGCCTGGGATCCTGCTATTCAGGGCCCCAGGCCGATTGCTCTCTCCTTAAAATGGACTCCATGTACCTTAGGTGCATAAAACAATTGGAATTGGTTCACCTTATAGGCCCCTGTAACAGTGTAACATAGGTACCCAGGGCATAGGTGTAGCCAAGGCCTACCAGGGGCTGCAGCATGTATTGTGCCACCCCTGGCCTGGCCTCCATATTTGACACAACTGGCTGATCACTCAGCTGGGGTAAGTTGGTGTAATCACCTCTTGCTTAGATATAGTATCCCTATATCTAACCCTAAACTGGACACATATGTTCCTATCAGCCACGCCTATGGAAGGCCTCATCAATCCTGGAGGCAGAGTGCTTGGAAATATGTGAGAGGGTGCTCTAGCGTGAGCTGAGCCTGTCTGCAGCTGTCGGGAACCACTCCCTAAGCTGTTCTGGGATATTGCCGTACCATATACTCTTAAGTGCATTATAATCCTTGCGGTTATATGCTATCTTTGGTTTGGCTTTATCAAAACATGTCGAGTAAGGTGTCATACGAATTGGAATACTATCCCCTCGACAGTTCTGTCGACGGGGATAGCATTCCACCCTTCTAGAGGGACACGACATGTGTGTAGCCTTAACCCCGGTTAAAGTTAACCAGAGCCTCAGCATCACAAAATGGATGCTGCCACCACAGACACATGTCTGACCTCCTGCTGCTGGGAGTCCTTCCAGCGAGGAGGGCCTGGACAAAGGGTTTCCTGCCTGGGGAGGTGCGAGCACCACCCCAGACAGGGTTTTGTGTATTGGGTAGGACAGGGCTGAATAGATTGAGACATGCCTGGGGCACACAAGGTGTCCCTGTGCATAAGCCAGCCCAAACCGGTTCTGGGGCTTTCCAGCCCCAGTCCTGGCAAGGAGCTGGACAAAGGAAAGGGGGTGTAACCACCCCCCTTCCTGGTCCCACCCATAGGGGAGGGACCTAGCAGGAGATCCACCCCTCAGATTGGAATAAGAGTGGGAGCAGTGCCAATGCAACTCAGATTATCCTGAAATCAACTTTACACGAAGAAGAAGACTGGACGTCGACATTCTGCTGCACAGAAGACTGAAGAGAATCTCCCTTGTGGCCTAGGAGTGGCCACCCTGTGAACACAGGTACCAACCAGCAACTCGACGTCTGCTTTGCCGCCGCCTCCCGCCGGAGACCGAGCCCAGAGCCCGACAAGAA
This sequence comes from Lissotriton vulgaris, assembly GCF_964263255.1. Classification (NCBI taxonomy): domain Eukaryota; kingdom Metazoa; phylum Chordata; class Amphibia; order Caudata; family Salamandridae; genus Lissotriton; species Lissotriton vulgaris. The sequence continues at coordinate 1,905,759,866 of NC_141689.1, forward strand.
CCAGACTTCCAGACCTCTCAGAGCCCGATCCACAGTCCCTGCAAAGAAGGGACCCGTGGAGGCACCGAGTGACGTGGAACCGGACCTCTTGGAAGACACTCGAAAAGCTGACTGCGCAGCTTCTGAGGTATCCTCGACGTTGTGCTTTGGGGACTGAGAACCCGCACCACCGAGCAGCCCTTGCACCGAAGAGCAGCCCTCCAGCATCTCCACGATCTGCGTGGGGCCCTTTTGCATTGTGCCACTCGACGCGCCATCCCGGCCACTAGCCACGTGGTCAGCGGCCATCTTGGCGACGAACCCGAAGATTTACACAGCAGGTCTGATTGCTCCAGACCTACCCAAGCTCCTGTGAAAAGGAGCACCCGCTCTGACCTTGCTGGTCCGAGTGTTAAGCATCTTTCAACTTCTGCCTGGCTTGCCTTTGCCAAGGCCTGTTTGCTCCGATCGAGGTGCCGACACCGCCAACAGCGAGAAGCCTGCGTGGGACAGCTCGTGACCGACTCTTGGACGTCCTCGACCCCGGGTATCCACGTGGCTGCAGAAAGAAGCTACCCAACAACGCCTGTTTGCACCCAACATCGCCTGGTTCCAATCTGGTTCCACGGTAGTCACTGGCTAGTGACTTTGAACACTGTCCCCTCTGCTTTCAGGTCTTCACATCTTCAGATCCACCCTTGGATCCACCGGAACTCTTCTCATCGAGCCGCCTGCAGCATCTTCAGCTCCAAGCACCATCGACCAGCGTGACGAAACCCGACACTACTTCGACCCTGTGCAACCGCTTCCTGTGGGTGAGGTAACTCAGCTCCGCCAGTGCTCCTGCATTGGTACACATCTCAAGGGCCTGTGTCTTAAGTTTTAACTCCGTAGGTCACTCGGAAGGTTCCTAACTTTCTAACTTTGTACTTTTTACGCACCATAGACTTTGTATTGGAAAGTGCGTGCACTTTGAACACTGCACCCGTGTCCCGTGGGCCTCTCCCGACTTAGTCACTGCTAGTCTCGAATAGCTCCAGCGATTCCCAAGGCCCTAGGCCTCTTCACTTTCCTCTTGGTATCTCTTATACCACTTTCTTAGTATATGGTTTAGGTGGCCCCTAGGGCTCATCCATATTGTGCAACTTTTGTGTATTTTAAACTGTCTTGTGATTTAACGCTTGTGCTTCTGTGCTCATAAAGAGTCCAGGGGATTTTATAGTTAATAAATCAATATATATTTTCAATATATATCTGTGTGGTGTCCCTTTCATTTGGTATTCAAGGGGGTTGTGTATGGTATAACAGCTGGCTTCACATGCCTTTCAGAGTTTAGCCTAAGACTGCTTTGTCCACGTTACCACTAGGATAACTGGTCTACAAGGTTGAATTACAACCATCATCATAAGGGTTGCTTGGCATGGTACAAAGTGATCACTAAGAATTAGTGAGCATTATATACCAGGCCAACTTCTCACATTGGTGAGCAGCGGATTGGGATCTGAGCTTGCTGTTGTTTTACCATTACAATCTTTGAGATTATCATTTGAAAGATCATACAGGTACCTGCTAGGTACATATAAAACAAGACTAGTATACTTAAGTTCTACTGAACTTAGTTGTTGTAGAGCAAAGGGAGTAGCACACCCTAGCTACAACTACTAGATAGGTTTAGTAGGTAAACACCAGTGTAGGTAGATTGCAACACATCCACCCACACTAGAGCAATGTCTGGAGCAGAGGGGTCCAGTGGACTTACTCCTGTTGAGAGTGACCCTCCAAGGGCACCATCCAAATTTGCTATTTTTTCCTTTAAGGAATTAAGACAGCTTTGTGTCTTAAGGGGTCTGAAGACAGGGCCTTCCCCTACTACAGACCACCTTAGAGAGATCTTGGATCAGTCTGAGACTCTAAAGACCTCTAAGGCAGACCCCACAGGGAATGCTGAAGGAGGCCATCCTTCAGAGGATGACACTGTAGACACCCCTGGTCCTATCATCCTAGTAGATGAGGAAGCCTCCATCACTGGAGCTCCTCAGGTAGATGAAGAGGAAGAGGAAGAAGAGGAAGAGGTGGAAAGCAGTGAGTCAGATGATGACAGAAATAGTCAGGTGCTGGTCAGTAGACGGAACCAGGCTAACTTAAGCCTACTTGGGAATGAATCAGGTAACAACCCATTCAGACCCCCAGGTGGACTTAACCAGAAGCCTAGGAGGAGAAGGACTCACTCAGGTGACTCTGACAACTCCCATGCTTCTAGAGGTTCTCATGGTCACTCCAGAAAGAGGATGACTAGCCCTCAGAGAAGGGAACATGAGACCAAATTGAGAGAATCTCAAATTAGAGAGGCTGAATTGAGAGTCCAGAGACAAGAGTTAGAGATTGCCCTGGCCCAAGAGAAACTTGCTAGAGCAAGACAGCCTAGAGAGAGTGGATTAGGATCCACTGGTGGCAGCACTATCCAGAAGGATAAAGACAGGTCCTTTGATACAAGAAACCTGAGTAAGATTGTGCCCCCCTACAAAGCTGGGGATGATATCCACAAATGGATGACTGCACTTGAGAGAGCCTGCATGGTACAGCAGATCCCTCAGGAGCAGTGGGCAGCAATCTTGTGGCTCTCCTTTGAAGGTAGAGGCAGAGACAGACTCCTCACAGTTAGTGATGGGGATTCTAGAAACTACATGGTCCTGAAGAGTGCTCTGATTGATTGGTTAGGCTTAACCACTGAACAGTACAGGTTAATGTTCAGAGATACCCAGAAGACACAGACTCAGGACTGGTCTGAATTTGTTGAGTGTGCCACTAAGGCTCTGGAGGGCTGGTTGCTGGGAAGTAAGGTTACTGACTATACAGGATTGTATAATTTAATTATGAGAGAGCAAATCTTAAGTAATTGTCAAAATCAGCTTCTACATCAGCACCTGGTTGACTCTGATCTGACCTCCCCACAAGAATTGGGTAGGAGGGCAGACAAATGGGTCAGAACCAGGATCAGGCCTAAGAACCAAGGTGGTGACCAAAAGAAAGAGACTACCAAGCCTCAAGAGAAGGGTGGGGATAAAAGTAAGGAAAAGACTTCCCCAGGGCCCCAAAACTCCAAGAATGGGGGTGGGTCCCAAGACACTTCTACATCCCAGAAAAAACCGTATTGTCATACCTGTAAACAGGTGGGGCATTACAAAACAGATAGCTGTTGTCCCAAGAATGGCAATAAGGAGAACATACCTCCAGGTAAGGCTCCAACACCTCCTGTCACTGTTAGCAGTGGTCCCCCAGGTGGTGGGAGCACCCCCAAGAATTTGGGTGGGTTTACTTTTGGAGGACAGGTGGACTCTGGCCTATCCAGGTCCCCTAACTCAGATACTCTTGTCTATGAGACTGGCATGGGGTTTGCCAATTTCACAGCTTGCCCAAACACTTTGAGCAAGTATAGACAGGAGCCCTTCATCAATGGCTTGAAAGTTGAGGCCTTCAGAGACACAGGGGCTAGCATCACCATGGTGGCTGAATGTCTAGTCCCGTCAAGGCAACTTTTACCTGATGCCAGATATCAGGTGACAAACATTGATGGCATAGAAACCAATCATCCCATGGCAGTAGTCAATCTTAGCTGGGGAGGTGTCACTGGCCCAAAGAGAGTGGCAGTGTCAGCAAACTTGCCTGTAGATTGCCTACTGGGTAATGATTTGGAAATCTCAGCCTGGGCTGAGGTTGAACAGCAAACCCATTCTAGAATGGTAAATCTCCATGGAAAGGTTAGTGGGGCTGTAATGGCTACAGCCCCAATTCAAGATGTCCTTCCTGAAAAGGTTGGGAGGGCTGAGCAAACCTCAGCCCCATCTTTAGATAACTTCCCTCCTGGAAAGAGTAGCAGGGCTGTACTAGTAACAGCCCATACCCAAACTGAGTCTCCTCCTGAAAAGGTTGGTGGGGCTGTGATGGCCACAGCCCAAACTCAAACTGATACATGGGTAGTGAAGCCTGAAATGATGGATCACTCCACCCAAACAGAGAGCATTGAGGAGGAAGAGAAATCTCCCTCCCACCAGACTTTAGGAAAGGATCAGCCTCCTCAGGGAACTGATCTTACCCCTGATGAAGGAACTGTCCCAGAGGTTGTTAGGCCTGGCCTAACAGAGCCTCTGATGGCAGTGGACCCTTCTCAGGTGGGACCCAGTCTGGAGCAGGTAACCTGCCCCTCTCTACCTTGCCTTACTCAGCCCAGGGCTGCAGAGGACAAGAAGGACAGTGAGACCCAAAGGGCCCCCTGTCAAATAAAGCACCCCCATCAACAGATTAGGGGCACCGAAACTAGTAGCCCTAGTGAGGTGCAAACTTTAAAAACTCCTGAGGGATCCCCGTTAAAAGTAGTTAGGGACCTCCCCCAGATGGATATTGTTGGGCACAGCCAAACCTGGGACCCTAAGGGCCCAAACCTGACCTGTCCCTCCAGTAAGCCAAACAAAGGGACCCAGCCTCCAGCTTTAGGTAGCCAGAGGTTGACCCTGAGAGCACAGTGCAACTCAGTCAGAGAAAGAAAGGCAAACATGGTGGAGAGTGATTGGAGAAAGCTGAGCCCTACAGAGGAAACTCACTTCAGTACTCCATCTCAACACCAGCCTTTGACTTTGCAAAGACACACCACAGGTAGAGATTCCCTATGGTGGAGACCCTCCGATACCCTTAGGGTGAGGGATTGCTTAGTGGACCATGAGACAGGGGGTTACCAAGCCAGAGCTGGTACTTCCTTATATGGCCACTTAGGCAATATAGGCTTACCTGGTCAAGGATAGCCTTATCTCCTTTCGTTTGGGGGGGGGGTTATGTAGGAAGGTGGATATCTGACTATGGTTACCCCCAAACTTTTTGCCTGGTGTTTAGCTGGTTTTTGACTTAGTTGGCCTGGGATCCTGCTATTCAGGGCCCCAGGCCGATTGCTCTCTCCTTAAAATGGACTCCATGTACCTTAGGTGCATAAAACAATTGGAATTGGTTCACCTTATAGGCCCCTGTAACAGTGTACCATAGGTACCCAGGGCATAGGTGTAGCCAAGGCCTACCAGGGGCTGCAGCATGTATTGTGCCACCCCTGGCCTGGCCTCCATATTTGACACAACTGGCTGATCACTCAGCTGGGGTAAGTTGGTGTAATCACCTCTTGCTTAGATATAGTATCCCTATATCTAACCCTAAACTGGACACATATGTTCCTATCAGCCACTCCTATGGAAGGCCTCATCAATCCTGGAGGCAGAGTGCTTGGAAATATGTGAGAGGGTGCTCTAGCGTGAGCTGAGCCTGTCTGCAGCTGTCGGGAACCACTCCCTAAGCTGTTCTGGGATATTGCCATACCATATACTCTTAAGTGCATTATAATCCTTGCGGTTATATGCTATCTTTGGTTTGGCTTTATTGTCGAGTAAGGTGTCATACGAATTGGAATACTATCCCCTCGACAGTTCTGTCGACGGGGATAGCATTCCACCCTTCTAGAGGGACACGACATGTGTGTAGCCTTAACCCCGGTTAAAGTTAACCAGAGCCTCAGCATCACAAAATGGATGCTGCCACCACAGACACATGTCTGACCTCCTGCTGCTGGGAGTCCTTCCAGCGAGGAGGGCCTGGACAAAGGGTTTCCTGCCTGGGGAGGTGCGAGCACCACCCCAGACAGGGTTTTGTGTATTGGGTAGGACAGGGCTGAATAGATTGAGACATGCCTGGGGCACACAAGGTGTCCCTGTGCATAAGCCAGCCCAAACCGGTTCTGGGGCTTTCCAGCCCCAGTCCTGGCAAGGAGCTGGACAAAGGAAAGGGGGTGTAACCACCCCCCTTCCTGGTCCCACCCATAGGGGAGGGACCTAGCAGGAGATCCACCCCTCAGATTGGAATAAGAGTGGGAGCAGTGCCAATGCAACTCAGATCATCCTGAAATCAACTTTACACGAAGAAGAAGACTGGACGTCGACATTCTGCTGCACAGAAGACTGAAGAGAATCTCCCTTGTGGCCTAGGAGTGGCCACCCTGTGAACACAGGTACCAACCAGCAACTCGACGTCTGCTTTGCCGCTGCCTCCCGCCGGAGACCGAGCCCAGAGTCCGACAAGAACCAGACTTCCAGACCTCTCAGAGCCCGATCCACAGTCCCTGCAAAGAAGGGACCCGTGGAGGCACCGAGTGATGTGGGACCGGACCTCTTGGAAGACACTCGAAAAGCTGACTGCGCAGCTTCTGAGGTATCTTTGACGTTGTGCTTTGGGGACTGAGAACCCCCACCACCGAGCAGCCCTTGCACCGAAGAGCAGCCCTCCAGCATCTCCACGATCTGCGTGGGGCCCTTTTGCATTGTGCCACTCGACGCGCCATCCCGGCCACTAGCCACGTGGTCAGCGGCCATCTTGGTGACGAACCCGAAGATTTACACAGCAGGTCTGATTGCTCCAGACCTACCCAAGCTCCTGTGAAAAGGAGCACCCGCTCTGACCTTGCTGGTCCGAGTGTTAAGCATTTTTCAACTTCTGCCTGGCTTGCCTTTGCCAAGGCCTGTTTGCTCCGATCGAAGTGCCGACACCGCCAACAGCGAGAAGCCTGCGTGGGACAGCTCGTGACCGACTCCTGGACGTCCTCGACCTCGGGTATTCACGTGGCTGCAGAAAGAAGCTACCCGACAACGCCTGTTTGCACCCGACATCGCCTGGTTCCAATCTGGTTCCACGGTAGTCACTGGCTAGTGACTTTGAACACTGTCCCCTCTGCTTTCAGGTCTTCACATCTTCAGATCCACCCTTGGATCCACCAGAACTCTTCTCATCGAGCCGCCTGCAGCATCTTCAGCTCCAAGCACCATCGACCAGCGTGACGAAACCCGACACTACTTCGACCCTGTGCACCCGCTTCCTGTGGGTGAGGTAACTCAGCTCCGCCAGTGCTCCTGCATTGGTACACATCTCAAGGGCCTGTGTCTTAAGTTTTAACTCCGTAGGTCACTCGGAAGGTTCCTAACTTTCTAACTTTGTACTTTTTACGCACCATAGACTTTGTATTGGAAAGTGCGTGCACTTTGAACACTGCACCCGTGTCCCGTGGGCCTCTCTCTCCCGACTTAGTCACTGCTAGTCTCGAATAGCTCCAGCGATTCCCAAGGCCCTAGGCCTCTTCACTTTCCTCTTGGTATCTCTTATACCACTTTCTTAGTATATGGTTTAGGTGGCCCCTAGGGCTCATCCATATTGTGCAACTTTTGTGTATTTTAAACTGTCTTGTGATTTAACGCTTGTGCTTCTGTGCTCATAAAGAGTCCAGGGGATTTTATAGTTAATAAATCAATATATATTTTCAATATATATCTGTGTGGTGTCCCTTTCATTTGGTATTCAAGGGGGTTGTGTATGGTATAACAGCTGGCTTCACATGCCTTTCAGAGTTTAGCCTAAGACTGCTTTGTCCACGTTACCACTAGGATAACTGGTCTACAAGGTTGAATTACAACCATCATCATAAGGGTTGCTTGGCATGGTACAAAGTGATCACTAAGAATTAGTGAGCATTACATACCAGGCCAACTTCTCACAGAAGCCTAATCAGAGTTTTTACTGTCTGATAGATCTCTTTTGGCTTAGATCTGGCCGACATTATTTTCTCGTTGTAATAGGCCGATTGCGTAGATTTTATTTCGGATTTATAGGTCCTGATGGCCTCCCTATAAATGGCTTTGTCCGTGGTGGGGTAGCTCAAGCGCCACTTTCTTTCCAGTCTCTTACATAGACGTTTTTTGCCTCTGAGCTCTTCAGAATACCAAGGCGCTGTTTTATGCTGCCTTTTTGAGCCAGAAGTACGAAGGGGGAGTATGGAGTCCAATGAGTTCATAATCCCGTTGTTATATTCGTTATTATTTAAGAGAGGGTCGCAGAGGAGTGAGGGTCTAGTGGTGGTAAGAATATTGGTCCAGTGGTCTGTGCGAAGTTTAGGTCAATTTCGCATTTTGTGCGGGATAGAGATGGGGGGGGGTGGTGATTTGTATGTGGTCCAGGTAAGGGGGATCAAAAACTGATCTGCACAGGGGAGGCGACTAATAGTGCCCACTTTGAGGTGTTCGCAGTTACTGAATACAGGGTCTAAGAGGTGGCCTTTGATATGTGTGGGAGATGGAACAAGTTGCTCTAGTTGAACTGCAGCCAAACTTACTATCATCTCTGTGGCGATGTTGTCCGAAGTATTATCAAAATGGACATTGAAATCGCCAAGGAGCGTGAAATTTGACGGGGAGGTAACCAGTTCGGCCACAGCAGAGGGGAGAGCTGTTTGAAATTGTTTGATTGATCCAGGAGGACGGTAAATAAGAATGCCGGTGAAGCTATTATTAGGGGAGAATTCAATGACAAAGGGCATGCTTTCACAGTCAGCGATGGGCTCCGACGAACAGCGACATACATATATGTCCTTGTATATGATAGCGAGCCCCCGCCTTTTCCCTGAGTGTGATCTGTGCGAGCTATCTGGTAGCCTGGTGTAAGAGCTTGCACCAGGTCAGGCTCAGAGTCTTGGGTCAGCCATGTTTCAGTCAAAAAGATTACATCAGGCGTATGTTCATCTAACAGCAGGGACATTTCTAGGCTATGTTTTGGCAGAGACCTACAGTTAAGGAGAAACATACGGTAGTCCCGTGAGTCAATAATGGTAGGTGGGCTAATGAGCTCTGTATTACAATGAGGACAAAGGTAGGGAATCTCAAGAGGGTGGAACTGGTGACGGCTGCTTGCTATTGTGGGGGTCCGAAGTTGGTGGAGGAGCTCTGTGCTATAATGCTTCCTCAGTCCCAGTGAAGGAGCAGGGGGGTGGCCCCTGGCCACGGTCTGGCGGGACAGGCACAGACGGGCTTGCCTTTGGCGCACCTTCAGCGCACCCGCCGCGCACCCGCTGTGCCGGCCCGCTACGCCGTTGGGGATAGGCATTCATTTTATAGGGCTGAGGAGGGCAGGAGGCAGCCAACACCTGGTGCGCTAGCCTCTTTCACACCTAAGATGGCGTCCAACCCTGTCTGCGCCTGCGTCAGAGCCTACTCGCTTGATCAAGGAGCCGGGTTCTAGCCACGGCGAGGTAGCGAGGATTCGAAGGTGAGGTTGTAGCAGTCACAATCACACTCAACAAACAATATATTTTTAAAAAAGATTAAAAATTAGTTTACAGCCTAACCCCTGGCTTCTGCCTCAGGGGAATGCAAAGCTAGTTCTAAGCGCTTGCATATCAGCGCACCTTAAGTAGTATTGGGAGGGCGGGAGGCAGTCAACAGCTGGTGCGCTAGCCTCTTTCACGCCTAAGATGGCGTCCAACCCTATCTGCGCCTGCGTCAGAGCCTACTCGCCTGATCGAGGAGCGGGGTTCTAGCCACGGCGAGGGAGCGAGGATTCGAAGGTGAGGTTGTAGCAGTCACAATCACACTCAACAAACAATATATTTTTAAAAAAGATTAAAAATTCGTTTACAGCCTAACCCCTGGCTTCCGCCTCAGGGGAATGCAAAGCTAGTTCTTAGCGCTTGCGTATCAGCGCACCTTAAGTAGTATTGGGAGGGTGGGAGGCAGCCAACAGCTGGTACGCTAGCCTCTTTCACGCCTAAGATGGAGTCCAACCCTGTCTGCGCCTGCATCAGATCCTACTCGCCTGATCGAGGAGCGGTGTTCTAGCCACAGCGAGGGAGCGAGGATTCGAAGGTGAGGTTGTAGCAGTCACAATCACACTCAACAAACAAAATATTTTTAAAAAAGATTAAAAATTAGTTTACAGCCTAACCCCCGGCTTCCGCCTCAGGGGAATGCAAAGCTAGTTCACCCAGCACACATGGGAAATGTGCAAGGAGATAGAAATCTCTTACTACCCTTCATCTCATGGCCAGTGTATAAGGCATTTGTATGTGGTTGGGGGCTCTAGCAGTGATGCATCTCAGTACCTGATGCAGGCACTGCGACTGGCTCAGCTGGAAAATGCCCACATGATCAAGGAGACCCTTTGGAAAGACCCAGTGGCAAGGAAATGGAGAGTAGAAAGGATCTTGAGATATGGTGGTATTGTATGTGGCCAGCAGGTCACAGAGTCAAGTTCCTGCTCCCACTCACATACCATATCCAAGATGACTTCTGGAGGGAAACAGTACCTGGCCCTTACATCTTGGCTTGACATTCCAAATAGGTTAATCCTCTATCTAAAGATCCTCTCTGCTCTCCTTTTCCTCCTCAAGTAGTTTTGCCGCTTGGCAAGGGGCAGTGCAACAAACACATCCAGTGACATGTTAAAAGGGTTTAAGTGTGTCTGCTCTGCATTTATACATGCTGCAGGGCTAGCATTCTCTGCAGTGTGTCAGCTGGTCCATGGTGGGGGATGGTAGGCACTTGGACAGTGTTTACCGTTTGGCTAAAATGATCAATGACCCCAGATCGTATATTACGGCCCGGAATCAGAAATTCTTGCCGGAAATCAGAAATTTCGGCACAGAGCCGGAAATTCTGGTCCGGAATCGGAAATTCCGCCGCAGAACCGGAAATTCCAGCCAGGAGGCAGAGATTCCGGCCCGTGTGCGGACGTAAAGTTAGTAGTCATAAGTCTATTCAGTGAATACCAAAAGTAGTAAGTTCATTCTCTGAATGCTAAAAGTAGTAAGTGCGTTGTGTGAATATCAAAATAGTAGTACGTTTAGGATTTAGTATTAAGTTAATTCTGTGAATCGGGCCGCTTGGGTTTAGGGATCACCATACAGCTCTCTGAATATGTAAAACCAAACCACAGACTGGTTGTATTCAATTGCAAGATGCCAATCAGCAATATGGTGCAGAAGGTTTAATGCTCCTTAAAATGGCACCTTTATGTATACTTAATATACTTCCCCAATAATTTTTACAACTGGCTTGGTATCCTTTTATTTAGGTGTTCAATTGTCTTTCTTGTAAATCATATTAGCTTTGGAATTTTGTATTCAACTCTTTTTTCTTTCTTTCTAATGTTATGGATCTTAAAAAATGTATGATGAGGTTTGTATTGTTGGACCGAAATTCCCCACAAACCAAAGTTTAACTTAGAAATATTTTTGCAGAATGAACTTGCATGTTTTACTACATTACCATTGTAATTGTCTATATTGTAGCTTTTATGTTTTTATTTAACCAAGATAAAGGATATATGAGGACTTCCCACTTGGTTTACTAATAGTACTGTTGGCTGGGCTGGGGAAAGCATGAATGTTCCTAACTTCATATTTGAAAGCTATCACTTCTAACAAATGCCTCTCAATGCAGTGATATAATCTGATGTACACTTCTGTAAATTAATATAATATGTTTCTATCCTTTTTTAAAGGTTTATTACATATTTACATGTTGTTTTAAAAATAAACGTGTCATAAAAATGAACGTGTTTCTAAAGATGAGTGGTGCACGACACCTTCTTTGCTTCTGTTCTTCAGTTAAAATGTGAATAAATGTTTACAAGTTTATCAGCTTTCTGAAAGTTAGGGCTCTGTCAACTAAACAGCAGGCTAGTGCTGCTGTTCATACGGGGGCCACATATAAAACTTAGGAAGGATGCAAGCATTCGCCGGGCCGTACTTTCCGTATCTCTGCCTGTTAGAGCTGGCATCTTGGTGTGGTGTGGTCTTCCCCCAAATTTTCCTTCACCTCTTCTGTTTTCTGAATTCCCATTTGATGACATTAGGACTCGGCACACTTTAGCAATGGTAACCCATGCTAAAGTGCCTGTGCTCACTCCCTTAAAAAACATGGTAAAACTGCCTTACACTTGATTGGCACATTTAATAAACTGGTACTGATGTTCCCAGGGCCGGTAAATTAAATGAAACTAGTGGGCCCCTGCTGGAATTGGCATGTTCTGGTCGACTGAGGCGAAGTCCTAGCCAGGCAGAACCTACCACACCTGTCAAAGGCAGTTGATTACCTTCACTGTATAACCAGCGTTCATCTTTGGATAGCTTGGCACTAAGCATTCAGGCTTATCAGAGAGGCAATATGTAAAGCATTGGCTCCGCACTCTCACACAATAAATACACAGAGTGTCACAAAGGAGACTATGCATGGTGTATGCATGGTGTATGTAAATAAAGTTTGTATCTAACACCCTCATTAATTAACACAACATGAACATTATGCATTTCCAGGCATAAATCACAACAGGACATATCACTAGAACTACTAGGCCCAACCATGTTAAATTGACAGCAGTAATATTCACACTTGGGAAACATCTTACTTTAACCCCTAGCGCCCTTAAGTGGTGCAAAAAAGTTGTCAGACCTAAACCCTCCCAGGAAATTATTAATATTATTAAATCCTTCACATTGATAGGGTGCACCCCAGATGAAAACGCTATCAGAAATGTATGCACACAGATAATTGCAACACTTTTAAGCAGCACCGTGGGCCAAGGCAGCATGGCTAAAAACCAATGCCAAATGTAATATTATTTTGGGAAGGAATAAACTTGTAAAGCAACACTGGTGTCCGTTGTAAGTAATAACACTCATCCACTTCCACACACTCACTCAGCACCATTTCTCAGTGCCACAGATATTATGCAGCCCCGCAATGTTGTGCAGTTCCCACTAATCCATATGATCTGTGCTTTTGTGACAACATACTTTGGGTGAGGTGCTTAGACTGATACCAAGCACCCCCGTAGGATATGTTGGCCTAGAGACCAGCTAGCTCACAGTCCCACCATAAGACCCCCTAACTCAAACAGGGAGCAAATGATTTCTGGCAGCCACCGGCCATGACAACCCTGACCCTTCAGGGACTGTGGTAACAGACCTAGAATCCCTTCACCCAATCACTTGTGCACTTTTGTTCACAGAGAAGTATACAGAAAATACACAATTAAATGTTTTCAATATATTTATTGACCAATCCTTTTTTTGTATAGAATACATGTGGTGTGATAATCTGTAGACAGAAGTAAATTAAAATGTTTACAACCACCAAAAGAGAAAATAGCAGCTATAGTTCTATCTTGGTGCTAAAACAGTTTGTATATGCTGGTATATAAAACTAATTAGTAATCAGTTGTACTCCTACCATGTAATCCCCAGTCTATGAGTGTCCAGAGTGTATGTTGGCATAGAGCCAAAAATCCCCCAAGGGATGATCCAACCCCATTACCTGGGGGTAAAGAATGTATGACCTCCATCCTGGGCATGAGCGGGACACCCCTCACGGAGATGTTAGGCAGCTACGTGGTGAAGCCTCAGCATGCAGGGACCCCTCAACATCAGTTGAAGTGTCTCCTCTGCTAACCCTCAGGAATGCTTCTTTATTTATATTAAAAAGCATCCTTGCGATGTATATGCAAATTTGTGTTGTAATGTGTATGCAAATAGCCCTCTCGTCCCATTGATGCAGATTGTAGAACATTTGTACAGTGTGAGTAAAGGCCTTGTACTCAGTGTTCGAGGCATTATGATAATGTCGAGCAAAGCCACATTTGTAAGCAAAGCAGTTTCAGAGAAATAAATCCAACATTGTAAAGCAAGCACATACATGCAAAAGGTCACAGTAAGATGTTATTGTGAAGAAAGAGGACGATGTAAGAAAATGTGCAGCATTGCTACATAGGCCTAACTGGCACATAGTATGGAGAGCACTCACACACACACACTCACGCTCACAGCACCTAATGGGGTGCACTGATATCCGGCTGGTGAGTGGATAAAGCACATACAGACCCCATGGCCCAAGAACTCCTCCCCCAGTCACCTAACACCGACTACTCTAAACAAAGAGGCTGGAGATAAAAAATCCTTCCCCAGAACCTAGGCTAATCATGACCGGAATCATATCTAATCATGGTCCCAGGGAAGAAGGTGGGGGGTAGGTAGCAGGGCTACTTAGACGGCAGTCGACAAATGGGGGTTTTGCCACTACACAGCATGTTCCCCCACGGTATGTGGAGCAGAAGTGGGCCGAGCGCGATAGTTGTTTACTCAAGAGATTCCACACTGTCGTCTCTGGCACAAACACAGATCTGAGAAGCTCTGTGTCTTGACCTGCTACCGATTCTTAGAAGCTCTCCTTAGCCCAGTCAATCACTCCCAAAACCCCGGCCCAATTCAGGCAGTATTATTCGGTAACATGAATTCATCAGGCAGGATGAGGAGAAGGCAGGTGGTCTGCAGCACAAGGGCACAAAAGGAACAATCAATTAATTGGGGATGATGCAGGGGAGCCTCTCTGAAGAAAGTGGCACCCTGTCGGACACATTTTGATCAAAATAGCACCCGGGCAATCGAAGCACCACAAAACATGAATCTGCTCCTTTGCACCTCCCTGGAAATGAGGCACAATACCTCACCATACAATTCTGCTCACACACAATGAAGGGTTGCAAATTCTGTACCTCCCTAGAAATGAGGCCTAATGCCATGTGAGAGTTGTTCTAAGTCGTCCCAGACAATTTCTGTCACACTAACATGCACAAGTTCAGCAGTGCTCCACGAGGTAGAACAAACCACTTCTACTGTTATGCCCCACCTCCGAGGCTTGCAACCTGTGAATCAGGTACCGCATGCAATGAGCATGCAGTCAGCGTTTTGCACAAGAGAGATGCCGACATAGTGGGTCATGCTGGGTCACGCAATCTGTTAATCCACTCACCACCAACAAGACGCTTTTGCACGTTGAGGCCTCACGATGTAGGGCCACTCTCTTCAGAAGTGGGAAGTGTTTTTTGGGACAATCCGGTCTCTAGGCACAATGCTTAGTTCCACACTCACCGCACTACCAGTTGGGATCCAGCAGACAATGTGGGCACTTAAGAGAGCACTGTCCCTTCCAATTGCAGCAATCCTCTTTGTGCACAACAGATTCCTCTGGTACTGTACACCACACGGTTCCAGGATCACACTTGCCCACAAGTGTACCTCTGCCCTGCTGAAGTATGCTACCAGTAGGTATACTGTAGTGAGCCTTTGAAGATAGAGGTGTTTCAGAGAGTTCCCCTTTGAACCACCGATGTCTCACCTGAATTTCAGTCGTGTCTGCCATGGGCCCATGGAATGCAGATCGCAATCTTTAGTGGGCTATGATCTGGCTCCCAGAGACCAAGTCTCAAAACCTCATCCTCAAATCTATTCAGCCAGGCTCTCAAATGGCAGAGATCTGTTGTTCCAGGTGCATGCCCAATGTTTATAGCTGTCTCTGGGAAATGCACAGATGTGCTCCTCCATCCCCCAGTGAGGTCTGGACTCAAACTAAAAGGCACACAAAGATCCTTAGAGTAAATATTTGCCCACTAAGCCATTAAGGAAAAATCCCTCTTCACCACAGGAGAGGGTTTGTCATTAAGAATCCAATGATAGGAAATAATATGAGGATGCTCCACTGTAATCCACTATTGCAGCTTGAAGTAATTTCAGCTCTTCCCCCATGTTAACCTTTGGGGAGAATAAACCTCATATGTAGTGAACACACACATAGGTATTCTTCACTACCTTCACAAAGAAAACACATGTGTACCTGCCCTGCCTTTCACCTACCATGTGTTTCACCCCTTAAGACTTATCACAGGGGTGCCCAAATGGTAGAGAAAGGTCCCCTCAGGATTGGGCAGTGGTTTAGAAAGGCCATTCAGAGCATAAGTGCAACTGCGCACACACAGGCCTGCAGTGGCAGAATTTGACATATGTTTAAACACACCATAGTTGCAAGTGAAGACACACAGGACTGTGGTAAATTTTAATTACCTATGCGGAATTTATGCGGTAAAGTTCAATAAGAATAACTCAGTCAAAAATAAGAGACAGAGTCTGTGGTATTTGAGGTTTTAAAAGGGGTTTTATTCCTTAAAAAGGAATTGGTTTAAACCAGGCAATCATGTTCCATCACCACGAAGGTTCAGGAAGGGATAGACAATACTTTATTAACAGGTTATCATATATATAGTCAATGCATTACAGTAAGACATATGCAGGAGGCGTAACAGCTGATAGAAACGAGATAAAGTCATATGTACGTAACAGAAGGCGTGCATGAAGGCGTACACGGAGGTGTGTGCTAGACAACGTCACATGAAACGTATTACAAGTGGGTGGATCCATAAGTGAATCCTGCAGTGTCAGCAGAAAATATGTGGCAGAGATGCGCGCGCAGCAGCATGACGTGTGATTGACGTGGAACTGGAGGGTGAAGGGGACTTGACATTTACTTGACATTTAGCCCTCCATGAGGAGACAGAAGTCTGGGGTGTCAAAACAACCTAATCCCAAATCATATCTAATATCTTGTGTTTGAGGAACTGTATTATCTAGAAGGAAAGGTCTCTCGGGCAGAGGCTATTCTATACTGACTGCTAGTGCGTGCATATGTGACTACGTGTCTACATAATATGTGAGGGGCCATGGGCCTACCATGGTAACGGAAGCTATGAATTACTTGCATGGAGACAGTGAGGCCGGGCCCTTTGCTCTGCAGCTGGGAAGGATGTTTTCGTAAACTACTAGACAGGAATGTATTTTCGAGGAGCGGAGCAGATAACTTGAAGGTTGAATTCAGTCTTGGCAGGAAAGGCAGGCCGAGCCAGGCACAGCTCGCCGCGCAGGGAGTAAGTCAAGGGTCAGGAAGCAGCAGGCTGCGGCTTCCAGAGACAGAGGGCAAAAAGAGGCTTGATGGCAGAAATCAGGGCCTAACTCGCCAGAGCTAGAAAACATGAGAATGCACCACATAAAGACGTTGGCAAGGTACACATAGGAACGGAATATCTGACCTATTCATGGTGGATCTGAAAGAGGACATGTTAACGTTGGACGCAAATGTATTTGCGTCTTCATAGCTGGAAGAGGAGGGAACTTACATGTACTAAAAGCACGTACATGGAGCCGTTGGGGTCTACGATAGGGGACACAATTGACTATAAAATTCATATTACCTCATTCCCTCCTTGTCCCCTACGGACCCTTCATGATATATCAATCCTCATTAATCTATCAATCTGTTCATGTAACATCATTTGCTCTTCTTTCTTCTTATGGCGTTTTGAATGCGGACTTGAATGAGGAATACATGATGTGGCGCACAGGCCGCAAATTGCTGGCCCACATTGCAGACATAGGCAACAACTGAATACTATGAGGAGGCCAATACCTATGAAGGATAGGATTTTCCATCCCCAGGCTGACAACGTGGTCCAGAACCAACCGGACCAAGTCCAGGTGCCTGGATTCTGGTGTATCAGACTTGCAATCTTGTGAAGACGAGTGATGGCTTTATATACTGATGGCGCGTTTTCTGGAATGAAAACACAGCAGCTCGACCCGATGACCTTACAGGCTCCGCCCCTATCGGCCAGGATGACGTCAAGGACGAGACGATTTTGAAGAACAACAATCCGTATAGCAGACTGCTCCTCTGTTAAGTTACTTAGAGCGGAAGTAGCTTCATTTACTACTGCTTCAGGGGTTCAGGTTAATTTTCGTATCAATTTACTATTGGAGACAGTACCTAAGTAGGGAAAGAAACCTTTATTGAAGTCTGTGTATTGCTCCCATGCCGTTTCAGTGTAGTCGACAATCGGGAGATCTCTCTGAGGCCTATTGTGTACTAGATGGGTGTCCCTATGATAATCAGGAGGGGCTAGGAAAACAGGTGGCAGAAGGAATGCAATGTAACAGGTGCCATCCCAATCTAGAGGTAAGCGTATATATGCAGTATGACCACAAACGAAGTAGGAATGACGTGAAGCTTTGAATGTAGACTTGCCTTTGTCACTGAATTCAATCACAGGAAGGCATTTACTATGACCTAGATGTACTGAACCATTCTTTCTGACACATAATTCACCTTTAACTGGTAGTACGGACATAGCAGGCAGGATCGGTTCGAATTCGGATTCAACATTCAGAATCATGAGGTTAAGTGTAAAGTTACCTAATCCATATACTTCATTTTCTAGATCAGTCCCTGTCCTTTTGGGAAGACCCTCCTTGTCAGGGAAACATACCCTATGCAGAACGGTGTTCAGATTTCCCCATAGCCAGTTGCCCTGGTAAACTACAGAATCTGAATCTAAGGAATTAATCAAACTAAACCATGCCCCACAGGAACCATTGTGTGTAAACGGGTACGGGAAGAGGGGCAGAACTCCCTTGTATTTCTGATAGGGAGGGAGTCGGCCACATATCCAACAATTAGTAGCATTGCTGGTCTGATGGGAATGATGTAACATACTAATGAATGTGTTATTGCGCAGCGCAAGTCGGTAAGACAGTTCATGCGGGGGCAGTTCACTGAAAGAGTGCTCGGCAGGGACATTGAAGGGAGAATGTGCACGCTTGAAAATAGGGTAGTACATATGTAAAAGTACACTTGCAGAAATAATCAGAAGACTTAGAAAAAACATAATCAGAAGTGTCACTATACAGTGACTGCGAAGAGATTTACAATATTCATGTTTCTTGAGCTGTTTCTGTCTATCTCTCTCTCTGTTGGGGTCTAGGGGATATATGTCAGAAAACACGTCTAACCGATTCACCTAGGGGAGGACTCAAACAATTAAACTGTCTGACTTGCTAGACCTCAATTTTTGTTTATACTCCTGCTGAGGAGTTTTCTCTATCAAGGGAAGTTTAGAGTCACTGGAATCTGGACAGTCCTTAGAGGGGGAGGGTGAGTCAGTCTCTGGCAGCGATGCATGAAATTTCTTCACGTGACTCGAATGTAGCCATCCCTTGCGGCCCTCCACCTTCACCGCGGTCCTGGTTGTAAGGAGTACCAACTTCGGCGCCTGCCAACGGGGCTCCAGCGGACTTTTCCTGTCGAAGTTCCTCACTAGGACGATATCTCCCGGAACAACGTCGTGCGGTTTCACCTCGGTGTTGTCGGGAAAGGCTGCAGCGACCTGTGAATGACATGATTGTAGTGCAGACATCAAGGAAGCAAGGTAATCTGTCAGCATGTTACAATCGACATCGGTTATTTTTCTAGGCAAAGGCATCCCCCACATATTTGGTGGCCTACCAAAGACCACCTCGTACGGGGATAGCCCTGTTCTGGAGTGCGCGACCATTCTCATATAGAAGAGAGCGATTGGCAAAGCTACTATCCAGTCGACACCCTTCTCCCTACAGATCTTAGCAAGGCAGATCTTCAGAGTCTGATTGTGTCTCTCTACGAGACCTGCTGCTTCGGGATGTCGGACACAGTGGAACTTCCACTGATAGCCTAGCAGGAGTGATACCTGCTTCATAAGCTCGGACGAGAATGGCTGACCGTTATCGGAGTATACAACGCGGGGCAAACCATATCTGGGGAAGAATTCACGAACCAGCTGCTTGGCAGTGGTCGGAGCAGTGTAATCTGGGACTGGATATGCTTCTGTCCAACGGGAAAGTGCACATACAACTACGAGGACATATTTAAATCCCCAACAACGTTCCATCTGGATATAATCCATCTGGAGGACTTCAAAAGGGTGATTGGGAGGATGAAATCCACCTTGCTCTACGGGAATGCCTTTACCTGGATTGAACTGACAACATATCATGCAAGTACGCACTTTCTGTTTGGCTGCTGCTCGTAAATGTTTATTGAACCAGATGTTTTGAATACTGTCTAACATGGCTTTTTCTCCTAAATGTGCAGGACTATGGACTGTGTTAATGATTACTTGAACCATAGAGTCGGGGAGAAACCATGTAGATTTTCCCTTCGTCATCCATCCTTGATCTGTCTGGACCCCTCCTAGTTCAGCCCATTTCTTTATTTCGTCTGGTGTAGCATGTGTCTGTATGTCAATTACATCTAGGGCGGGATCCTTAACTGTCATGCAATGTGTCGGTGTCGCGACTATGGTCTTTGTCAGGTCAGTTGCGTGAACCCGAGTCTGGGCTGTATGTTTTGCGGTTCGGTCTGCCAGGTCATTACCCTGAATAATGGTATCTGTATCCTTTGTATGTGCCTTGCACTTCATAATGGATATAGCTGTAGGCAGATGTATTGCATCTAACAGAGTTTGAATGAGGGGACCGTGTTGAATCTTGGCACCGTGAGAAGTCAAAAAACCTCTCTCTCGCCAAAGGACACCGAAGTCGTGTACGACTCCGAATGCATAACGTGAATCTGTGTATATGTTCACTCTCTTGTTCCTTGCTTGAACACAGGCTTGGGTCAGAGCAATGAGCTCTGCTGCTTGAGCTGACAAGGTGTCTATACAATTTGTTTCTATGACTTCCGTTTCTGTCGTAACTGCGTAGGCTGCCACTAAGTCTCCTGTGCTTGTTCTCATACATGAACCATCCACATAGAGTGTCAGGTCTGGGTCTGGTAATGCGGTGTCTGTCAAGTCTTGTCTGGGTTTCGTCGTAATAGTAATAACTTCAATACAATCATGTGCCAATGGGTCTGTCTCATTTAACGGCAAAAGTGTAGCAGGGTTTAATGTGTTGCAGCGTCTGATTTTTATGTGTGGCTGAAACAATGTCAATTCATAACCTGTCAGTCGTGCTATAGTCAAGTGTTGAGTCTGTGTTCGGTTTAAAAGAACTTCCACAGAGTGTGGAACTTGTACAGTCAATTGATGTCCTAACACTATGGAATCACTTTGTCTGATTGCTAGAGCTGTTGCTGCTACTGATTTCAAGCACGCAGGCAGAGCCTGGGCTACTGGATCTAATGTACTAGAAAAATAAGCACACGGTTTGTATGAACCTGCTTGTTCTTGGGTCAGCACTGACAATGCAGTACCTTCACGTTCCGTGACAAAAAGTGTAAAAGGCTTGCTATAACATGGTGTCGCTAAAACTGGTGCTTGACATAAGGCTTTCTTTAAGTCGTCAAAAGCTTGTGTATGTTCCTGAGTCCAAGGAAGGACAGTCGAAGACGCTGCCTCCTGGGTTGTCAACTGTATGAGTGGCTTTGCTAGAAATGCGTACTGAGGAATCCATTGTCTGCAGTAGGAAGTGAGGCCTATAAAGGCTTGTATCTCCTTTTGTGTCTTGGGTTGTGACATGTTTGCAATTAACTGGATACGGTCAGGTGTTAGCTGTCTCCCCCATTTGGACAGCAAGTGCCCAAGGTACACCACTTGCTGAACACAGAATTGCAGCTTCGAAGGGGACACCTTGTGCCCCTTGTCAGCCAGGAAATGTAAAACCGTCAGTGACGCTAGTTCACATTCAGGTTCACTTCGGGCGGTGATCAACAGATCATCGACATACTGTAACAGAGCAGTGTTATCAGGCATGAGTATACTGTCAAGTTGTCTTTTCAGTGCTTGGCTGTAGATGCTGGGGCTTTCTGTGAATCCTTGAGGTGCGCGTGCAAATTTGAAGCTTCGTCCATTTAAACAGAATCCGAAAAGGTATTGGCTTTCCGGGTCAATGGGGACACTAAAGAAGGCGTTCTTCAGGTCAATTACAGTAAAGAACGTTGCCTCGGAATCAATGGCAGTCAATAGAGACGAGATATCTGGAACCACGGGATATTGTGGCACAATGCATTTATTCAATTCGCGTAAATCGATAACTAATCGATAAATAGGAGGTGCATTTGGATCAGTACGTTTAAGAATTGGAATGATGGGGGAATTACAAACATTGGAGTCAGTTTCTACAACCACTCCTTGTGCAATGAGCTCGTCAATGATTTTCAGTAAAGCCACTACAGCATCTGGGGGTAACTTGTATTGTCGGATTCGAGGCAAAACTACTCCTGGTCTGAGTGTGACTCGATATGGTGTAATGTGCATACAACCTACATCAGTGGGGCCTTGTGCCCACAAATGTGCAGGAACATTCTGTAGTCTGGGATCAATATCTCTCAACACATAGTGACCTTTAAAGTCACGGAGAAACAATCTTACTCCTTCCGGAGAACAGCAAATGACAGCTCCTAGAGCTTTCAATGTCTTTATGCCTAACAAGTTTTCTGGACATGATTTCGTTAGTAATAAATCTGTAGTACGTGTCAATGGACCAACTGCAAGGGGGAGTGGTTGTGATACTTCATTAATGATAGGCTTTCCTGAAAATCCAAGGGAAACATTCTGTGAGCCTGAGAGGGGTGCCCCTGGAACCTCGTTGTGACTTATAGTTGTCCTGCTTGCCCCTGTATCAATTATAAACTTTCTGTCTTTCCCTAATACTTGACTATGTACATAAGGACCTTCTTTATCTACAGGAACCTCAATAAGAGGCAAGCCAACTTCCCTCTCTAGGCTGTTTCATGTGTATCGCTGATAATCAGGATAATCTGTCTGTGCATACTGGTACATCTGCTGAGTTGCATGTTGTGTTGCGGCAATGGGCTGTGGCTGTGGTACCGCTACTGTCTGTTGTGAGGCCTGCATAGGCCGGATATTCTGTGGTACTTGTTGTTGGACCTGGTCCTGTCTAGGAGGACGCGGTCTCTCTTTAGTCTTACCAGTAAGTATATTATGTTTCAAGACTGCACAATCGTTTATATAGTGACCTGGCTGTTTACAATAATTGCACGTCCCTTTAACAGGAACTGCTGAATTATGGGACTGTGTCGTACCTTTTTTCTGACCGTCAGCTGGAACTGACTGAGCAACTAACATTTTCATTTTCGTGTCTTTCATACGTCTTTGTTCGTGTTCTTGTTCCTCTCTAATTCTATTCTGGTGATACTGTAGCATTTGTAACATTTGTGAAGGCGTATTAGCTTGCCATGTGCTCTCGACTTTCAGAACACGATTCTTAACCTGGGGCAGGGAATTCTCGACTAATTTAGATACAAAAAGATGTGGATACGATTCGCTACTTGGTTTCAGACCACTATTAATAACAAAACATTTCTCAAATCGGGAATAAAAATCACTAGTGTCTTCATCGGGTTTCTGTTTGCAGGCTGAGATAGCATCCCAGTCTTCCTTTTTCATTGACAATAATCGTGGCAATACTTGTACTAACAATCCTGGTAATGCTTTAGTTTTGTCCCCGAGCCCTAGGCCTGGGGTTCTGGTATTTTCTTCGTTTTCTAATTCGGCCCAAATAATCTTTGACTCTCCCACCTCCCATTCCTTTTCCTTGAGTTTCTCGTAAATACCGGCAGGCAATAATACTTTTAATATCTTCATGATATCGGGATAGGTGTAATCACCCATGAGTAACATGTCTTTTATTTCACGGTGAAAACCTGCTGGATCTTTGTCATGACTGGGCACTAATTTCTTCATTTCTAATAGTTCCATCTTTGTTATAAGCGTGTACACAAACACGCGTCTAAAGGTATTATCTTCATTCTTGACTGGATGTACTTCTCGCAAGGGATTCTGTCTGTCTATGTAATACATTTTTCTGTCTACGGGTGGAGCTGGATCAAACTGCGGACACAGGAAGGCACTATATCTGTGCCGATGTTCTAGAATTATTTTAATTAAGTCGGTACCTAGACCTCTCCATCTATTCAGGAGTAACTCTATTAATAGATCCGGCAGGGGACCTGGATCCGAATGTTGGCTTTTGTACAATATAAGGAGATGTTGGATCATGTATATACCAGCTAAACGCTGTTCATCTGGAGAGAGAGTCAAAAACGTTTGTGCTAATGCGTCATCACTATATTTATCAGAACTGTCAGCCCATTGTACTGCTGACCTGGCTAATTCTTGTTCATCCATAGAATTGAGTACATGGTACCCCATTCGTTCCTGAAGTATTTTATCGGTAGCCTGGAATAAGTGTTCAGGCGTCTTCGGGTTTGACATGGCAGTTTGAAAAAGTCTCTTACTTTCTGGACGTACTGGACGCATTGAATTATTAAAAGGCCTTCCCTTACCTACATATGCTATCATTTCTCTAGCTGGTAACTGTAATGGTCCTGTTGTCGTTTCTGTTGCTTCCTCCTCCTCCGAGGATTCAGTCTTATCTGCTTCTAGCTCTCTTTCGGGCCGTGGTCTTTCATGTATTTGTTCTACTGTTTTTCGGATCCTTCGACACATATTTTCTATACTATTCTGTCTATCATGTTTTCCGTCTGCTATATTTTGACCCCATTTATTGAGTGCTTTCATTTCATCCTGGTCTACACCAGGCCTGTCTTGGTTTCTTATCAAGCAGTTTATGAAAAAACGTAATATCATTTTCTGAGTATCAACTTTCTGGTATGCTATGGCATCGCCAATACTTTCAGGACCTTCCCCGGTCTGAACAAAGTGATATATTCTGTCTAGATGATCAATCATTCCTGGTAATATCATTAAGTAGTTTGCAACTCGTCGTAGACGTACTGATGATAGCATCATTCTGTCATCTTTACCGGGTACTGGATCATATCTACAGTCTGTAAGAGGCTCTTTAAGTATGTCGTAATTCGCTGATTGAGGTGTACGTTGCTGTGCTAAATCCCTATAAGTCAATCGGTGTGCTTGTGGCGGGGTTTGAAAACCTCCTATGGCACCTCCTGAGGTGCCGGGTCCGAAAGGATTTGTAGGGTGAATGGCAGGGAGAATAGGTGCAGGAAGAAGTGGATGAACAGGCGGAAGATGTGGAACGGGAGGAGGAGTATGGTGTGGCGGAGGTGGCGGTAGATTATCTCGGGGTGGAGTGCCGTCAACAGGTGGTGTGTGTGGCGTTGAAGCATTAACATATTCGGGGGCCACATCGTCTAAATAGGAAGAAAGGAAAATGTCCTTTGTGGTCTTGTGGTGTAATTTTGTCGGGAGTAATGGAGGTGGCAGATCTTTTGGTACTTCCGGGGTGGCCTTAGGTAAACCCTCGGCCAGAAGAGGATACATACCATTCATAAGAGTGTTTCGTTGTCTGTCTACTTGTTCTGTTTTAACTCGTATACCTTCCTCAACTAATACGTTTTCTCGCGCTTTTTCAGAATCCTCTCTACTTTTCTCTTCTTTTCGAAGTGCTTTCTCTGTTCGTCTATGCGATTCTTTACGCCATAATTCAATGGCATCTTTCTGTGACTGTCTGGCTTTCTTTTTCCATAATGCTTCTTCTACTCTCATAATGCAATCGGCATCCCATGTCCCAGCAGCGGGCCATCTCTGATTCTCTGCTAGATCTTTGGTGTAGTCCACCCACAAATCGAGATATAATACGGCATCTAGGCCATGCTTATGGTACATAAAGTTCCCTGGAGTGTCCCTAGGTGGAATGGGTACAGCTTCCTCTAGTACCCCTTTTCTCGTTTTTATCTGTCTTAATCTGGAGAACAGCGGCATGTTTCAGCCGTACTACTTATTACTGGATGCTTACTTGGACTTGAACACGATTAATACAAAAAAACACGATAATACAGATCGAACACTCACTCATACCACAACGTTAAAACACATTTCTTAAACATTTTAAAAACGAACAATAATAATTAGAATTAAACTAGCTACCTTCATACTCGATATACTGCTAAACAGTACAGATACACCGCTAAAACAGTGCAGACCGGATATACTGCTAAACAGTACAGATACACCGCTAAAACAGTGCAGACCGGGTCTGTGTACCCAAACCCGTCTTGACCGGCACAAATTAATGCGCTCGTCTAGATGCGTCCCCAGCAACGGTACTCACCGGGAAGCACGGAACAGAAGGCCTCGGAAACTCGACACTGGACTGGACTCGACTCAACTCGACTGGACATGACTCGTGCCGTAGGTACTTCGGAACTTCGGAAACTTCGGAACTGGTGGGCCTCTGAATACCTCGGACTTTGTTCTCTCAGCTAGGCTCTGGCCGGGATCCTCCGCACTCCTCACCGCCTCGTCTGGGTGTTAATCGCAGCCTCAGTCACCTCCGTTGGCCTGAGGGAGATACAGGAAATCCTGCGGGTACGCGTAATTGTCCGTCAGCGCTGTGGCAGGGGACCGGGCCTGCAACGCACCGCCGGCGCGTGGGGTGGGGGAGGGGTCCCTGTTCGGGCGCCAATTATGTGGTAAATTTTAATTACCTATGCAGAATTTATGCGGTAAAGTTCAATAAGAATAACTCAGTCAAAAATAAGAGACAGAGTCCGTGGTATTTGAGGTTTTAAAAGGGGTTTTATTCCTTAAAAAGGAATTGGTTTAAACCAGGCAATCATGTTCCATCACCACGAAGGTTCAGGAAGGGATAGACAATACTTTATTAACAGGTTATCATATATATAGTCAATGCATTACAGTAAGACATATGCAGGAGGCGTAACGGCTGATAGAAACGAGATAAAGTCATATGTACGTAACAGAAGGCGTGCATGAAGGCGTACACGGAGGTGTGTGCTAGACAACGTCACATGAAACGTATTACAAGTGGGTGGATCCATAAGTGAATCCTGCAGTGTCAGCAGAACATATGTGGCAGAGATGCGCGCGCAGCAGCATGACGTGTGATTGACGTGGAACTGGAGGGTGAGGGGGACTTGACATTTACTTGACATTTAGCCCTCCATGAGGAGACAGAAGTCTGGGGTGTCAGAACAACCTAATCCCAAATCATATCTAATATCTTGTGTTTGAGGAACTGTATTATCTAGAAGGAAAGGTCTCTCGGGCAGAGGCTATTCTATACTGACTGCTAGTGCGTGCATATGTGACTACGTGTCTACATAATATGTGAGGGGCCATGGGCCTACCATGGTAACGGAAGCTATGAATTACTTGCATGGAGACAGTGAGGCCGGGCCCTTTGCTCTGCAGCTGGGAAGGATGTTTTCGTAAACTACTAGACAGGAATGTATTTTCGAGGAGCGGAGCAGATAACTTGAAGGTTGAATTCAGTCTTGGCAGGAAAGGCAGGCCGAGCCAGGCACAGCTCGCCGCGCAGGGAGTAAGTCAAGGGTCAGGAAGCAGCAGGCTGCGGCTTCCTGAGACAGAGGGCAAAAAGAGGCTTGATGGCAGAAATCAGGGCCTAACTCGCCAGAGCTAGAAAACATGAGAGTGCACCACATAAAGACGTTGGCAAGGTACACATAGGAACGGAATATCTGACCCATTCATGGTGGATCTGAAAGAGGACATGTTAACGTTGGACGCAAATGTATTTGCGTCTTCATAGCTGGAAGAGGAGGGAACTTACATGTACTAAAAGCACGTACATGGAGCCGTTGGGGTCTACGATAGGGGACACAATTGACTATAAAATTCATATTACCTCAGGACTGCAATGGCAGGCAGGAGACATGTTTTTAAAACAACAAACGTGCAAGTGTGCAACTCCCAGGCCTCAATGGCAGGCTTGGGACATGTTTAAAACATCAGGTAAGCACTGCTTCTTAACATGTGTGGGAAGGGCGCATGCACTTTCACACTGCAATTACTGTGTGAAAGTGCCCAGGGCCTTAAGGACACTACAAGAGGATCAGCAAACAACAATGTGTTATCTCATGGGGAGAGCCAACCTCCTAGGTAAGGAAAGCCCAACACCGGGGTATTTTACTTCCTGGGCAGGAACACTCATTTGCGCCTGCCCTGCCTTTTACCTAAAACTTGCTCCACCCTTCATGGCATCCCCTAGGGTGCTCTAGTGGTCATGGTTGGCCAACTCAGGGTTGGCTAGTAAGTTAAAAATGCCAACATGAGCAGATGCATGACTGTGCAACCACAGGCCTGCAATGGCAGGCCTGATACATACTTGCAAATTGACTTTTCAACCTGACAAATGAAACCTTTTGCTAGGTCCTAATCTTTTCTAATACATATATGTCACCCCTAAAGTAGGCCCTTAATGCACCTAGGGCAAAGTGCATTTCATTTAAAAACTAGTAAATGTGGGTTCAAGTTTTAAATGCCCTGGTACAAAAAAAAACTCCTAAGTTGGATGTTCACCACTGTAGGGATAACATTGTGTTAACTGCTAACATTTGATGAGTGATAACTTTTGATTGAGTCAATAAACAATAGGGACCCTCTATACCAGAATTTATTCAAGAGTTACTCGGGCTTTGTTTCCATTTCCCGTCTGCTCATTCACACTCTTACATATCATTCAAAAGGTTATTTAAATGTCCTCACACATCTGTACCTGCACAGAAATACATACTGAATACATGTAGGTCAAGACATAATAGATAAGTTATGATCAATAACACAAAAAGCATTGTAGACAAGAGTTGTTCTTTCTTGTGAACATATAGTTTGTCCACAGAAAGCTTGTTTACTTTTATCGTAGTTTTAGGGTATTCACATTAATGTACAAAACAGAAAGGGAGACTATGACTCCACAGTTAAACAGATGACATAGCGATCAAACATATAGATTGCATGTTCACATGACTTATCTATATCCATATTAACAAACATAATTGTTGAACATAAATTGTATCAGTAGAGGGGATATATGAATGTTCTCTGTATGTGTTGCTACGAGTATATTAGGGGGGGCCTATGTGTTTGAGGCACAATGTTTCACCCTTAGTTTGTTGTCTAAGAGTCAAGGTGCATTAACAGTCAGCCTGACTTTGTGGTGGCTCTTGCTACACTTTTCTCTGCAGTAGCAAATCTTGCTCAGTGGGACCTCTTGCCGAAGGCATCTGGCCTCATGGAGCCCTCATTTTCTAGAGCCTTCAGCTTCACCACCAGGAGATTTTCGATTTCTAAAAGGTAAAAATCTTCACCCTAACTCTCCGCCAAGGACAACACCTTCTCCTTGGACACCATGTGCTGAACTCTACCTTCTAAGAAACTTTTCTTCAACATTTCTTCTAAGCTGAAGGTAAGCCAAGGCTGGGCCTAATCCACCTCATGGATCTGACCCACACTCCACCATGTGCAGCCTTAACTTTTGACTTTGCCCATGTCTTGCATGACCAGATGCCCCATGTTGATGCGTTGATTTTTTAGGCACTATTTTGCGCTAACAACTTTAAAAATGTATAACTCTTATTTTAGTGATTGGATTTAATTTGTGTTTGTGTCATTTCATTTATTAAACTTGCCTGTTGTTCTAAAATGGTTTGGCATTTTTCTTGTTTTTTCGTTTTCACTTTATTACTGTTTATGTCCTGCAAAAAAATATTTTACTCATTGAAGTTAAGCTTGACAGCTTTTGTGTAAAGCTAGCAAAAGGTTAAGCCCATGTAAATTTAGTGACTTTTGAAGTTTACTCTGACAATGATTGTGTCTGTTGCCTGAATGGGACTTCTACTCCCCTAAACCAATAACTAGGCCTAGGTGAGTTTGCAGGGCATTGTGAAGTCACCAAGAAACTCTGCCATGCTACGCAGAGTTCTGCAAGTGGTGGGGTGTTAGGTTGTGCTGTTGACTCTGATGATTTTTAGCACCAGGTGTTTGTCCCATGCTTGAAAATCAGCCCAAACTGCACTATACGCAGCACAAGAGGGTGGTGCTGCTTTTTCTACTGCTCAAGTAGATGTTCTACTCGAGTGGCAGCTTCCTCAATGCGATCAGAAGGTTAATCAGCGAGAGCCGTAGCAGCCATTTGTGACCACCCACGTTGAAAAAGTCTTTCTGGGAGGTGGTCTGGAGTAAGAGTTTCCTCGCTCTGCAACTTAATGTTGGCAAGCATGAGTGAGGAAATAAATCTGCTCTGCTCCATGTAGTGGAGTTTTTTGGAACTCTGCAAGCTATGTGGAGCGCAGGGTGAGAAAAACTCTACAAACTCAGCAAACTGAGCAGAATTTCATGCCCAGGCCTAAATAAAAACCAGGTTCATACACTGCCTTACACTGCGGGCCAAAATACGATGGCAGTCGGTCAGATGACCGCCCGCCATCGCAACCGGAATGACACCAACCCAGGTGTGAGTTGGCTAATCCCCTGATCATTGGGATAAAAACGCCACACCATTAGTTGCTGGTCTTGGATTTGGTCCACCAACCAATAAGGGCTGCCGTCAAATAGCTGATCTTTGATGGTTGTAGTGAAATTACAGTGCAACAAAAAACATAAGTGGTGAATTAAAATAGGATGATGTGTCCTCATACATAAATTGTATTCCTTAGCCGAACAACATCCCCTAATTAAAAACCAGAACAGTGCAAAGGAGACAGCAACAGATATCTGTCTAATAAGGGGCCGACATGTTTCTGCCTAGCGGACAACCTGTCCCATGGCTTTCATCAGGGCCTCTGTTCTATATGTAGTTGCACTTGTTATTTGAAAAATTATGACTAAATCAAAACACAAAACATACCAAAGGGTTAAATGATAAAGGTTGGAAACTATACAACCTGTACCAACCTAAGTACACAAATCCTCCATGTCAATTGGAACGATTGTCTCTAAGGAGAAAATATATAGTGATTAGTGTCACACATCCAGTGTCTACTATTCCTAACCCCAGGAGTGTCACCCTAATCTCGTTAAAACAAATAAATAGATTTTTCTCATCCGTCTTGACAGGGAAAGGACCTCACCTCACCTGGACCATGCTCAGGTTCTACGAGGACCCGCACTATGGATATAAAAGACGGAGAACAGAGAGTAGAGACACCATGAGGCTATTACATACATGGTTCAAAAGATGTCCATCAAGCCCCTCTGTTATACCTGTCAACTTTTTCCACTTCTAACAAGAAGAGATTCTTATCACCTGATAAAAATGAGCCTCTAGTCTCCAGGTATCCCACTATAAGCATGCTATTCCTCATTTAAGTTTCTCTCAAAGAATGTAATTGCCCTTAGTCATTCAAGGCTACCTTTGGCTGCTGTTATTTTATCAAGAAAAACAGGGAAGCCATGGTGTCTCAGACCATCTAATGTAAATCCAAGACATCTAGCCAGTTTAAGGTTATTGCTCCAAGAACAGCTCTAGCTAAAATAGTAGGGAAAAACTGGCCCATACAGTTTAGCTACATGGAATCAAAGTGGTCGCTGCCTTACCCCTCCATCGGTACCTCAAACTCACTTCTGAGTCTTGGGGGTGGTACCGATTAGGAGAGGCAGGGCGTTTTTATTGGGAGCCTCATTGTGGAACTACTTTTACTCCGCCAATATCATTGTGTGAAATTGCGCGCTTGCTTGAATTTCTAATTATTTTATTGGTAGCAAGTAAGGCGCCTACTTTGCGACAGCTTGGTCGTATCCCTAGGCGTCTGCCAGCCGTATATCTCCTACAGAGGTTCCGCGGCATTCTTCCCCGGATGCCAGGACTTCGCGCATGAACTCTCACAAGACAGACTACAACATGACGTCATACCATCAATGTTTGTAGTTCCGCCGCAGAGCCCAATGGTGAATCCTTCGAAACATAGAGGGGAGGATACGCAGTAGTTTCTCTGCACCTAATGCCCTGGGTCAATTCAGATTGTCCGCCCACAGAGGCATTATGTCTTTGTTCTTTTCTCAGGCCCCGGAAAAAAGCCCCAGTTTAGAAGCTAGGAACAACTACAAAGTGACGTCATGGCGTCCATCTTTGTAGACCTACGGGTCGTGTTATTCTTGGAGGTATCAACTTTAGTGAAAAGATCTACCTTCAACAGTTTATCAGGTGATAAAAATCTCTTCTTATTAGAAGTGGAAAAAGTTGACAGGTATAACAAAGGGGCTTGATGGACATCTTTTGAACCATGTATGTAATAGCCTCACGGTGTCTCTACTCTCTGTTCTGCTTCTTTTATATCCATAGTGCGGTGCCTCGTAGAACCTGAGCATGGTCCAGGTGAGGTGAGGTCCTTTCCCCTGTCAAGACGGGTGAGCAAAATCTGTTTATTTGTTTTAACGAGTTTAGGATGACACTCCTGGGGTTAGTAATAGTAGACACTGGTGGTGTGACACTAATCACTATAGATTTACTCCTTAGAGACAATCGTTCCAATTGACATGGAGGATTTGTGTACTTAAGTTGGTACAGGTTGTATCGTTTCCAACTTTTATCATTTAACCCTTTGGTATGTTTTGTGTTTTGATTTAGTCACAATTTTTCAAATTACAAGTGCAACTACCTATAGAACAGAGGCCCTGATGAAAGCCATGGGACAGGTTGTCCGCTAGGCAGAAACATGTTGGCCCCTAATTAAACAGATATCTGTTTCTGTCTCCTTTGCACTGTTCTGATTTTTAATTAGGGGGTGTTGTTCAGCTAAGGAATAAAATGTATGTATGGAGGACACATCATCCTATTTTAATTCACCACTTATGTTTTTTGTTGCAATGTAATTTCACTACAACCATCAAAGATCAGCTATTTGACGGCAGCCCGTATTGGTTGGTGGACCAAATCCAAGACCAGCAACTAATGGTGTGGTGTTTTTATCCCAATGATCAGGGGATTAGCCAACTCACACCTGGGTTGGCCAGATGATATGACTGATCATCAAGTCTTTTTGATGGTAACCCTTTACCTGAAGGTTTGAATTTTGTTAACCACTTTTTGAAATGGTTTTGGTGTCTTTACACTTTTTGAAATGGTTTTGGTGTCTTTGGTGTCTGTTGTTTTTCGCCACGTGCTGTTGTTCATCTTTATCTTAGAGGCTGTCCCCAGGTGACCTAGGCACCCTTGTGACTTTGATAGTCTGTTTTGGCAGCCCTGTCAGACTATCTGGCATCTAGACCCCCTGTGTTCTTTTGTGTTGTGCATATAGTGTAGCTGAGGATGTGAACCAGGCATGGGTCTTTAAACTCTGAATCCCTTTGACCCTCTCCCCACTGTTGGTTTGTGATAGAGGATGAACATAGCCTAAATGTCACCCACTCTAGACATGTAATCAGAGACAGGCTGCAATCACCAAATGGCTAAACTAAAATGCCAACTTTCTAAAAGTGTCATTTTCAATTTTGCAATTGAATATCAAACTTCACCATAAGTTTGGATTTTAAATTGTGATTCCTGAAACACCAAACTTAAATAGTCTATCTCTTCACAATTGGAGATTACACTTAGGCAATAGACTAAGGTAATCCCAATATTATCATATTAAAGAGATAGGCCACGCAGTAGTGACGAAGGAATTGGAAAGTATTTCATGACCAGGACTGTAAAACATAAAAGTATGTGTCCTACCTTTTGAATACATTGCACCCTCCCCCCTTGGTTGTGCAGGGCCTACTTTAGGGGTGACTTATCGGTATAAAAAGGGAATGTCAGGGCCTGAGAAGATGTTTATTTTGCCTGGTAGAAATGGCAGTGTAAACTGCATGCACATGCTCTGCAATGGCAGGCCTGAAACATGATTAGAGGGCTACTTAAGTGGGTGGCACAATCAGTGCTGCAGTCCAACAAGTGATAATATATTGACAGGCTCTGGGCATATGTAGTGTTCGCTACTAGGGAGGAGGTGGGTCTGTAGTTGAAGAAAGTGGCTGGGACATTGGAGGGTTTCTTGAGCAGAGGCATATTGGTGGCATCCTACCAGGTATCCAATAATGTGGCTGAGTCAATGGAGGCATTGATGATGGCTGTTAGTGCTTTGCTGATTGGTACGACTCCTTTGGTGAAGTCAAAGTGGGGGCAAGGGTCAGATGGACCAAGTGAATGATCTTCATGGTAGCAACCATTTTAATGGTGGTGATGGTGGATCACAATGGGAGTATCTGTTCTTCGGCCTTGACGGGAAGAGGAGTTGCAACAGGAACTGGCTGTGTTTGGAGTTGATTTTGCCAGAGAAGACTTCAGAGAGTGTTGCAAAGGTCTTATAAGGGGGTTATGTTGCTGGTGGTGACAGGTGGAGTACTGAAATCTTGGATGATGTCAAAAAAAGTTCTTTGCTACTGTTAGTAACAGCGTTGATGCAATCAACACCGTCTTTGGTGGTGCAGATTTGTATGCTGACACTGACAAGGGTGTGGTCTCTCCAGGTCATGATTTCTGTAGTGTCGACTGTGATGTTGCTGATTGAGGAGAAAATCGATTCCAAAATATGTCTTGTACTGTGGGTGGATTCAGTAACATACCGGGTGAGGCCAAGCTTTCTTAGATTTTCTATAAGGTCCATAGATTTTAAGTTGTCAGTCTTCTAGGTGAAAGATAAGGTCTCTAAGGAACATGAAGGTGCGGGCGTTGTTGATGTGGAGTGCGACGAAGTCTGTGACATCACTGGATAAATTGGTGCGGGGTCTTGATTGTTTGTATACAGGGATTCCACACTGTGAGAAGTTGGCTGTGATGCATAGCTTTAACATATGGTGTTCCATGTACCTTGTGGTAGGGTCCAAGTAGGTGGTGCAGCAAATATATCTTTTAACATGATGGCGATTCCACCTTTGGGTTTTTGCTGACGGTTTTACAACCAGCATGGATGGATCTAGGGAAGTCCTGTTACAGAGGTTGGGTTAGCCATGTTGCAATGTGAAACAGTATGCTCATAGCATGGTTGTGCACTAGGCACCATATGTCCATGACGTGTTTCCTGAGTGACCGGATGTTGAGGAGCATGCATGTGAGTATGTGTGTTGTGTGGGGGATGTTTGTTCTGTGTATTCGCAGGTGGCTGGTATTTGTGAATGTGAGGGAGGGGGGTGGTGGGTGCCATTGGTGCAGGAGTGGTGGGTGTAGGGTATGGGAAAGTCCATGATAACTTGCAAGAGGTGCATCTATTTGTTTTGTGTCATGTCGCAGCAGTGCGATGAGCGATGGTCGGGGTTGAGAGTACAGAGGAGTGCGGAGGAGTGCTGCAGGGTAGTGGTGGGTAGGGAAGAATCAGGTTTCCTGGTGGTAAATGCAGACTGTGGATGCATGCATCCATTGTACATCCTCACTGCAGCCCCCATTAGATTTTTTCCTGAGAGGGGGCAGGATCGCAGGGTGCTGTGAGGGGGTAATCAATGATTAAGGATGATGGCGAATCCAATGTATTCACTTCCTGTGCAGATGGGTGATGGGAAATAAAGTGCTCTTGCTTGGCTTATTCTTTTAAAGATTGTTGTGTTCGGAAAATAGAGATGTGGCTTCCTGTGCAGATGGATGATGGGAAATACTGTGATATCACTTCCTGAGCAGATGGATGATGGGGAATGCAAAAGGGAATGATCAATCCTGTAAAAGGCCATCCTTGTTCTCAACTGCTAGTCCTGATGATAGATATGGGGGGTTGCTTTGTAAAAAGTTGCAGAAAGATCTAAAATATTGAATGTCGTAGGCCTCCAACTCCCCCCCTTGCTCTAGCAGCTTCTCTCATATCCAACATAACTGTCTCTACTGTACTACTTCGAAAAAGGGCAAACAATACAAGGAATCTCTGACAGTAGTTGATTATTATCTAATTAAATTGCAATCGATTATTGACCTCTGCTTCTATAATTTATGCAATAAGGTCAGAGTAGATGGGGAGAATCAAGATGTCCGGTTGACGCCGTCACAGAGTAGCAGTGTTCACGGAGGCTCCCGGCTCCTTGCCACCGGGACAATCATGGAGTAAGAAGACCCAAAATAAGACTGAAAATAAGTAACAAAATGAGGAGAGGACAATAGCGGAGGGCATACACTAAATGCTCCGTTTCTTTTGGTGCCGGTGCAGACAGCGTCTGCTTGCACTTAGATTGCCGATTATATGGCTGCTCAACAGACCGGGGCTCGGCTAGGAGGGTCTTACCTCTAAGGCTCCGTTTCCTCCGAGTGCCGAGTTTCAGGCAGCGAGGACGCTGACTCAGACTGGCTGGTCAGGTGCAGGGGAGTCTCCACAAGCGGGGATGCCGCCAGAAAATGCAACCAGAGGTACCTGAGCAGGAAGAGGAACTGCTGCAGAGACGCCGACCTCCGCTGATGCTACGGAGCTGAATGTCACGGAGAAAACAGCGGCCTCGGGGAGAGCAGAGCAATTAGCGGGTAAAAGCATCTGATCTGTGCCCCGCTCTTTGTGGTTTCAGAGAAATCTCCAAGTAATAATTCAGGAAAGAATGCTGGTAACATTGTATCCTCGAGGGGAAAACTTGGCAACAATGTGCCGGTACACTCTGAAATGGCTGCAGCGACGGCAGTAATTGGCAAAACCACTGATGTTAAAAAAAAGTATGCCCTCCATTAATCAAGCTGACTGGTAAAACGGTCTGAGCAGCTAAAACGGATGAAGCGGAAGAGGACACGGACTCTGACCGGAGAGAGAAGATTGGAGGGGGCTGTCTGGTGGAAGAGCCTATCCTGAATACAGGGGACATGGAAAGCAATGAGACATCTGGTAGTAAAAATGAATTAGTGAATGAGCCCCACCAGCAATCGGGTCCAGATATTGAGGAACAGCTACTTGAGGTCAATGATGTTGCCGTTACGCCGGAATCGGTGGGTCTAAAGGCTAAAGAGACAGATGAGTACTTGAGTGGAGAGTATGAGGAGTTTGATGATGATTAGGCAGGCCGCTTAGCTACAGGAACTGCAAAACCCCTGGGGCGCAAAAAGGAAAGACTAAAGCCAAAAATAAACTAAGGAAAGGAAATATTAGTACCTCAAGTCTGGCAATGCCAGCTTCTAATACACAAACTAAACCTATTAGAGATGAAAGTTCTCTCCGGAAATGGATTCAAGCAAAGGGGGGGGGGGGGGGGTCAAGAACA
Organism: Lissotriton vulgaris; assembly: GCF_964263255.1. NCBI lineage: Eukaryota > Metazoa > Chordata > Amphibia > Caudata > Salamandridae > Lissotriton > Lissotriton vulgaris. Next base: position 1,905,796,229 of record NC_141689.1, read on the forward strand.
TGGCCCTGCGTATGTCAGGTGGTAGCTCAATAGAAGATATAAATTTAAGAGACGGGGTTAACTCTTCTGTACCTGTTGATAAAACAACATCCCCGATTCTTGATCAAGCTGGTGCAAAATCAATGACTACAGATCAGATAAAACGGCAGCCTGAGTGTGAGCCCGAAAATAATGAAAACAGCTACTGTCTTAAGCCCCATTACAATCACATGTCCGCCATCCACTGCTGCCGTTTTAGCTATAGATTCTTTGCATCTGAATGAGGTATTGGCTCAAGAACGGCCATCGAATTCAGAACTTGCCACCTCCCCTTTTGATCTTATTATAAAGACTCTAAGGGACCACCGACAGGAAGCATTGAAACATTTTTTGCAGTTAAGGGAAGACAATAACAAACTTCAGAACTCTTTACTGGAGGTGTCTAGTAAACTAGGGGGGGTCACTCAAGAGATTGAAGAACTGCAGCAAAGAGTGGTGGATATAGAAGAAACATACGTACGCACGGAGAGTTTGACCAATCAACATGAGATGCAGATAACAAACCTCAAAACTAAGCTGGAGGACATGGAAAATCATCAGAGGAGACAAAATCTCCGACTTTTTGGCATCCTGGAAGGCTCAGAAGGGGCAGATCCAAGAGCATACATTGTTAAATTGCTTTTTTAGATCTCTCAGATTGGGACTGGGAGTCACAACTCCACAGAGTTCATAAATTACCCATAATGCAAAGAAACAAAAAAAGCAAGTTCCCACGCCCCCTTTTTATTTACTTTGGCAACATTTTACTGAGACAAGCAGTTTCATTAAAAGCCAGACCTAATACGCCTGTTACAATAGAAAATGTAAGCTTTGGGTGGGGAGGTTTATTTACAGGAACCGGCTCACCTTAAAGTTACAAAGGGTGGTCATACGTATTTTTTTACAGAAATAAAAGAGGCAGAGATGGCATTTTCTAAGTTTAATACATGAACACTAATACTGGCTTAGATGGTATTGATGGCAGCGGGCAGAATGTGTAGGATCTCTCTTATTAGCTAATGCTATTCTAGGAGTGAGAAGGGTATAGCAAAGGAATTATATTTAGAGCGTATTAGAACAACACTCCGAAAATAGATTCTTAGTATTTTGTACTCTCATGGAAAATTTGTTGATGTCAAATACATTTAATGATGACATTAATCTCCTTTCTAGTTTTCTATTAATTCTCTTTTCTCTTTCTTTTTTTTTTCTTTTTCTTCCATTGTGTGGCAGTGACTGCTGGGTATAGCCTCCCTACTGCTACTCTGCAGGGCTGCCTTTCCAGCGGCATGTAAAGAAAAACAGGAGTGTGACCCATAAACCGATCGGGATTGGGGTACTAGGTATAAAAATAAAACAATATCCCAAAAGGTGTAAATGTAAGGACAATTTACATAGCATGCAACAAGCATTACATGGAGTAGAAAAAGGAGACACCTATTCAAGTAGTTTTAGAAAAATACATTTTTTAGTTTTGATGTTCAAGCAAAAGATTTTTAGAATCACATCCTTACATTTACACCTTTTGGGATATTGTTTTATGCCTTTCCAGCGGCAGCAGGGTATAGAGGGGTGTTCTCCCCTATAGGACCAAGGGTAAGAGGGTGGGGGGCGGGACTAGTGGGGCATGGGTTAAAAATGATAAAATGTTCATCGCATGATCCAGAATGGTTAAAAAAGACTATGATAAAATGTTTATATTATGGTACTTAACAATACAGAGAAAGGTAATTTATTTAAGGAATGTATTATTTTAGGTGCTTGACCTGGAATGTGGCTGGTCTTAGCAGTAAGAATAAGAGGCGGCTTGTACAAGAAGAGCTTAATATGTATAAACCTCATATGCCTTTGCTCACAGAAACACACATTGGATTTCAGGATAGGAAATTATTCAGGCAATTGGGATATGAGTTAGTAGTTTGTTCTACTTTAAATGCTTCTATCAGGGGGGTCGCTATATTGAAACAAAAGCAACTATGTATTGAAATTACCCGAACAGCCGCTGATAAAGGGGGTAGATCGACAATAGCCCAAATAGAGTTTGAACATTGTAACCATGTATTTTGTGTGGTATACGGTCCTCAGATTCATGATCCATCTATGTTTGATCGGTTACATGTTGAACTACTAGATTGGGTAGGAGAGCTTGTAATAATGGGCGACTTTAATTGTGTAATGAATTATGATGTGGATACCACCAGGCGGGGTGCATTTCAACGAATGCGTAAAACTCGTGCAGCTATATTAGAACTAAGTTGCTTGCATAATTTAAAAGATATCTGGTGCTCAATACATCCCCACCTCGCTGTATTTACTTACTATTCTGCACCACATAAACTATGCTCACGAATAGATATGGTCTGGGCTACAGATAGAATTTTGGATTCTAGTGCTATAGAACTGTGCCCAAGGGTCACATCCGACCACAATCCTATTCTTTTAGAATTTAACATCATTACGAAAAAGCAAAGTTCTAGGCAGCTCACATTTCCTAGGTATCTTTTCTCTGATGCAGCTTTTATTTCACAACTTAAAGAACACATCAACAAATTCATTAAGTTTAATTTAAATTCCACGTCAGTTATATTCGTCTGGGATGCATGTAAGGCCAGTATAAGGGGCTTCACCCAGCAATATGTTTATAGAAAAAATGTAGAACAACAGAAAGAGATTAAGACCATGACTTCTAATATTCTGTCTATGGAAAAACATCTGGCTGAAGTTCTTCAACAAGGAATGATAAATGCCAATGAATTTAGATTGAAATTAGTAAGTCTTCAGTCAGCCGCGAAAAAGACGCTTAGGGAGAAATACAGTGTTAAATTACATAGGTACCAACTATCACAATACGAGAGCGGCGACAAAATAGGGAAAATCTTAGCGTATGAAGAAGCCGATAAGAAGGCTAAAACATCAGTCAAGGCTATTGAAGGGATGAACAACATTATTTATGACCAGACAGAACAGATAATAAATCAATTTGTCAATTATTATAGCACATTATATACCCCTGAAAACTTTCCTAAAAAATACCAAATATCATCATATATTAACATTAATATGACTAACTTACGAGAAGGAGAAGGAATAGGTCAACTGGCCGAGAATATTACTTCAACAGAGATTAGACTAGCAATTACTTCTCTTCCTTCCGGCAAGGCTGCTGGGGAAGATTAGCTTCCTATACAGCTTTATAAAATGTGTATCCATGAATTACTTCCTCTTTTTAGTTTAGTTATAAATTCAATTGGGGAAACAGGTGTGACCCCTACCTCTTGGAAAACAGCTAAATTTGTATTCTTTCTTAAAAAGCATAAACCCACATACCAGTGTGGGTCATATCGGCCCATTTCGCTAATTAATGTGGACGCAAAGGCGTTTGCAAAAATCTTAGCTACTCAACTTGCTCCTCTTATGCCGGAGTTAGTCAATATACAACAACATGGATTTGTTATGGGGAGAGATACCACCGCCCATGTAAACATGGCAATAACAGCCTTTGATGTAGCAGCAATTAGTTTCACCCCACTCGGAATGGTTATGCTAGATGCTGAGAAAGCATTTGATCGAGTGGGGTGGGACTATTTATGGGCGGTGATGATGGCATTTGGATTTCAAGGGCAATATTTAAGGTGGATACAGTAGTTATATGACCACCCCACTGCTAAAATAAGCTATGCAGGTATGAGCTCGCTTGATGTTCCAATAGCTAGGGGCAAATGTCAAGGGTGTCCTTTGTCACCCTTGCTGTTTGCTCTTTCCTTGGAACCATTCCTAAATGCACTGAAGACCCAAACTAATATTATCCCTTTCCAATATGTCACAAATATTTTAAAATGAAATGCATATGAGGATGATATTGGGGAGAAGTGTGGCTCACTGGTTAGAAGCGGCAGACCCTTAAGCAGAGATCAGGCCCGGGACCAGGGTTCAATTCCCGACACGGCAGGGTCTTGGGCTCAATGTCCGCAGACTCGATAATTCTCGCCACGGCGCCTACTCTAATCATGGGTCCCATGCTGCAACTCTGGGCAATAGCTTGCTTAATCTCCACAACTGCCCCAACAGTGCTGGGATGCCTGGCTTCACCTTGGGGGTGCCCAGAAGGGGCATCTGACAGGAACAGCCAGGAAGGGTTCCACAGTGGTATACAGTGCCGGGACACCCCGCTGCTGGGGCAGCTGTGCGCTTTCCAAGTATACTACATTTGCATTTACATTTACATATTTACTACTGACGTGGCTAAAGCTCTACTGGGGATAACTCAGGAAGCAAGCAGCTACGGGGTAATATCTGGATGCAAACTAAACCTGAATAAAACACAGGTTGTTGTAAATGATAAACTATCAATAGCGGTCCAGGGCATATGTAAAACCGCCACATATCTGGGAGTAAAAGTTTCTTCAAACATTAACAATTTGATTACACTCAACTATGATTCTTTACTAAAGGAAACAGGGCTCTCATTGAAAAAGTGGCACAAGATCCCACTCAGCTTAGCAGGAAGGATAAACCAAATTAAAATGAAAATACAACCAAAATTGCTTTATTTATTCAGATCGATCCCTTTACGCCTTAATAATTCTTTTTTTTTTAAACTAGATGGGATATGTAGTAGTTGCATCAGGGGATACAAAAAAGCTCATAGATCGATTGCTTTGCTGAAATTGCCAATTGGATAAGGAGGATTACACTTCCCTGATTTTAAATTATACTTTTTTGCAACTTTTTTTGGCCGTCTTCGAAGTTTGCTTGAATCTGGAAACTCGCTATATTTTTTTCAGTTTATGTGGGCACTGATTGCAATCATTTCTTGGCCAGACTTCATGCCCCTAACTACTTCAAGAGGGTCAAGTTTAAGACTGCTAGAAATTACAGATATGGGGGGCGTGGCTTCGGTGCCGTGCAGGATGGCTGGCTAGGCGTGAGGCTCCGCTGCATCGAGACGCTTCACTGCAGTTTTCGCCGGTGAGGGGATTTACTGCCTATGCCACTAAGTATTTTTTGGTACCGGAGCACATGGGGAGTCTTATGAACTGATTTCCGACTCCCAAAGTGCCGTCTTTCACTAGAATGCCGAGCGGAAAATCTCTCTTCAGCGCACCGCCGCCATTTTAGTGCTCCGCCTCTTCAGCGCTGCCGACGCTCCTGACACACAGCCTCTGCAGTTCACCGGTGGTATTCCGGTTATAGCCTACAATGGATTCCGGGTGAGCTGTTGACTTGTGGCCACGCTTCAGGTGCCCCACGTTGCTGCGCTTTCAAATATGCGCAGTTTCTTCATTGTATTCACATTGCTGCCATTTTGTCAGTGACGGGACCGCTTTGGAAGCCGAGTCTTTCCCCTCGCAATGTTAATGTGGAACCTGTGTCTCCCTTTCTCCTAATACAGTTGCCACACGCATCACTTTCACGTACCCATGGTGTACTGGACATAATTCTATATCAATGTTCTATATTCAGGAGCATATATATCGTTTTTCATTTCTGAGCACTAATCTCATAAACGATATAACCTCCTTTTTGGCTTCGTGAAGTCCTGTGCATTGTCATTGCCTCACTTCTACTCTCCATGCTGCACCTCTTCAACATTTGAATGTACCTTTTCGACGGTAATTAAGAATATACGTACTCCTGAGGTGCTTATTCTTCTTTCATGGAAGCCTGAGGTTCAAGGACTCTTTCTACGGAAGCTTTCCAAGCTGCTACTTGCCCTCTTGCTGGAGTTATTCACGTTTCTTCAAATGTGCTGTGGTTTCACTGTGATGTGCTGGAAGCGGTTTACAGTATTATGGTGTTGCCCTAAGTCTTTCTGAGCTGATCTTCTGATGCACACTTAAATTACTTCAGGGGCCTGTGTTTCCCGCCCTTTTCACAGCATCTCAGATCATAGCGATCAAGTCAAAGGTTTGGAGCGCAGACTTCCTATGGTGAGGCTACGCAAACCGGGGTTTATTTTTACTCCCTCTGTAGCTACTCCTGTGAGCTCTTCCACTGGTGTACCTCCATCTATTCAGCCTACCAAGATGGCGACTCCTTCTTCTTCTCAGCGCTCCCCTTCGGGGCAGGCATCATCCAATAAATCTTCGCCTCCCGCTTCATCCAGCAAACGGCTAAAACAAGAGTCTTCCTTCGTAGACAAATCTTCTTCCTCCTCATCCTCCATTGATCTAATCTTGGAAGAGATTCGCGCAATGCGTCCTTTCATTGAGGAGACAAGTAAGGATATGCAACTTTTAAAAGATAAATGGGAGACCATGGATGCCCGGATATCCTCAGTTGAACAACAGATCCCTGATGTTCAATCCAACACACAGCGTATTGTTGCATTGGAAAAGACTGTCCTTTCTATACAGCAACATACGGAGGATTTGGAAAATCGCAACAGAAGAAACAACCTTCGTATTTATGGTTTGCCAGAGAATCTTGAGGGTGAGGACCCAGTGACTTTCTTTACCTCCTTCCTCCCGAAACTTCTGGAAATGCCCCATTCCACGTCCATCAGTATCGAAAGAGCTCATAGACTGGGAGCACGATCAACTTCGTCTACAAAACCTCAGGGTGTTATCATTCTCTTTTTGAAGTTCACGGCAAGGGCCAAGAGACAGATATCCTGGCTTGGTCAACGAGTGTACCTGTCTCAAGATGTTTCTAACGCTACTGCCTCCAGACGTAAGGAGTTTTTGTCTCTCCGCCCTTCTCTGCACTCCCTTGGAGCACGATATGGTCTATTCCATCCTTGTACCTTCAGAGTCACTCATCGGAATAAGACATGGTCCTTTCAAGATCCTGGTGAACTGCAAAACTTCATCCTTCTACAGAACGACGATGGAATGGAATCTTCTCCTTCAAACAGTGGCTGAAAGACATTGTTGTATTCTTGAAATGAGCCTTAATTGTTTCTCTGTTTTTCTGTGTTTATTTCCTTAGTCATCTATTTGGTTTTTTACATATTCTTGTTGTTTTTCAACGCGTCCCGTTGTTAACTCGTCCTTCTTCTTTTCCTTGTACATTGTTGAAACGAACTCTCAACTGACCTTCTTAATATTTGATCTCTTTCGTATTTATCTCCTGTCTTATACTGATATGATGCGTGTCACATGTTCTATTGTGTTTTAATTGTTTTCTTTCTTCCCTCATACAGATTTGTATCGGTTGTCTCCTTCTTCATGTTTCAACCTTTGTAATTTTGTGAGGTCTCGGTGCGGTTCCGCCTCTGTTCCTGGTCTTCCCGTCTTGTAACGCACCACCACTTCCCCATCTCCCTTTGTGTATCTTCCCCTACAGGTATGTCTCTTACAGTCATCCTTATGGATTTGTACTGTCTTATATGCCTTCTTTCTTTTCCTTCCTCTCTTCCCTTGGCAGACCCTCTTTACTCTCCCTTACTCTCTTTCCTTCCCTTTCCTCTTTTTCTTCTCCTTTCCCTCATTCTTCTTTCTACTCTTCTCTTAGTTGGCTTATTTTCTAATTCTTTGATGTTTGGCTTATTGCTTGTACAGTATGTTTTTGCACTTTTCAATTTTGAACAGTTTAATATGTTTTGATCTTCAAAGTTGTTTCATGGAATGTGAAAGGATTTAATCATCCTATTAAGCGGCAGAGAGTACTTTCACACCTCTCTTCTTACAACCCTGATATTGTCCTCATTCAGGAAACCCACCTTTCGGATATTGAATCTCTGAAGCTAAAAAGACTATGGGTTGGTACTGTCTTGTTCTCTCCGGCCTCTCATAAAAAGAATGGTGTTGCTATTTTGATTCACAAACGTCTTAAGTGTAAGGTTGTCCTAGAAGAAAAGGATGATGAGGGCCGTTGGATTTTAGCTAAGTTGCTTATTAATGCTATCCCAATTACCCTGTTCAATGTTTATGGCCCTACATGCTTTGATTCCTCTTTTTGGCCCTCTATTACTGCAAAATGTATTCAATACAAAGATGATTCTTTCCTATTAGGCGGTGATTGTAATCAGATCATTGATCCCTTTTTAGATCGTAAGTCCTCTGTTCGTTTCACTCCTCACAAACCCCATGAACAGTTTCTTGATACTATTACACAGGTCCATCTTGTGGATTCCTGGAGACTCACCCACCCAGACTCTGTAGATTTTTCTTTTTTCTCTCCCCCGCATGCCTCTTTCTCTCGTTTAGACTATATCTTTCTTTCCTCCTCCTTATCTCAAACTCTTTTATCTTCTTCTATTGAGCCTATTGCCATCTCTGATCATGCTCCTATTATCACTGATTTTGATCTTCTCCCTCCTATCCCTAAATCTTCTCGTTGGCGGTTTAACTATTCTCTTCTCACGGATCCTCTTTTCTCTTCCTCTTTTCGCTCTTTTGCCTCTGAATTCTTCCATCTTAATTCTGTTCCTGATACCCTTCCCCATTTTCTTTGGGATTCTTTCAAGGCCACAGCTCGCGGATTTATTATCGATTTTGTTGTTAAAAAAAAGAAAAAGTTTCTTCACAAACGTAAGGTTGCTCTTGCACATATTAAGTCATTAGAACATCAATTTTACACCTCCTCCTCAAATCATATGTCTCCTGAACTTCTTCAAGCTAAAATTGCATTTAATAAGCTTACTACTGATTCAGCCTCTTCTTTTCTTCTTCGGGGTAGTGCTCATTTTTATGGCGGTTGCAACAAATCGGGCAAATTACTTGCGAATTATCTAAAATCACGGAAAGAGCGGACTCTCATAGACTCTATCTATTCCCATTCTAATGTCCTCTTACACACAGACAAAGAAATCTTGGGGCAATTTCAATCTTTTTATGAATCATTATACTCTCCTGAGAACCCACCTACCCCAGCTCTCCTTCAAACATATTTTGATAACTTACCTAAACCAGATACCTCCTACCTTCATTTATCAGACATTGACACAGATCTTACCCTTTCTGAGTTATCCGCTGCTCTGTCTTCTCTCGCTAAGGGCAAGACTCTGGGGCCTGACGGATTTCCAGTTGAATTTTATCTACACTTTTCCGATCTTCTCTTGCCCAAACTTCTCTTCCTTTTCCAGTCCTTTTGTTCCACTGGTCTTGCTCAAGGTTCATTTCAAGATGCTACTATATGCCTCATCCCTAAAGAGGGTCGAGATCCCAAATTTTGTAAGAGTTATCGTTCAATATCTTTAGTTAATGTAGATTATAAACTTTTTGCAAAATTATTGGCTCTTCGTCTCGATCCACTCATGCCATATCTCATTGGGAAGGAGCAATGTGGATTTGTTAAGGGCCGCCTCACTTCAGACAATTCCAGACTCCTTCTCAATGTTCTTAGTAAGGCCCCCTCTCTTTCTATTCCCCTTGCGGCTATTTCGGTTGATGCTGAAAAAGCCTTTGATCGGGTTGATTGGTCCTTTTTGATGGCCTCGCTGAAATGGCATGGCTTTGGTCCTAAATTTATTTCTTATATTTCTTTAATATATTCTATGCCCAAGGCATCAGTCCTTGTCAACGGTCAACTTACCTCCCCTTTCACTCTTAAACGTGGAGTTCGTCAGGGCTGTCCTCTTTCTCCTCTTCTTTTTGTTTTAGCACTTGAACCCTTCATATCCTCTATTCGTAACAATTCTTCCATTTCTGGTTTTCCGTATGGTGATCATCAGCTTAAATTGTCTGCTTATGCGGACGACTACTTTTATTCATTTCAGACCCAGTTATCTCTGTTCCTTCCCTATTGGATGAATTTGAGAAATTCTCCCTGGTTTCAGGTTATAAAATAAATTCGGATAAGACGGAGATTCTTCCTATAACTAAATGTTGCCTTCCACATTTCTTTACTTCCGCTGGCTTTGCTTGGAATAGTAAGAAAATAAAATATCTTGGTGTTCTCTTCTCTAACTCCATCTCATCCTCTATCCAACTTAACATGAATGCAGTCATCTCTAGAATTGATTCTCTGCTCTCTTCTTGGAATCCTCTATATCTTTCCTGGTGGGGTCGTCTTGACTCTATCAAGATGATGATTGCTCCGATCTTGATTTATTTACTTTCCATGCTCCCAATTCATATCCTGGCTCTCTATTTCCGTCGTATTGACTCTGTTTTGTCTAAGTTTCTCTGGAAGCAGAAAAAAGCACGTATATCTCTTTCAGGCCTTCGTAAGTCTAAATCAAATGGTGGGGTTAATTTTCCAGATTTCCGACTTTATCATCAGTCTTTCTCTCTTCGTCAAGCTTCTCGCTGGTTATCATCGGACCTGTCTCCTTTTTCCCCCATTTGACTTTCTGTGGAACGTGCTTTATTGTTACCTTATTCCTTTCAGGATGTAATTCGCTTCACTGCTAAGGCTCCATGTCTCAATCCCCCATTATTCAAACACACTTCTTCTCTTTTGCGGCCCTTGGTATTCACGGTTCCTGTCTCTCGAGAATCCTTTCTATTGTTGCCCATCTGGTACAATTCACTCATTCTGTTACGAAACAGACCTATTGCCTGGTCTTCATGGAGATCAAAGGGCATCATCTGGATTCATCATCTTTTTGATAGTTCGTCCCCTTGTTCCTTTCCTCAATTCAATTCCCAGTTTCACTGCCCTCGCTCGTTCGCAAAGAAATTCTACATTCTTATGGAAATCATTCTTGATCGATATTATTCTCTCCCATCAGATTTATTGTCCCCACCCTCTTCCTCTCTTCTTACCATTTTCTCTGCTATTCCAAAAGCTTCTCTTATTTATCGTTATTTCTCGGCTTCTGATCCTGCTCGTCTCAAATCAAAACTGGAACTCTCTTGGGAAAAAGACTTAGGTTGCTCTTGGCCGATTTCCCTTTGGGACAAACTCTGGGCTAAATCCTTAAAGACTTCCCGTACTGCATCTCTCACTCAATCCTTATTTTTCTTCTATCATAGACTTTATCTTTCTCACCTCTCTCTCTCTCGTTTTCTTTCCTCTTCTACTGCTCACTGCTGGATGTGCAACACTCCCAATGCTGATCTCTTTCATCTTTTCTTTCTTTGTCCTTCTGTTCGACTTTTCTGGACACAGGTATGGTCTCGCATTTCCCGTATTTTTAATCTTTCTATTCCTTATTCTGCTTCTCTGGTGTTTTTAGGTAGCCTCTCAGAGTCTTTTGACCTCCCCTCCCACTCACATGGCCTTTTTGACCTTATGCTAGCCCTGGCACTCCAACACATCGCTTCTAATTGGAAGTCTTTGACCAAACTCTCTATAAATTGCTGGAGGAACCTTCTGTGTCATTCCCATAGACTTGATGTTGCTTTTGCCTCCTCCTGCAACCCCTCTCGCAATGTTGAACTTTATTGGTTGCCTCTTACCCTATATTTAGATCAATCCGCCAACAAGAAGTATACTCCACTTTCTTCTGATAATTTTAAGCCTCCTTGAACAGTTGTACTCCTGCTTGTGATTACATGCTTTAGATTTCACTAATGTAGTTTTTTCTCTACTCATGTTTTTATCATACTCCTATTTCATCTCTTATCTAGATAATTGTGCATTTACTGTACTTTGTTGCCAACAAACGTTACGCTTATTTCTGTTTCATTTAGAAGATTGCATTAACATGGTTTTATTCCCCTCCCTTCCCTTCCCTTCCCTCCCCCCCCCTAAAAAAAAATTCAAAATGCTTTGATTTTTTCCTTGTGCCTTTGGCAGATTATGTTTTATCTTTTTTACAAAGCTTTTTCCTCTCTCATTCTATTCTGCTGATGTCACCTTAATGTATTGCCAATTTATTATTTCAATAAAGCTTTCAAACATAAAAAAAAGAAATTACAGATATGGGGTAACCCAGGACTTCCTGGAATTTTCAATGACGGTGCGGTTAACACTTGGTCTAGCTGTGGTAATAATACCGTAGGAGATCTTTATGGCCCAGATGGATTATTGGATTTTGTATTGCTTAAGCTTATCTTTAAACTCAACGATTCTATGTATTTTAAATACATGCAGATTCGAGACTTTTTAATACGTAAAATTAAAATAAATTAAGTTTCTGATTCAGACATCTGGACCTGTCTTTATTCAAATAAGACAAAGTCATTAATTAGTGAGGGTTATACATGTTTAATTCAGGTGAAAGCTGATGATTCTATAAAACTAGCGGCAAAGTGGACTACTAGAACCGCTATTATTATAACACCAAACCAGATTTCCACTTCTCTCGGCCATATCAACCGGGTGGTACAGTCCTCTAGTTTAGGACTTCAGCTATATAGAACTGAATGTGATCTGTATTATACCCCGCAAAAAATCTCAAAGTGGTCACCAAGCACCCTATTTAATGACCGCTCGAAATGCCCCAAATGTGACCTCGTTGCAACTGACTTAGAGCATATGCTTTTTTCCTGCCCTGTTTTATCGGTCTTTTGGACTGAAATAGAAGGAGTTTTACATCGGAAACAGATTATTTTTTCTCCTCTGTCAGTATATATGGTTTTGTTAGACATGCAGGAATTAAATTGCCCACATAAAGATTTGAACACTATTTTATTTGCATGTGCAAGATTGACTATTGCAAGGGCTTGGATCTCTCTGAAACCTCTGCATGTCATGGAATGGTCGACGCTTGTTAATGAAATTTATACTATGGAATTAGCATTAGCTAAAATAAGGGGACTTCGGTCATTGAGGAAATGGGATAGAATCTGGGGAACGTTCATATGATTTTGAGTATAGATCCTCCTTTGTATATAATTGGTATTGAGGTTAAAAGGACTGTTAAGACTATAACTGTCATGCACCTATTAGATTTTTCTTCTTTATTTATATGAATTCCTTGTTATGATTCATTTCTCAGTATTGATAATTCATATTGATTCATCTGATGATATGTTTAAACTGAATGACTTTTGCTTTCTTTTTTTGTCTATGTTTCTTGCGATGTCAATAAAGATGTTAAAAAAAAAGTCAGAGTAGATAATGGACTACAATTTTTGAAAATGTGTTATATGCAATATGCCCTTTTTTAATAAAGGCAGAAGCTCTGCCTATTTTAAAATCACTGGGTCCGCACCCTTCTTATGATAAACATTGATAAACAGGTACAGGTTTTCTGCCATGACTCCAACTTCACATCTGGCAATAAAGTGTCAAAATCAGAACAGTGCAAAATTGGAAATTTGAAAACATGGGATCACATGACTGTATTGGTATAGCGGTAGTCACTGTTGTATCTTGGGATATTTTAGCATGAATATCGCTCAGGTTTTTATTAAGAAAGCTATCACGCATGCAATATACTTCTTCTGAGTGAGAGATTGAAACACTCTCACTAGGTCTATATACACCTAAACTTCTCCTGACTTTTATTACAAGCTGTAATACATTTTCTTAATATTAAAAAACATTCTGCTCTAAGCTAGTGGGGATCTTTACGTATCTGTTATATTAACATCTCCTATTAGTTTTTACTGCTGTTTTTCTGCTTCATAATCTACAATTAGGAGGTAAACCAAGGATTAATCCACTTTCTTGCTGACATATGTTTGTTGTGCTATCTGAAATATCCATTAGTGAAGTAATATTTATGGGTGAATAAATCAGGTTTCCAAGGCTTTAAAATCAAATGACTGCCAATTCAGACACGGAGGCCTGCAAAGACGGTAGCTCCATCTCTGCCTTCACTTTTGCAATTTACTACCTTAAACCATGGCCTCTGGGACAGATTGTGAAATTGAATTGTGAAATGGAAATATGGTAAAGCACCCACTGGTTCATGGGATTTTCATCTGTTAGCTATTTATAACTATGCCTTGAACAGTCAAAGCTTTCCTTTTTGAACAACTTGCACTCTATAAATGGTTTATGGAAACAGTTTACAGTCAGTAGCCATTCAATGCCTTGCCACTGCTGTGTTTCCCTGCAAGTCCTACTAAGGACTTCAAGGGACCATTTTCCTGGAGGCTCTACCTCAATGACAGAGGAGCATCACCCCACTGCCTGGCTCAGAGACAGCAAATGTAAATTAAAACAATGTTCTTGCATCGTTTTACTTTATCTTTGCTGGCTCTTAGCCAGCCATGTTGGGAGGGGCAGGGCCTAGGCATGGGCGTGGGGAGTAGGAGTGCTAGTACACTCCACTCCATAAGTGCTCATGTGTGTTTGGCCAGCCGCCTTAGGCCGACCAAAACACACATGCACACTTAGGTTTTCTCTAGCCCAGCTGCATTAAGCAGCCCAGCTTAAGAAACCCCACGGACGCTTTCCTGCCTGCTCAGCTGCTGGGACCAGCAGGCAGGAAGAGGAGAGGCAGCACGGCGAGATGCGATGGAAGTGGCTGGTGGCAAAAGGTACGTTTATTTTTTTTTAAATATATATTTTATTCCCCCCCCACGCCACCTCCTGCGCGACCCTGCCACCCCCCACCAACCTTTGTTTATGGCAGCCCCAGATGGTGGTTCACAATGGCACACATGGTTGATGTTTCAACTTGCAAGTACATTTGCAATGTCATATATTGACATTGAAATGTGTTGTTGCATTGCGTGCACAAGGCATCACATTTAGCACAGTTCAGATTGTCTGTAGAACGGATTTTTAAAGATAGATGCTGTCCCAAACCATAGACTGTTCAGGTTTAGGAGAACCAGGAAATTAAAGAAAATAAAGATGCCATCATAAGTCATTTGCAAGACACTATGGTCAAGTCCCTAATTTAGATATTGGCGGACCAGATCCTGCTGTCGCTTTTTCAATAGCCTTCCTGCCTTTGGCAGGCCCCAGGCTTTATTTAGATGTTAGCAGGTTATGGAGGGAAGACTGCCAGAATGTTGCTCCCCATGTTGAGGCAAAAGCGGCTGTCGGAAGGACTACAGCAGAGATTCCTGTCGTCCCGATTGCAATGTCCTTTCAGTTGAGGCAACTATGGTAGAGAAACCTCCAAACTTGAATTGGTTGGAATGGAAGGAAAACAGGTGGAACAAGTTCCATCTTGAATCCCATTGCCCAGTTCCTTCCTATGCTGCAGCTACTTCACCATGACCCTCAGCAACCCCTTTATTATCGGAATCTAAAGTAGACTTTTTTGTCACTTTTCTCACTAGGATTTGTTTCTATTAATGCAACATTTATATTCAGTGGGTGGACCACCGCCAGCTTTACGGCGTACTTGGAACCTTTGCCATGGCTGGACGATGGTGGTCCCATAAAGATCAATGTTGGCAGATCAGGTCCTGCCATCGCTTTTTACACAGTCTTCCCGCCTGCCAACTTGGCAGTCCGCCCACTGTAATTAGATGTTATTGGGTCTATGGAGATTAGACAATTGGAGTCCCCCCCACCATAAATTTGCTCCTGTGTCAATGGTGTTAGACTTAGAAGCTGCTGTTGGAGGGAGTCCAGCCAAGATTCCTGTCATACCGATTACGATGTGCCCTTCTGTCAAGGCAACTGTGGTGGGTGGGGAAACCTGCAAACTCTAATTGGTAGAGTAGAAGAAAAAGAGGTGAAAACTTACCATTTTCGGTTTCCCACTTCCATTTCCGTTTTGAACCTAACTGTCCAGGTCTGTCTTCTATGTCACTTGTCCCACTATGGTTCCTGTGTTGGGCTTGTGGTGCATGTGGGTTTGCATTCAATAGTGTGTGTATATGTTGGTGGTGTGCAATGTTATATGCCAAAAAATGGGTATTACACGTTACCTGCACCTACAGTATGACACATTCACAACATACATGTGTAGTAAGATATTGATGAGCAGTGTTTACCTGTCTCCACACCACCATAGCCTCACTCTGTCAGGACTCTGCCGCCAGGACACCACCGGCACAACGGGAACATCTAAATTGTCTCTGCGCAAACCCGCTGCATGATGGAGTACTGTAAGCCAGCAGAGAACACCACCGCTGCAGCATGCAAGTGTCTATTTTTGGAACATCTAAATATATATTGCGTGGACCGTGGTGAGCTTGATGAGTCACTAAGATGACCAGGGAGAAACCGCACTTGCTCCTTTTACTACAGGCAGCTAAGGTCACCTCATGGACTTCATTGAGCGAGGACCATCATTATGGTGTCAGGGATATGCTAGCAGGCACTGTTCAAACAAAGTAATTTTAGCAGGAGTCGGATACATGAAAAGTATAAAGGTTAGAGGAGAGAAAACTTAATGAACTGATTTGCAGCATATTCTCTGCCTTAGTATTTAAAACCGTGAAATGTAATGTTTCTTTTTCTATTAAAACAACATCGCAATAGTAATATATCAAAACAGAAATAAAGTGAGAACGCATACAAAGTACATTCCATGAAAACATTAAGTCATGGTTTCTCTTCGGTATATAAATATGAACTTGTTGCTATTGACAACAACAAACACTCTCCAAGGTTATAAAAAATATTTTAAAAAAGCAATCTGGGAAGAGACAGAGAAACGAGGATGTTTTAAGCTGAAATGTGCTTTAAAGAGAAAAAATAGCTTTGATAAGAAATAACTGACGAATTTTCAGTAGATGTCCCAATTCTGTCAAGTTTATCCTACTGAGTTCTGTTTGATACTCTTCACTGGATAAAAAACAAACTGCAAGAAAAGAAAAACAGTCGGTTTGAGCCCGTAAACCTGCATTGTGGAGAAATATGTGATGTTCCACTGAATGTTACCTGTCATTGCCAGATAATAGGGTGGAAGATGTCATGATAGAGGACACCGGAACCATCCTTTATTGCTGGCAGCTGTGTCGGGGGATGGGCTCAAAGCAAGTGACAGAATGTGTGGATATTCGGACAGACAAGGTGAAACCACCGTTTAGCTTCTGCATACAAGATGAAACCTAAACAATCTATAGCAATAGAATGAGAAAGCATAGCTGTAATGTCTCCTTGTGTTATCATAAGGTACATAGATTAATTATGTTTCCTTGTTGTAATAAAAGGTTCTCAGATACCAATTTTAAAAAATCGAATACAGAATATCTTAATACATACGGCCACATGCATCATCCCGGCCTTTTGGGAATTCCAAATTGCGAAAAATAGGGAATCGCAATTTGGAATTCGCAAAATGGGATGCATGTATATTTTCGCAAAATATTTGCGATTCGGTAAAAATCGCAATTTTTACCAAATCGCAATATTATGCGAATTCCAAAGTGCGAATTCGCAATTCCCATTGATTCCTATGGACCAAAAGGCCCATAGGGATCAATGGGAAGGCTTTAACAAATTGCGATATTCTTTTTGAAAATCGCATTTTGTTAATGCATTCCAAGGGTGCAGAGGGGGGTCCCAAGGACCCCCCCTGCACCCCAGAAATGTAATTTGAAGTGCATGCTTCACACACACGTGTCCTAAGGACATGTGTGTCTGAAACATGAAAGTTTAAAAAATGCATTTTTGAGCATTTTCAAAACTTTTCGCAAATTACCACGAGGTTCAACCTCGTGGTAATTTGCACCTCCTAATTGCTAATTCGCAATTAGAAAAACAATCATGCATTGCTTTTAAGGAATCGCTAATTTGCGATTCCTTGAAAGCAATCGCATTTTTGGAAATCGCTAAAAATAGCGAATTTCACAAAAATGCATGATGCATCCCAAAAACTTATTTAGGAAGTGCAAACGGCCGAATTTACCGATTCGCACCGTTTGCACTTCCTAAATAGGTTGATGCATGTGGGTGCACATTTGCTAAAGACAACATTTTTAAAAACAGTACAGCATCATGCGAGTAACCCTGATTTACAAGTTAGAATATAAAGGCTTATTTTTCATGTTTTACTAATTAATAAAAATAAGGAGAATAAGAAATGCATGGATCCTGCCGCACACTATAGTGTTTTTAATGAGGTGTTATAGGAGAAATGAAAACGATTATATTTATCAATAATATTGTTATGTAAACACACAAACATGTAGTGATGAATGTATGCAAGTATGGAATTTTTGAACAGCGTGAACCTCGTCAAAAGGCAGCAGAACGCTGTAAATGTCCACGTCCAGCTTTAAGTCTATTAGTATACAGAGAGGTAACTGTTTTTTTGGACTTTGAATGACTTGTGTTTAATGTTCTTTAACAACGTGCTGTCAACTCTTTCCTAAATGAGAGCAGCTTTGGAACATTCCAGATGGATATGGGGATGTTTTTCCTGTTTCTGAATGCATGGCCATAAAAGGCCTTCTGCTTTGTTTTTTCTTGTTTGACTTCTTAGTCTGATGGTGTCCTCGATGGTGATGTACTGAGAACCACAGGGGATGATGATCTTAAATGCAAGATAAACAGAGTGATGATCGTGAAAGCTTTGTAAATGATGTAGCTGGCTATGAAGATGGTACTGGCCAGCAACAAAAGTAAATAGAGTTCCATCGTAATGAGGGTGATTTGATCATATTTTTTTCAGGCCCATGATGGAACGTGTGAATTCTGGAAGGCCATGATTTGCCATAATACAGATGTGAGAGTACAAGTGTGTTAGAATAGAAACATGTATGCATGTACATTGTTCTATGTAAGTTAGCATTCAAAGTGCCATTTTCTATGTGGGCACCATTTTGAGTTATAATCAAAACTAATCCTTTTTCATTTCTGAGAAGAGGCATCTGCTGGGATTCATTTCCCGGAGGCTGGGTTTGGCTTCACTAATGAATACACTGTCCTTATTAGCACATACCTTTCCCACTAGATAGAGGCCTTCTCCCACTTGTCTAGTGGGGGAGGTACAGGCAGAGTGACCTTGAGTAGTAAAGAGTGTGTGTCTGGCCTCAGAATCGAAACATATTCTCTGTAATTCACTGTTTAGTTGCATCTGCTTGGAAAATTCCATTGTGGGTGTCCCTTCATTGGTTCTGAAATGTACATAATGTATTTCTATGCTTGCTGATGTCAGTCCCTCTGCAGCACTCCTAGTGACTGGGCAGACTGGGCTCCACTCTCTGAGTGTACCCGAATAAACAGATATTGGTTAGTATTCTCTACTGTCTTACCGACTCTTCATTTGATATGGAAGGCTGAGAGGTGGTCATTAGTGACCCGGGTGATGTAAATTGGGCATTGAGTGCTTGCAGCTGCCCCTTCCTTCAAGTGGTCATCCCGACTGGAGTCCTTATTTGCGAAACCCTTGGATTGGTCTGAAGAGTCGGCAGTGGAGAATTGGTTTTGTTTGACCTACTCATATCAGGTGAGGTTGTTTTGTTTCTTTGTGGATATGATACCATTGTGGTTTGAATTTGGTGTGGTTTGAGGACCGTTTTTGGATAAAAGTATTTGCAATTGGTTAGTCAGGCATAAATAGTGAACTCGTTTTCCTTTTGAAAATGCCTGGAATCAGTAAAGTTTCCTCTTTGTGTTATCGCTGTTGTTCTGCATATGCTCGATTGGAAGAGGCCCAGCTGGCGTCTCCAGAAGGCACTCCTGATTTTGATATGTAATTGGAGCATGGTCTTGGCCCTATTATGTTTAGTACATTATGGCACAAATATACGAGGGACAAGGCCGAGTTACAGTGGCAGCTGATGGGCACTTTGGATGAACAAAAGATTGGGTTTTACAGGAAGTTTTTAAGAGAAGAAGTAGACAGCCTATGTTTGATTCTATCAGAACACAGCAGAAAGTAGCTAGGTAGAGACGATTGAAAATGGAAGAAGGGAACCTTCAGATGCTGACTCAGAAAGCTGTAGCATATGATAAAGAAAAACAAGAAAAGGGAGTTGAATGTGAAGATAGGAGGTTTCAATTGAATGTTGATAAATTGTATTTGGCCCAGGTGGAAAATGACAGCTTTGTGGAAGAATTGTTAGACACCCGACCCCCCCAGAGGATATATCCCACTGTCCCTTTGCTATTGCAGCAGCCTGTTACTACTGTTTCAACTGTCCCTGTTTCTACTGCCTTTGTTTCAATGGCTTTGGCTTTGGCACCTCCTCTTCTTTCTTTGTCTTCGCCATCTGAGGCAACTGGTCTGTCAACACCTACTGTCTCGTCACCTCTATCTCCTGTTCTCTCTCCTACAGCACCCACCTTTAGGGATTCTACCTGGTACTTCTGTTGTTTCTACATCTATAGTTTTTCATTTCCCAACATCTCTGAATGTTGAGACACTAACACTTGGATTTGAGGATAGAGACTTGACAAAATTTAAGTAGCGTATGGGCCCATTTGTTCAATCTGATGTGGGGGATGAAGAAGAGAAGGTAGTAGCTAATCAGGCTACACAGTGGAGTCGTAAACCCATTTACAGTGTGAGGATGTTTGGGGAGTAATAAGAGATTATGAGCTCTTTGTACAGCAGCATGCTCTTAAGCATATGTCCACTACATTGATTGATGTTTGGCAGCAACATTTTGGGGATGATGTACCACATATGTGTTTTGATATTAGAGATTGCGTGTATGTTAGTGATATGGAGCCTGGCCAATGTTTCTGGAACATCACAAAGTTAATTGCTTATAGGGGCAGATGGAATGAAAGGAGTCCTACCCAGGTATCTCAGTTTCCGATGCAAGAGGTTCATTCAATATATCACCCAGAAATACCAGAGTTAATGGATCAGCATGGTACTGTTACTAGAGCGGGTGTAGTGGCCCGTTTCTAAGAACAGTTGGTTTATACTCCTTGGAAAAGAAGTGAGGTTTAATCCCTTAAAGCTCATTTCCCTGAACCTTGAAAAAAGCCTACTGCTTATTATAAAGTTGCCTCTTTTACTGTAATGACTCTCGCTGATATTGAAATGTTCTTTGGTCTTCTTGTTCCGTTTGACATTTGAAGACAGGTTAATACTCAAGATTATGTCGCAAAGTTGGGTGGCGCATGGGAGCAGATTAAAGAATGGGATCAGGAAAAGAAGCCAGGTGATAAGCCCCGAGCCAAGATACTTGCTTTGCCAGGCTGCATTATTCCATATATGCATTCTCTTATTCTGCCAAAGAAATAAGTTGGGACAAGTTGATGGCTTTTAGACAGAAGAAGGATGAAAGTGTGTACAATTTCTGTACTCGGTTTGAAGATACATTCTTGGATTACAGTGGGCAGGACATGTCTATTGAGGTAGGTGTTCGATTGTTTGTTGACAGGTTTGTTTCTAACTTACTTCCTGAAATTGCGACTTCTTTGCAGGCGTCAAAGAGTACCTGTCCACCTCTTCCCCTTCTGTTATTTTGAATATGGCTCAATACTGATAACATTGTGATCACAAGGAGAAAGAGAAGACAGATATGAAGTATAAGGATTTAAAAACACATGTGTTGTTGCAGCAAGCATTTAGAGGAAATGGTAGGGGACATGGTGGTCCTTCCAGACAGCTTCCACGCACTAGCAGGCAGCCAACCATGACACCTGTGGGGCTGAGTCAGTGTGCAAATTGTGAGGGGAAGGACCATTGGTGTAGTGAGTGTCCAGTACTTTTGCAGAAGGTTGCAGTGCCTGGAGGGAGAGGTCCTCGTGGACGAGGTCGTGGGACTGATAGAGCTCAGTGTGTGGCAGTCTCACAGGGCCGTTCTGATAACAATTACTTTGATGACTCTTGCAATGGACAGTATTACCATGATGATTATGATATGGATGAGGTGACAGTAATATCTTACAGCTAGGGCCGCCTGGAACACAGTGAGGAACCAGTCACGATACCTGTAGATCAGTGTGGTCCTCATATCACAGCAGAACTACAAGGTTTGACTAGTGATTTTTTTGGTGGACACAGGTGTGACAAAGAGTTCTGTTTCTCTACATTTGGTCCCTGGGGTGGCTCTGTCTGGCTATAATAATGTTTCAGTAGTTTTTTTTTTAGAAGTAACGGTTGTAAGCCCCATTTCAAGACCCCTTGCATTGACTATTGGTCCTTTTACTGGGGATTCTCCATTTTTGTGGCAGTCTAATTGCCATGAGAATTTAATGGGTTTGGACTTGTTGAAGAAATTGCATGCTACTATTTATTGTTCCTTGGCATGTGCCTATTTGCAATGGGTTGAGATGTAGTAGGTACTAAACAGTGTTTGTCCAAGGATGCGCCCCTTCCTTCTGAATTTGTTGATGTGCCACCCACTCAGTGGGGCAACAGGTGATACAGACGTAGGGTTCTTACATATACCATCAGTTTCGATACAGGTCAAAGATAATACTATTTTGCCTCCTACTCCTCAGTATAAAATACCACAGGCAGGAGAATGAGCCCTGTTGCAAATTATTCAGGATTTGAACCAGAAAGGAGTGGTTGAAGAGTAGTCTGTTAATATTTGTAATAATCCCACCCTTCCGATTCTTAAATGGGCAACCTCTGGTTTCCCTGATGATCATGAGGATGTTTATCGTTTTGTGATTGATTTGCGCAAAGTTAATAAAATAGTGGTTCCCCAATTTCCAGTGGTTCTAGATATTACCACACTTATGACAATGATTCCTTCCACTGCTAAATTCTTTTCAGTCATTGATTTGAAAAACGCGTTCTTCAGTATTCCTATTTCTCCAGCTAGCAGATATTTGTTTGGGTTTACACTAGCTGGCAGAAGCTTTAGATTCTGTCAAGCTCTTCAGGGCTATACTGAGAGTCCGAGTATCTATAGTAAAGCTTTAAAAAGTCAGTTGGATTCTCTTTCGCTTCCCGCAGGTAATGTATTGGTGCAGTATGTCGATGACCTCCTCATTGCTTCTGATACAGAACAAGGTTGTAAAGACAGTACTGTTCAATTATTGCTGCATTTAGCTCATCATGGACATACGTTTTTTTTTCTAAATTTAGTATCGTCGACAGGAGGTCGCCAACTAAGGTCACCAACTGTTGGAGGAGGGTAGGAGGTTGACCCCTGAGTGTACCAGTACCATTGTGAAAATGCCCATTCCACAAACTCTAAAAGATGTGAGCGCTTTTATAGGTATCACTTCCTATGGTCAGCAGTGGATACCTAACTATTCATTACTAATCAAACCCTTGCTTGCATTACCAACTAAAGAAGTGCATGAGCCCTTGCCCTGGGTGTCTGAATGTCAGCAGTCTTTTGAGCAATTAAAAACTGCGCTTTCTCAGCTCCCGTGCTTGGCAAACCTAACTATAGTAAGCTAGTAAGCTGTTTGTGTTGTATGTCCATGAGATGGCTGGTTGCGAGCTTTCTGTTGTAACACAAAAATTTGGAGATAAGCAACAGCTGTGTGCCCATTTCTCTGCTGTCCTCGATCCAGTCATGAGAGCCCACCTGAGTTGTATTAGACCGGTCATGGCCGTGGCCACTTCGATTAGACAATCAGCTGGACTTGTACTGGATGCTGATCTCACAGTCATGGTACCCCATACTGTAGACACGCTTTTGAATAAGACAAAGACACAGCACCTCACCAGTGCATGTCTTACTGGCTATGAACTGACATTGTTGGAAATCATGAAAGCCAGTATGATAAAAACACAAATAAAGTTTGTGTGTGGGGGTACTACCATCTTATTTGTTTAGACTGTGCCCCAATGTGGGAGATGAAGGGATTTCCACTTGGCAATGTCTGTTTTGGATTCTCGAGTAGAGCTAGAACATTATCTCGAACTTTGGAGGAGAATTTTCTTCTAACTTGGATTCCAGTGTATTTTGGGATCCATTTCACTGGAAAGATACCTAATACTTGCTAAATTGTCATGAATGTAGTCTTGTTCCAATTAACTTTGTATTCTGAGAAGGATGAAAAGTCAGTTATGATGTGAATCAATGCCGGGATTATTTTTTGGGTTTATCCATTGTTAGTAGGATGTTGTTGATGTACAGTAGTAGTTTAGAACAGTGGTTACCTCAGTTAAATCTGGTGTGGGACAAACAGCTATGGTCAAATGTTCCAAGGTTAGCAGTAAGTGAAGAGGTGTCGAAGGGCAACCTGGCCTCAATCCTTAATGAATGAGATGTATTCTGAGAACAGACCATTCCTTT
The DNA here is from genome assembly GCF_964263255.1 of Lissotriton vulgaris. NCBI lineage: Eukaryota > Metazoa > Chordata > Amphibia > Caudata > Salamandridae > Lissotriton > Lissotriton vulgaris. Next base: position 1,905,820,048 of record NC_141689.1, read on the forward strand.
TATCTTTGTAAATAGCCAGTGGACTATCTTAAGAATGTTTTCAACTATGCTGAATTGTTTCATGGTTTAGAAAAGAAATAGCCACACCACTTAGTTGAATGGCTTCTCTATGTTAGAGAAAGCAGCAGATTCTCATCATCACCCTGTTTTATGAACCAGAGAAAGTGCATCAGAATCCACATGTGTTCTCAGACTGAGCATGGCAGAACAAAGCAACCTGGTTGCGGGAGGACCATAACGTGAATCACCCATCCAGGTCTCATAGCCAAAATCTTGGCAAGAATATTCATGTTGTAACTGATAAGAGATATAAGTATATAGCTAGTACAAGAGAGGATGTCCTTCCAAGGTTCGGAAAAACAAGGATATGTGGGCCTTGTTGAATTTGCTGTGTAGGGATCCTGTCTTAATTTCACCCTTGTAGATATGGGATAGGAGTGAGTTTATCTGTGCCTATGTAACTCTGTAAAATGAACGCTTTCTCCAGGGATTTGATTCACTATAGCTTTTATTGCCTTGGCTATTTAATTCTTCCTTATGTCAAGATCTAACTCATCGTGAAGATACTGGTGTAATTTTGGGAATGGAATCTCATGTATGAAGGCATCCTCATTGGAGGTTGTTGCTTGTTAGGTGGTGGTCTATAAAGTAGTGTAGAAATGTTTAAAACTGTGCCAGGATATCAGCGGGATATGATGCAGACAAACCAAAAGCATTGTGTATGGCTGGAATAGCCTATTGTGTCTTTCTCTTCCTCAATGCCAAGAAAGAAGGAGCCCTGCTTTTTTACCAAGTTTTCTATGTTTTTTTCTGAATTCCAGCTAGGGCCTTCTCATCTGCTTGTGTCAAAATGGAGTTCAAATTGAACTTGTTCCTTGTCAGCAAGTGCAAAAGAGTTGGATTGAGCTTAGTAGCATATATAACCTGGAGTTTTCTTTTTTTGAGTTCCTTGCTATTCTGCTTGTCCATGGCTGCCTTACATGCAATGATCGAGTCCCTCATGATCATACCTCTGAGGGGTGTGTTCCCTGCTGCCCAATCTACTGATGATTTATTGAAGATACGGGTAAGCTTGAAGTAGGTCATTGAGCTTTTTTTCCCTGTTGGGAATATCAATTTTGCGGTGTTAAATATCCATGTTTGGACAGTGGGGCAGATCAATTGAAGATACAGAGTGAGACATTGGGGCTACATGGTTTGAAATACTGTCCACACAAATTTCACAGGAGCTGACTTTGGGAAGGGTCATAGAGTTGACCAGGAATAAATAGATTCTAGATTCAGAGCCATGTACAGGAGACAGGCAAGTGTATTCCTTCCCCGTTGGATGTGTCAAGCACCAGAGGTACAAACGTGTTGTGGTCAGTCATGACGTCACTGGGGCTGTCTCTGTCACCATCATCTAGGTGTCATCAGCTGCCAGTTTTGTCAAACGATGGATCTAGAACTACATTCCAGTCTCCTCCAATGACTATTTTGTTCCCGTAAGGAGCTTGTTCAGTATTGGGAGCTAGTAGTGCCCAGTGCTTGTTGGGGCAGAGATGGAGCAGAGAATATTATTGTTGTTCATTATTTTAGTTTCTCAAAGATGAGGCATCCTGTATCTTCCATCCAAGTCTTCAGGACCTCCGAGTCTTTTATGGAGAAGGCTAGCCTAGCATGAGCAAAAACATTTGTGCTATAGCAAAAAGGAACAGAATTGCAAGCAATAACAAAATATAAAATTAAGGTACAGTTATGAGCACTCCATACCATCAACATGAGAAAGCGAAACAGCAAGGAGGGATGAATTCTTAAATGTTTCTTCATCAATATTTATTAAATCATCAACATCTTTCTGAAGCATTATAGCAGCATTTGTGTTGTGAATTGATATTCTCTGTTTGGGTGCCAAAACAGTAGAACAAAAGAAACAACAAAAGGGTAGACACTGAATGAGTACACAGCAGAGCATCAATCCCACAATAAGGTAAATCCCTTTTTCAAGAATTCAGCCCCCATGCTAAATCCCACTCTCCATTCCTTGACATTTTCAAGAATATCTAAAATGTGTTTGGTAATATTCTTTTACATATCCTTGATCCCGACCACATGCTGCTCGCCAACTACTGCACATACACTACCACTCTTTTCTAGAATAAAATCTACTGTATATATAGTCTGTTCCGAAAAAATCTACATACTTTCCAACTGAGTGGTGATGTAGTGGACAGCTGCCACTGTAGTAGTGGATAGAATTTGCAGCTTGCATCTAAAGTATTCTCTGTCTTTTTCACCCCTGGCCATGGAAGTACCACCCAAATGGGAAAATAGAAGAAAGGATGTACCTAAAGGTGATACCGTTACTTTAATTATTGACCTCCATATCGGTCACTCCCTCACTGAATTCTTTCGTTAGTGTCCCTTTAACCCATCTTATTTTAGGTTTGCCATATTTACAGGGCACAGCCGAAGGCAATACCATTCCAAGGGCCACATCATCTGTACCAATATAGACACTGGAACAAGACAAGAAGAAAAACCCTGGGTGTGCATTAATTGACCACTCATGATCCACTTCAGCAAACTTAGGCCCCCATTAGGATGGTGGGCAGACTTTGCCTGCCCACCATCCTCACGGTACAAGGGACCGCCGCCATAAGGGCGGGGGTCCTGTGGGGGCTATTAGGATGCGCCCGCCAGAGTGGCGGGCGCATCCCGTATTCTTAACATTGTGGCGGGCGGTGCAATGCTAAGATAATATCTTGTGCATTTCAAAGGATAACATGACAGGCTCCGCGCGGTGCCTGCCATGTTGTTCTTTGAAAGGCAGGGGGGTACCATAGGTACCCCCCATGTGCACCCCTCAACCCCCTGGAGTCCATGGGGGCTTGCAACGGGCCCCCAAAGTAGACTCTGCATGCCTTTCCGTGGAGGAAATGCCACCACAGAAAGGCATCCAAAACAGCACATTGTAATATGCTGGCGCTGTCACACAGACACCGCCACCATATTACAGCCTTTTCAGCCACGGTCGCAAGGCGACTGGGGCGGAAAAGCGTGGGACGGTCTTTCCATCCGCTGCGGACACCACAGCCATTCTAATATGGCGGGGGTCATTTCTGCAGGGATGGCAGGCGGATCACCTCCGCCAGGCCGGCGTTAGCTACTGCCGGCCTGGCGGGGGGTATCCCCCACCATCCTAATGGTCCCCTTAGAGTTCATTCCGAAAGTATTTGGGTCCTCTTTATTCACTAAGGGGACAGTAAGTTTGTATAATTCGATATTTGAACAATTGATAATCAATGTATATACAATGAAGTATCAGTACTAGTCACAATGGGGCAAAAAGCAGGGTAATAACTGGCCTCTCGAGTGACTGTCAACACCTTGTAGTGCCAACCCACTAATGGTATGTTTTGTTTTTTTCATATTAAAATGATCACAGTATGTATTGTTATCCCAACCCAGATAACCCACTCCCAGTACCTTTCTATGGTATAGAGATGTCCCCTTTTCCCGCTTCGGTTTCTTCTCAGTATCAAACCCTTACTTACTCAATATCAAAGATGTTATTATTAAAACTTTAGCTTATGCAGACGATGTACTTTTATTTATTAGTGGTCCTTTATCCTCTTTTCCTTCCCTAATGGAAATGATTTTGTTTTATTCCAAAGTAAATACCAATAAAACGGAATTATTTCCTTTAAATATTTATTGTACTCCTGATATGCTACCTTTGAATACAATTATTTGGCAAAAGGATAGATTTAAATACCTTGGTAATATGTTCTCTTCTATGAAATCAACAATATCTATAAATTGTGACTCTATTTTAAATTATGTTAAAGATAAAATCTCTAAATGGTCTTCACTTCATCCCTCATGGTGGGGTAGACTGGACTCTATAAAAATGACTATTGCACCTAAAAAATGTATACTCTTGCTATGATTTTTATTTATTAATTTATTTTAAAAAATTTAGGTGAGCGCAAACAGCTACCCAAGAAGGGTTACCCGGCACATACAAAGGAGCAGCAGAGTAGAGGACGGTCTACTGGCTAAAAACCAGGTTATACCCTTGCTATGATTCCTACTCAATTTCCTTTAATGTTTAATAAAACTGTTGACAAGCTCCTCTCCAAATTTCTTTGTATTTCTTTGGATTAACAAATCAACTTGTATCAGTTATAAACAATTGAAAATACCCAAATGTAATGGGGGGTTCGGATTACCTGACTTTTTTCTTCATCACAAAGCTTTTATTTTAATAGAAAGCTCTTTTTGGTTAAACCACTCTTTTTTGAGTAATCCTTCTGATTGGCTTGTTATTGAAAGAACTTTGATAGAACCTTTTCCTCTACCCACTTTGCCAAGTATTTCCAAAAATCTCCATTTCTCCAAAAATCTGTTATTTTAAAATCCACCAAATTTATTTGAAATGATTTAGATTACATTTTTCAATCACCCATATCCGCTACTGAATAAATTTTTGCTCCTTTCCCTCCCTTCTTTATTTTTCTATGACTATTATGTTTCATGTTTTTACCTATTGTAACTTAATGACTATTCTTTCATTATTGTATATTGTCTCTTGTTTAATGCTTATTATGAAAACTCAATAAAATATTTTGAACACAAAGAAAACATAATATTTACAAAATGTAGTCAAACTGAATGACCCAGGCTTATGAACTGATCAATAAAGGAATACCAATGTAGCCGAAAAAATATTTATATAATTTCTAGAAAATTCATAGGAAGACACCTCAAATTTTTTAGATTTTTAAAACAGGGAGAATTATATCCTTGTAATTTGTTGAAGCAGACCTGTGCAATTATTCAAATAACCATCATAGTTGTATGAAAGCAAAAATATCACACTTGTCAGTATTATACAATTGTATCTGTCATCTTCCCATTTCTGCATAATTATTAAACGCAACCAACTGTCCTTTTCTTTTTATTAGCGCAAGTAGGCTGCGAAAATTTTTGGCCACATGCATAGTATTATAATTACCTGTTATAAGTTTAAGTGGTCCACATAAACATTATACAATGGATTTGGTAGCAAATTAAATGACTTTTCAAAGAGAGCCTGCAAAAGAAGTTTTTTAATATACATTTTGTTTTTGCCTTGTTGTATATAAATGGAGTGACTAGCGTGATATTACAAAATTACTTAATCACAAAATTTAACCTCCTTATTTCAAACAAATCAATAGTATTAGGAAATAGAAGCCATCATACCTTAGTATTTAAGAAGAGAAGCGAACACACGACTACTATGTGTTGTAGGGATTGAAGTGCAAGGGAATATTAAGTGCCCCAGAATCTGTAATAAAAAAATAAATAAACTAGAAATTACTTCCATAGAAGTTTCCGGGGGTCATAGTGATGAGGCATTGGTTTAATTGTGTTATCAAATACAGGCATTTATAGAGGCAACATATGCCGTCCTGCACATATATGCACACACTGTCTTGTTCTAAATCTGGCTCCTCTCTTCACGGCCGAAGGATTACTATAACAGCATCAAGCGCTGAAATGTGCCTCAATCGCGTCTTTTTATAGTGGCTATGCCTGCCGAATTGCAGACATATCTATATTTATAATACTCCTGAGCTATATGTTCTAATATTCGATAGCTCAAAGGTGCAAGAAATTAGAATGCTTATATCACTTGACGCAACATAACAATTACAATTGAAATTGGGAATGGTTATGCACATTAATACTGAATTGTGCCAAACACGGCTCTTAGAAATGCCGTTTTGTATGGCGACTATGCCTGCCGAGTAGCAAGCATATCTATATTTATAATACTCTTCAGTTATATGTTCTACTATTTGATAGTTAAAGAGCAAAATATCAGGGTACGCTTATCATTTAAAGCAACACCACAGTTACGATTTAAATTGTGAATAGTTGCGCACACTAATACTGAGATGTGTCAAACACGGCTTTATGAAATGCCGTTATAAATGTTAGTCGTGCTAGCTATCGCGTGTCTATGTCAGATCAATCGCCATCTTAAATATCCATCCTGTTGTAGCAACAAATGCTGTTTCTCAAAGTTATAATTGCCTTTGGTTTTGTAGCCAGCACAAAAACAGAAACTACAGACTAAACCGCATTCCAAATACAATTAAATAAAAACTATCAACAAGTTAAGTTTGCCCTGAAAGTGTACGAGTGTACGTTACTTATCGATGGTAACTTACAAGTAAAATGTAGCTCAGCGATGCGGACCGTGGTCTGGAATCAAGAAACGAGTCAGAACGGAACACCTCGGTGAGCTCGTTTATATACTCAAAAGCACCTGTGTACTGGCAGCATACTACCGTAATCAACAAGAGTGATTGTCGACTCTTACAGTCAAAACCCATGAAAAAAGGTTGTCCATTTTGTAATGTATCTTTATTCACATCCTTAGTCAGGATTTCACCATTGTGCCAGAAAAAAATCTTCTTTAACCTGTAGGTTAAAGTGATGTTGAGATTCTGAGATCTCGACAATTGCAAATAATAAATTCAATGATCACTACTATATATGATGATTAGTATATATGATTCCAAATTATGGAAGAACACAAATATATAGTTTGAATCGAAAACGTTTCCTAATGGCATGTATTTATGGCAAGAATTGAATCCGTACCACATTTGCAAGCAATATTATAATAAGTGTACAAGTCTGATATTATCAGAAAGGCATGAACGTTAACAGAATCAGTCATTAAGACATATTCTCTATACCACAAAATCTAGGAGTGACAACCCAATTTTTAGGTGATGATAAACAGAAGTAAAAGTACAATGTAAATCCCCTCTCTTGGTTCCTAATGAACACAAAATTTCCATATTATTGATTGTTCATCCAGAATATTGCATGTATTTTCGATGGCAATTTGTACACATTGATTGTCCATATATCCATGGTAAAGTGTTGTCTAGGCTCCAGGTTTGCTCCATCTTATGTGAACCTCTTTATGGGGTTGTATGAGATGTAGCATGCCTGGGGCTCAGGTGCAGGTAAATAAAATTGACAACATCCTATTTTTTGGTAGATGCATTGATGATATCTTCCTGATTTGCAAGGGCAGCTTTGAAGAGCTTGAACAATACCACACATATCTTAACAATATTAAGTTCAATGTTAAGCTGACCATTAAAAGCTACAAACAGGAGATTGAGGTTTTAGATCTCGGACTATATGCGGAAAGAGATATAAACCGTAGTGACATTTTCAGAAAGTCCATAGCTTGCAATAGTGTCCTTCATGCTACCAGCCGCAATTATAAAACCACGATCTCTGCCATCCCTTTTGGTGAGATGGTAAGAGTATGACGCAACTGTAGAGAGGAATATCATTTTAGGAAAAAATGTGAAACAATCAAGAGAAAATGTTCCCAAAGAGTTTATGACCAGGACTGTCTGCAAAAGCTGGGAAAAAAATCATTTGAATGGACAGGAAACAAACACTTTCCAAAAGAAATTGAAATAAAGAGGCTACACGTTACACAGATGTGGCATTCATAACAGAATATCACATCTGAAACCATGAAGCACTAATGAGCAAACCCTTTGATATTAACGATCCTCTCTGGTACTGGATAAGTAAACAGATTCTCTATGTTCAACGTCACATATACAATTCTTCAGCAAGTAATGTCAGAGGAAGCGATCAAACAGCATACAGAGTCCACAAAAGTCAAATTTCTTCAATTTGGCGATTTTATTCTGGGCGAGCTGTATTTCTTGTTGACAAAAGGGCTAACGGTAGAGCATCTGGCCATTTTAACCCGGTCTGCACCTGGATTTTTGCCAATTTCCATATGAGAGTACCATTGTAATTCTCAACCAAACCCGCTGACTGAGGATGATTAGCAGCAAGAAATTCCTGTTTAAAATGTAAACCTTCACAAATCAATTTAATCACATTCCCATTAAAATGAGACTTGTTATTGCTCCAGATAATTCAGGGCAAACCAAATCGAGGAAAGCATTCTTTAAAGAGTACTTTCGCAGTTGTAATGGCCGTATTATTCATAGTGGGATAAGTCTCAACCCATTTGCTGAACACACTTATAACCACTACATACTGAAAATTATTACATCTTTCTAGCTCAATGAAATCGATTTGGAGGACTTCAAATGGGAAAGTGGGTGGTGCAAAATTACCAGGTGGTATAGGGGAACCCTCTCCCGGATTATGTTTCATACATATCATGCAATGTTTCACCAAATGAGCAGCTGTCTTAGGGATGATATCATTATGCCAAACAGGCGCTAAAAAATTACAAATGCCTTTCACACTAATACGGGCTGGACCATGGGCCACAGTAACCACAGGAACTACATATGCACCGGGCAACATCCATTTCTGTTCCCCTGATTTATCAATCCAACATCCTGCCTCAATTGACTGTGCCGTACTCTCCTGCCATTCAGCTAATTCCTCTATTATAGCTTTGCATTGTATCTCCTTTACACTTTCAATGGTATTTTCAAACATAGCTACCTCAGGAACCCACCTAGCTGGACCTGCAACAAACATTCTTTTCATTTCACTTCAGGCTGTCTACTTGGCTACCTGATCTGCAAATGCATTCCCTCTACCTACTTCATCAGTAACCTTTCTATGAGAGCTACACTTATTTTTTGCCAATTTCTTGGGGAGTGTTGAGGTGGACAAAAGCCACAATATAAAATCCCCATGTTGTATTTTGGTACCATCAGAGGTAAGGAATCCTCTCTTTGCCCACAGTCGCCCAAAATTATGTGTGACCCGGAATGCATACTGGCTGTCAGTATAGATATTGAAAACCCGCCCTTCACTCAATTCACAAGCTCAGATAAGGGCAGCAAGTTCAGCAGCTCGAGCCGACTGAAAGGAGACCCGTGATGTCTCTACCACCACCTGCAACGTCATAATTCATAAGCAGCAGCGATAGTGCCATCTGGTAATTTAAAACAGGAGCCATCGACATTTAGTTCTCCTTGGGGGTCAGATAGGGGAACACCAGTCAGGTCTACCTGTTCTTTGGTCTCTTCTTCCGTCCGGAAAATGCAGTCATGTTTGTCAACTGCATCATTTACAGAAGATCGGGGTAGTAACCTGGCTGGTTCAAAGTAGCACATCTTTTGATCATAATATGTGTAGCAAACAATGTAAGACATGCACGGGTGAAGTGCTGTGTCTTTGTCTTATTCAAAAGTGTATCCACAGTATGGGGGTACCATAACTGTGAGTTCTGCATTGAGTACAAGCCCAGCCGATTGCCTGATTGAAGTGGCCTCAGCCACGACCACTCTCAGACAGCTCGGAAGGGCCCTAACAACAGGATCAATTACTGCAGAAAAATAAGCACAAGGCCTCTGTTAATTCCCAAATTTCTGTGTTAAGAAAGTGTGCAACCAGCCATGTCATGAACGAAAAGCACAAACGGTTTCCTATAATTAGGTGTACCAAGCACCGAAGCCGAGCAAGGTGTAGTTTTTATTTGCTCAACAGACTGCTGACATTCTGGAGTCCAAGGCAAAGGTTCATGCACTGATTTTGTTGTTAATGCAAGCAAAGGTTTAATTAGTAAAGAATAATTTAGGATCCACTGGTGACAGTAAGAAGTAATACCTATAAAAGCGTGCACATCATTTGAAGTTTGTGGGATGGCCACTTTAATAATGGTACTGATGCACTCAGGGGTCGACTTCCTACCCTCCTTTGACAGTAGGTGACCCTAATAGGTGACCTCCTGTCGACAATATTGAAATTTCAAGAGAGAGACCTTATGTTCCTGATGTGTCAAATGCAACAGCAATTTCACTGTACTGTCCTTGCAACCTTGTTCTGTACCAGAAGCAATTAACAGTTCATGACAAACTGCACCAATACTTTACCCGGGGAAAACGATAATGAAGCCAGCGACCCTTGACCCTACCAGGTAGGGCGCTCTCCCTCCGCACATTACCGCCTGTGTGTCCCTGCCCCAGCTGCCGCTTCTGAGGAAGTTCGAGGCCCTCCACTACCCGCAGGCTACCACCTGTGCCTCATCCCTGGTGGCCAGTGGTAGGCCGTAGGTAGGTTTGTTCATCCTCTGCTTTATTGCTTTTATTTTATCGTCTATATTTTCATTGTTGTGTCTCTGACTGCTGTTGTCTGTCTTCCCCTGCTGCCTGTACATGGTCCGTGCCCCTTTTACTTCTCTCTATTCCCCTCGCTGTCCCCATGCGCTCTCTGCCTGGTCTTTACTTCTGTACCCCTCGCTGCCCCCATGTCCTTGCCCGGTTTTCCCTTCTGTTCCCCTTGCTGCCCCTGTGCCTCTCTGCCCGTTCTGCCTTCTGTTCTTAGCTGCCACTGTATTGGTGTATTATGTATTTTGCCTCTGTGCCACTTGTTTTTCCGGTATTTCTGTGCCTTTTTTGCCTTCTGTGCCACTCTTTTTTCCCTCGTTTTTGTGCCTTTTTTGCCTTCTGTTCCACTAATTTTTTTGTACCCTTCTGCCCTCTGTTCCACTCATTTTTTTTGCCTTCTGCCCTCTGTGCCCCTCATCTTTCCTTGGTTTTTGTGCCTCTTTTGCCTTCTATTCCACTCCTTTTTTGTGCCCTCTGTTCCACTCCTTTTTTGTGCCCTTCTGCCCTCTGTGCCACTTGTTTTTCACTTGTTTTTTGTGCCCTTCTGCCTTCCGTCCACTTGTTTTTTGTGCCCTTCTGCCCTCTGTTCCACTCGCTTTTTTGTGCCCTTCTGCTCTCTGTGCCATTTGTTTTTCCCTTGTTTTTGTGCCCCTTTTGTCTTCTGTTCCACATTTTTTGTGCCCTCTGTTCCACTCATTTTTTGGGACCTTCTGCCCTCTGTGCCACTAGTTTATCCCAAGTTTTTTGTGCCCTTCCGCTTTCTGTTCCACAATTTTTTTGTGCCCTTCTGCCCTCTGTGCCACTTGTTTTTCCCTTGTTTCTGTGCCCCTTTTGCCTTCTGTTACCTTCGTTGTCCCTCACCGCCATTGCCCCTGTGGCCCCGCCCCCCTGACTGCCCACTGCCCATTCACTGCCCCCCGCCTTCCAGCTGCTCCTCCCTCCTACCTCCTCATATAGGCTGGAGGAGAGCGACCCTTGACCCTACCAGGTAGGTCGCTCCCCCTCCGCACAGCACCGCCTGTGTGTCCCTGCCCCTGCTGCCGCTGCTGAGGAACTTCGAGGCCCTCCACCACCCACATGCTACCTCCTGCGCCTCATCCCTGGTGGCTAGTGGTAGGCCATAGGTAGGTTTGTTCATCCTCCGCTTTATTGCTTTTATTGTATTGCCTTTATTTTCATTGTTGTGTCTGTGACTGCTATTGTCTGTCTTCCCCCGCTGCCTGTACGTGGTCCCTGCCCCTTTTTCTTCCATCTGTTCCCCTCACTGTCCCCGTGCTCTCTCTGCCCTGTCTTTCCTTCTGGACCCCTCGCTGTCCCCATGTCCCTGCCCGGTTTTCACTTCTGTTCCCCTTGCTGCCCCTGTGCCTCTCTGCCCATTCTGCCTTCTGTTGTGAGCTTCCCCTGTATTTCTGTTTTCTGTATTTTCCCTCTTTGCCACTCGTTTTTCCAGTATTTCTGTGCCCTTTTTGCCTTCTGTGCCACTCATTTTTCGCTAGTTTTTGTGCCTCTTTTGCCTTCTCTTCCACTCGCTTTTTGTGCCCTTCTGCGCCACTCATTTTTCCCTCGTTTTTTGTGCCCTTCTGCCTTCCGTCCACTCGTTTTTGGTGCCCTTCTGCCCTCTGTTACACTTGTTTTTTTGTGACCTTCTGCCCTCTGTGCCACTCGTTTTTCCCTAGTTTTTTGTGCCCTTCTGCCCTCCGTGCCATTCGTTTTTCACTTATTTTTGTGCCCCTTTTGTCTTCTGTTCCACTCCTTTTTTGTGCCCGACCACCGCTGCATCCACTTCGCCTTCCAGAAACCCACCACACACCACCGCACCCAACAAATCTCCCACCGCTGCTGGAGCAAAATCACCAAAGACCAACTACACGCAAACCTCGCTCCCAGCCCACCCACTGAACCCTCCAACACCGACGACGCTGCCCACAGCCTCGGACGCTGGATCGATGACTGCGCCAACACCCTAGGCCCGCTAAAGAAACCCCCCAAAGAGACACCAGCAAGAGGGCCAGCTGGTTCTCCCAAGAACTCCTAGCCTCCAAGCAAGCCTGCCGGAAACTAGAGAAGAAGTGGCACAGTGAACAAACTCCAGACAGCCACGCCGCACACAAGGACGTAAATCGAATCCACCACTACCTCTTCAGGGAAGCCAAGAGGACCTCCTTCAAAGACTGCCTCGACAACAACGCACACAATAGCAAGGAGCTCTTCAACATCGTGAAGGAAGTCTTCAACCCCAGCTCCAACACCAATGACATCCCGCCGTCGCAAGCCCAGTGCGACTCCCTTGCCACCTTCTTCCACTGCAAGAAAGCAGACATTCATGACAGCTTCAACACCCAGACAGTCCCAACAGACAGCAACACAACAAACCCTCCGCACACCATCGACCACGACCCCCTGCTAGCCTGGGCCAGCGTGAGCATCGATTACACCATCAAGACCATGTGCATAATCCACTTCGGCTCTCCGTCAGACCCATTCCCGCACCACGTCTTCAACAGAGCAAGCAGCTCCATCGCACCCCATCCGCGCAACGTCATCAATCTCTCTGTTGAGACCGCGACCTTCCCAGAGATCTGGAAACACGCCGAGATCAATGCCCTAATCAAAAAACCTAAGGCAGACCCAAGAGACCACAAGAAAATCAGGCCCATCTCTCTGCTCCGCTTCCCGGCCAAGGTCATCGAGAAAACCGTCAACAGACAGCCAACCTAATACCTCGAAGAAAACAGAATCCTGGACCCTTCCCAGTCAGGGTTCCACAGCAACCACAGCACCAAGACTGCACTCATTGCTGCCAATGATGACATCAGGACCCTGCTGGACAACGGCGAGACCGCAACACTCATCCTCCTAGACGTCTCTGGTGTCTTCGACACCGTCTACCACCACACACTACACGCACGCCTCCATGCCGCAGGGATCTGAGACCAGGCTCTGGATTTGACCACCTCCTTCCTCTTCGGCAGAACCCAGAGCGTCCGCCTCCCCCCAATTCCGTTCCAAAGCCTCGAGATCATCTGCGGCGTACCCCAGGGATCCTCCCTCATGGATGGCTTTCTTTTAACACCTTGCCTTCAAACCCCCAAAAACCATGTACAAACTACTCAACGTGCAATTAAGATTACAAACTAAACTAAAAAACTAACATTTTCAAGGTCTGATTAGGACCACAATTCATAAATTGCACAACTACAATTGACAATGCACAGTGTTCGGCTGCTGTTTGGCTTGTTTTGCACTATAGAAATACCTTATACATACACACATACAGCCATCAAGACAATAGCTTGTGCATAAAAATGCAAAGCTTATGACTATAAATTATTAACTGCAATACATATGAAATAAATAAAAAATTAACTACACAATTAACTACACATAGTCAAAATATAAAACAATACTTCATTCATAGTAATTTCTTTCAAATAAATGAGGGTAATATGATATTTAATTTCATGTGTAAGCTTATTTATAATATTTGAATTATTGCATTTGTATCTCTTGAGATGTCAGCAGTGATATAATCAATTAAGTAATTTTATATGTTAGAAGTGATTTTAATGTGTTATGTCAAAGAGCAGAGCATAATGGGACAGTAGTCAAGACAGTAGTCAAGTCATGGTTAGTTTACCAAACCACAACTGATAAGTTTTAAAGCATTGTTTTGAAACCATGACTAACTTTAAGTTTTATTTTCTTTGAATTTTTTTATTTTTGGTGAATTTGAATGTTATTATATCTCATGTGTTTCGGCGTGTGTCACACAACAAAAAAACATGTTAAAATAAATGTGCAACATGTCTGGTTAGCTTTTATTACTCTTTCAATTGCAACTCCTGAAGACAAACACTCTGGTGATAATACAATATCATTCACAAGTATATCACAGCTTGATCATTAATCTCCCACCCCTACAACCTACCAGATGTCATCTCTCTGAATGCGGGATAATCAGTTGGGTGTGTCAGATGAACCGGTTTTGGGGTTTAGCGTGTGTTAATGCCATAATGTGGGAGAATCAGTTTATTGAATGAACAACTGCTGTGCGTGGTAAGATCTGTAAATTGTGGCAACCATGTGCGAGCTTGGTGCCCATTGGAAGTCTTTCCGAGGTTGTTAGAAAGACAAACCAGCGTCCTGGATAACGAGCATAGAGAAATGTTTCAAGGACATGCTGAAGTTGCAACGGAAACATTTATGTTATTTGAGGAAGGTGCTTGCATGGTGTCATGCAGCTCATACAGGCACTCTTACATAGGGGTCGATCTCAAGTTAGGTGCCTCAGACAACTGATGGCATCAGAAGCCACCTGTGGACCCACTGCTGCCATATTTTCCTAAACCATTCTGTTCCCTCACCAACGTACCTGTTCCGTCTCCACAACCAGACCCTGAAGCCATTTGGACCCAGTATTTTATAATCGGAGATGTGGATAACCTCAAGTGTGCATGGAGAGAAACGATCGTCCCCCATGAAAAATTCAAACCCTGGGCGCTGATGCATCCTCGCACAACTCACCACAACTTTCGAATTCACCACCCCCACAACTAATGAACACAACCTGGACATTATCACCCCGGTTTTCTTCATCTTGGCAATAAAGGAAACACTTTTCGATTTGAAGACTGACAATTTGACAATTTATTGATGAACTGCACGATTACTTAAAATCTTTACAGTATAAAAACTTGATGAACACCCCCCCCCACGTGCCCCAACCACACATGAGAAGGAAATACCACTTTAAATTAAAATACTGACAGTTAATACTGCTTTGTTGTCCAGAACAGTTCATTTAAAAAGGAGGAGAAATAATGGTAACTCCATTGTTCCACTACAGGTGAAAAGAGGCACATAAACATTTGAAGACTGTATGTACCTCCAGACGTCCGGTACTTCCATGGGGATTATATTTGGCCCCAGTCTGGTGAGTCTCTACATGCACTCTTTTGAGACAGAATGGGTTCTGGTACCTGGCAATCCTTTTCCCTCCCATATTATGTTGTGGATGTGACATATTGATGATATTTTGGTTATCTGGCATTTTGAAGCACACTCCATTACAAACTTCCAACAGTGGTTGAATACTGTGAACCCCTACTTGAAATTTACTTGTGAATTCAGTAAAAGAGTGTTTCCCGTTCTTAGATCTACGCATTTTTCCATCCAAATTGACTTGTGTAAATACATTCTGCACCCTCTCCAGCCAGATCGGGAAAAATCGATTTACAAGAATTGGCCGAGTCTTAACAACGAGAAAAATCAATTGAACGTCCACTATACACCTTCAAAAGAAGCAGCAACTTCAAGGACAAGTTAGTGCATACAAGATGTAGAACACCCAAAGTGGCGAGACAGGATATCCTCGGGGAGCTCCCAGCAGTGAAGGGGCATTTTACGTGTGACTCTCATTGGACTGAAATTCTCATTGTCTCAGAGAAGCCATAGGCACAAAAGCAACACAAAAACTGTAACAGCGACAGACTCATACATATGATTTCCTAGGCATGTAGCCTTTGGTATGTTGAAAAGAGCGCAAAAAGCAAGCCACTAACCACTTTATCGACGAAGGACACCAGACAGACGAACTGAGCTGGGCAGTACTTGATAAACCTAGCATATCCCCTTCTATCTCCGATGTCAGCAGGTTTCTATTTGTTAAGGAGCAGAAGTGGGTATACAGGCTATGAGGTGATAGAGATGCATTAAATAACATAGCACAGCTCACATCAAGGGACACATTAACTGACATCCAGTGAGGGATGTAAATAAGGTACAACCACACTCTCCACTTCCCCCTTGTGCAGCGTAGTTCTACATCATCATAGGTTTTCTTTACCTACTGACTACCTCATGGGCACACAGTCTTTCAGTGCACTATAACGTCCCATGTCCCTTGGCATTAACTGTTGTGAAGAGCACCATTATCCATGACAAACAGCGACACCCAGCATTCCTACGGATAGGGCAATACCTCCAACACATTTCAGAGCGATGAAAGCGTTCACTGGTTGGGCACGCTCTCATAGACTGTTACCACTCCCTCCACATCCTCACAAGACAGAGGTGCCCTCAGCCTGGCCCGGGACTACAACTCCTATCACACTTTTACAGAAACAGAGGTCCATTCAGAACCACAAACATCCTGCAATCCGGGGCGTGTTCACTACACACATGCTGGGCTTGGGACTAAAACTACCAGGGATTTAGGTGGGCTGGGTCTCACCTGTGCTGAGCACCTGCAGTTTTTTAAAGGGGGCCTTGAAACTGGTCTCTATCGAGCTCTGTTTTGTGCCTTGGCACAAGTGGTCTGTTTTTTTTCTGGATGCAATGAGAGAAACAGCAAAATACAAGTCAGGCGGCACACTATGCTAAGCACAGCTTACATGTTTTTAATCCATGCCCTTAATTACATTGGCTACGCCGCTTTGAGAGACCTCCTAGTTTTTTTAACCCACTTAATGCCCTGAAAACTCATAAATGTACTAGGTCATGTGACTGTGCATACAGGACACAGTCACAGTGGGATAAATTAGCAATCACTCTCCGGCTCTGGCTTGAGGCAATGGGGGTTTGGGGTGCAGCCGATCGAAGGGAGATTTGCCTCCCCGGGCAGTTTGGGAGGGGTGGGGCAGGCTTGCGGGACCAGCCATTTTACACATTTTTGGGCTCTCTATGTGTAACCTAATAGTCGCCCAATTTATAAGGTCCTGCTAGTGGGACTGCTAGCCACCATTTTAGGTTTGGGGACCTTATGGCTGGGAGTGGAGAGTAACGGTTAGGACATTTTCACTGGGTGATCTATTAGGCAGTGTAGTTTTCAAGCGAATATCGAAATTCTCCTACCTGAAGTATGGAGGATTATCAGGTCCTGGAGGTGCTACGGCTGTTGAGCGAGGCAGTCGGCGTGACTTAGTGGTGCCGGAGGCCACAGGCTCGTCGTGCCCAACTATGCAGGCTTCAGCAGGTGTGGAAGCTGCGATCCCGGAGTGCACGTTCCCAAAACGGACAAATGCCGGCTCGGTAAGTGAAAGGGGCCGCTTATATGCCAGGAGAGCGGCCCCAAGAGCATCTGTGTGGGCTGAGGCTGGAGCATTATCTGAGGCTACGGGGAGGGGGGTGGGGCGGGGCCTTCCTGGGTCATGGGGAGGTGAGGTCAGGAGAAGCAGTAGGCCCAGAATACGAGCAGACACTGCCGGTCTGGGACCACCTGTGCAGTCAGGAGGGGAGCGAAGGCTCTGAATGACTTTGCAGAGGTGGGGGGGTGGGGCTCTAGGAGCATTCCTCAGCACAGAGCCAAGAATAAGGCACACTCTGAGGACCAGTCCGGGGATTCTGTGCACAGAGGGGGGGACAGAAACTTCCTTTGTGATGGTGGGAGGGATGGGGTAGAGGGAACATAGCCCAACCAGAGGAGGAGGCTCTGAGGGAAGACACAGGGGCCACTGTAGGGCAGAGGGCAATTTATGGGGGCTGTGATGAGGGCCAGGGACAGAAATGGGGATTATTGATCTCTTGGCGCTGGAGGAGGGGGATAAGGAGGGCATACTTGGGGTATTGAAGCCCGCTTGGATCTCACATGCCTGGTAGGGATTGGATATCTTGACATCATGGAAGGATGAGGTGAGGGGGTTAGACAGGAAAGGACAAGTAGACACATACAAGCCTCAGGGTGGGTTGCTGGAGAGAAGAGGGGTCCATAGGCCAGGGTGGGTTGGTTTGGGGACACACAGGTGTCATAAGCAGGGCAAAAAAAATGACCTGGCATCGGTGTGTATTGTGACCATGCTGGATTGGAGTGGGGATGAGGAGGGGGAGACAGCGGCAGGGAGGTGGCAATGGAGTTAGGGGTACAAAGGGGATGGGCAGTAGGAAACTCGTGACAGGGCAAGAAAAGGAGGTTAGACCTGGCAAGCGGCTTGCAGGGAACCAGAACACCGAACTGGTGTTTGTTTTTCATGGTGAGGAGCAGAGTGGCTCAGCAGACTCAGCAGAGGGTGGGTGGAGCCCAGAACGGTGCACCCGATACTCGGGTGGGAACCAATGTAGGCCCAGAACGACCTTTCTGGCCCCAACACCCAGCAGGCCTCGGTAGACCAGCGGGACAAAGAAGAACAGTAACAAACGGGTGAGGGTGCAGGAGAAGGACCTGCGAGTACAGTCGGCCCAGCCAGAAGCTGGAAGACGGGGGTCCGGTTGGGACCCGAGGGTCAAAGTACATATGGAATGGCCCTAAGAGTTGGGACAAGAAGAACTAGATTTTGATGAAGAAAGTCTTGAGGAAGGCAAATTATGAGAGGAGGATGATAGGGAAGGAGGGAACAAAGTAACATGTCAACTAGTATGTTTCAGTTACCAGCAGAAATGGCAGAGAAGGCGCCAGGGTCCACAGTGAGGCCAGCAAAGTCACCTGCATGTACGGGCCACTGGCGAGAAGGACTGCAACGGTACGCGCACCCTCCTTGGAGCCAGGTAAGCCAGTAATGGTTTCAGTGGGTATAGGGGGGAGGGGCAGGAGGGTGGACAGGGAATATTAAGGAAAGGGAAGTATGTTACAGATGTAGGAGCAGGTGCAGATGACATAAGGAGCCCAGGGTGTGGTAAAGTGGAAGGTGGCACAAACACAAAGAAAGTATCTGTCGACAGTGAGTCAACAGAAAGTAAAAAAGAAAAATCAGAGAGTAAAGAGCTGATGATTAAAAAACTCCCTTACATGGGGTGACAAACCAGTTGGGGGAGCATTTAATGCTAACAACGAAGGAAGGCATATAGAATGGGGAATATGTAGGAATACTTAAGCAACTGCATAGAGCGGTGAGGTCAAAAGAATGGTCAAAAGAAGAGGACTACAAATTGGCCAAGCAGCCGAGTGTACCACTGATGATAGAAAACTGGACAGAAGCTGTTTTGATATACCCAAGCGAAAAATATCTGTAGCCTTGTGTTGCACTATTTAAATACATGGTTGTGATCCAGAAAGCTCAATTTACGGATGGGGTATATGCATAGACTCAATATGACAAGGAATTCAGAGCGTGCATGGCATGGGAGCATGTAGCTAAATGTGGGGAGATAGATACGGAATTGTGGCAACATACCATGGCGGCAGGAAAAAGGGGGAAAGAAGATATTTATGGTCAGTGGTCTCCCTATAGTTTATTGGCCCTTTTAGGAGAGACCTAGCTGGGGAGCAGTGGGAGGCACAGGTACGGATCAGTTAGGGGCTAGGGAGGCTTGCTGGGATTTCATCAAGGGTCTATGCACACAAGAGTTCTGTAAATTCCACCATGAATGCTTGAAGTGCAGAGGTAGGCATGCGCTTGTCAACTGCTTTGGGGCGGGGAGCCAACAAAGGTATCAGGCTGGAGCCAATGGGGGGGGCCATCAACAACAGTTTGTAGGCACTCGGGGATGTAAGGGACCCCAAGGGCCTGGGCCAAAAGGCTCATACTCCGGTTAGACTGGGGAAACTGGAGGTTGGGCTGCAAGGCAGTGAATATCTGGGGGCACAAGTTTTGAGGGATGGTTTCAGATGGGGATTTTGTTTGGGTTACAAGGGTCCTAGACACAGGAGATGGGCAGATAACTTGCACACTCAGCCACAGAACATAAACAGAAAGTGCAGGAGAAAGTGGACAAAGAAGTATGGCAGGGGAGGATGGCGGGCCATTAGAGGACTGGCCCATAGAAAAGTTAATTGTTTACCCCATTTGGGGTAGTTCCAAAAAAGGAGACAGGGCAATACAGGCTGATCCAGCATTTGGCTTGGCCAGAGGGGATTTCGGTCAATGACTTTCTCGATGAGGAAGTGACCACAGTGTAATATTCATTCGTTGACGTGGCCATGTCACTGGTGATGATGGCGTGCGCAGCTGCACCAATGACAAAATGTGACACAAAACCAGCTTTCCGTTTGCTTCTAGATTACTTGGCTGTTCCGGGTATCCATTTCGAAGGGAAATGGTACGTGGACAAAGCATTGCTGATGGGCTGCTCTATTTCATGTGCATTGTTTGAGTGCTTTTGTAAATTTTTGCAGTGGCTGTTTTCACAGCACACAGGGCTCCCGTAGCTCCCTAGAATGCCAGGAAACACTACAAAAGTTTTCCAGGTTTTCCAAGGCAGATAGGGAAGCTTGGGGTGCCTTCGGCACCAGAAAAAACATTGCTCCCTGCACGGCATTGTCTTTTTTAATGAATCGTTATTGGTTCTAGGGCAATGCAGGCACGCTTGCCTGAGGATAAGAAAGGGAAGATGCTAGAAATGTTAAGGGCAAAAACAACAATGGATATGGCTCAAATAAGTAAGGCTGAGCCTATAGACAACCAAACGATCAGAAATGCCAATACTGATAGCTAGTCAACACAATTTGAATAGACACCAATTCTCCTGGTCAGTCTGTGTCCTGAATAGTCAATAAACTTTATTTCATTTGAAAAAACAATTCATTACATATTAACCTCTTTCTCAAAGGAAAAGCCGCAGGTTTTTACAGAAAATCGTAAGAAAAATGTTAACAAGACATAAACACCACACTTGATATTTGAACAAAATGAATCTATATACAACAAACCAGAAAAATGCACAGTCAGACATGAAATAACTCATCCAAACCTTTCGACATTCATACAGTGTTTTCTCAGACACTCTCTCCCACATACATACACAAACTCATACACCCCTAGCTCGAGAGGAAAATTCCAAGGATTTTTAACAGACTAGGGGTGTCTAAGACCAAACAATGCAAGAAATTAAATATCAAGGCTTGGCTGTGCCCATATTCATAAGAGACAATACTGAATTTTAATACATGATTTGAAATAGCACTTAGCCAGCCTTAGCAGTCACGACAGTGCATTCGTTTGGTTCACCACACTAAAATACACGGGTCTACGTGTTTCAAACCCCTGTAATTTTTGGGGGTTCTCCTCAAGACCAAACAAGAAACTAGAAAAGAAAAAAGAAATGATTTTCATAAATACATATTCTGATTTTCAATATCATGAGAGAGCCACCTGCAAGCAACTGCATCTTACCTATTTTGTAATCCAATGATGGACAATAAAGTTGTGAAAGAACCCGAAGGGTTTTGTGGGTTCTAAAGGGAAACAAAAGGACATACAGACCCCGGATGACATAAAGTGTCCAGTCAAAGAACGTCTCTGTCAAGGATCTGTTAGATTTATCCAAAGCTGTGGTGTATTCTTACCAGAGCAGAAAAGCGTTGCGGCATGCGGCGATTAAATGGTCAGAAGTTTGGGTGATGTCAAGTTTCTGAAAGAGAGGCGTAAGGGGAACATGAGTCAAGACCTATTGCATTGTTTGGAAGGCAACAAGTCGTTTTCCGAGTAGATAAGACAGTGTACCTGAAAGTTCAATTGAAGAAGCTGCTAGAGCTGAATTTCGGGCCCGAGTATCCACTTGACGTAACTCTGAAATGCTGAATAACATAAAGATTTTTTTGGGGGGATGCACAATACTTATGTTAGCATGAACTGCATCAAAACCTTTAGGCACAGCAATGTGACATTAATCCAATTTGTGAGACTAGGGCGAAATAGGTGGAACCACGGGCTGTAGTGAATGTAAAAAATAAATGTAAAAAATACCAGCGTACCTTGTTCCTTAAAGTCGTAACTGACATATTGATGGTGCAGCTTTATTTTGCGTGGTTTTGGCAGTCAGGCTGTCATCTCTCTATGTGCAATTAGAATAGGCGCTCTGTACCCAAAAATGAAGAATGAACATGAATTTGGGAATTCATAAAGTTGAAAGTTTATCGGGGCGGCCTTGGCCAGTCCAAAAACGTACCTGGGTCTACCGTCCGGCTGCAAGGCCAGCGGGATTCAGCTGGAAAAGATATTTTGCTGTTGCGGCTGTGAAAAACCAGGACAGCTATTAGTATTCATGTGGAGTTGAATGTTCTATTCACAAACTGAAACTTATTGCCGGCATCTTACCTCCAGTGGCGTCTTGCGGCAATGGCTCGCAGAAACAAAGCAGCGTCTATTGCAGTAACCTCCGGTGGTTGAACCTTTGTTTACACACTCCGAGCTGAAATGCGTTTGGTGGCAGTTAGTGTGGCGAATTCTGGGAACGCATCTGCCGCTAAGTATTGTGGTCATTTTAGTGTGGTGGTCTATTCAAAGGCCATTCATAACAAATGCAGGATGCAGAAACCTTCTTCACAAATTAAACATCTCAGATAGTTCATTTAACCCTATGCAAGCCGTGTTGAACTTCACGATCAGCAAGGCCTCGTGTTGGGCCAATCTCAGTTCCGGGCTGCCGCCTCTTTGATCCCTTTCAATTTTCGAAATTACTGTCCAGCGTAGGTCTAGTTCTGAGTGACCTTTTTTGATCCAGTGATTAACTAGCGCGCCGAAGCCACTTGTTTGCAAATACGCGATTTATGTTGCGTAATGCGTTGTCGCACTTCCTGGTTTGTTTTCCCTATGTACAGCATAGGGCAGGGACACAATACCCCGTAGACCACAAATTTAGTTTCACAGTTCGTGAAACTGTCATGTTTCCAATGGATTCCATTGTGACTGAAGCAGTCTCCCTCTAATGTTTGGTCACAGCAGGCGCATGTTCCGCATTTATGGTGGCCTGTGGCTGGGGGTAGGCCTATCATTTGTCTCAGTGATGGTCTCTCAATTTTGGGAGCTGCTCTCACAATATAGTTGGAAAGACTTTTTTCTTTTTTGTACGTAAAAAGAGGGATATTGGAGAATGCTGGATCAAGATTTTGAATTAGATGCCAATTTTGGGTGATGATTTTTTTAAGTTGATTTGAGTTGGGACAGAAGGTGGTAACAAACACTTGGCGATCTGTGGGTTTCTTTTCATTTCTTTGTAAGAGTGCTTCCCTTGGTGACCATCGGGCCCTCTTCATTGTATTTTTTAACAGTTTTTTGGGGTAACCCCGCTGAAGTAGTTTTTCACTCAGATTTTTGGCATGGGCACTGTATTCATCCACGGATGTACAATTGCGAAGGATGGTCTTTTTTTGAGGATCCGTCGCAATCTCCGTTTAGACCGCACTAAGACTCAACGAAGAACTAAAAGCAATAGAAGAATTAGAACAAGAACTATTGTGGGATACAACAATTAAAGAAGCAAAAAAAGTGTTAGAATCAGCTGAAAAATCAATTGCAGACTTTGCTGTCCATAATACCAGTCTAAAGATCACAAAGGTGGCAAGAGACATTAAGAACTTCAAGATTGACGAAGTTTACCCTTTTCTAAAAGACGATTGTTTCACTAACAACAACCTTAATTAATTTTGCAATACCGTGGAAGATCAAGGAACAAATTCATTACCTTCTCTGATACTTCCTCAGACTCAAGTCAGGGGTTGAACAGTGGGTATTATACCTATCCCTAGTATCAAAGATCGAGACCTCCTTTTCTCAACAGAGGAAGGTTCAGACCATGGGGCGGGGGCTCCAGATGGAGGGGGTACAATTACCAAGCAAAAAACATACCCACCACCGGGATTGTTCGAACAAGGGGAACAATATCAGAATCAGGAAGCAGAACCCTTAAGAACGTTGAAGAAGACATACAGACGTTGAGACAACAAGATCCAAATTTACATGATGTAGAATCAATTCCTATCTATAATTTATCTGACTACAATCCCACAAAGGAGGAATTTTCTATCCTCTCTAAGGGTCTTCCATTCGTTCCGACGAGGTTACAGAACCCGATAGACACTAAACAGAAGTTTTGGGATTTCTGTGAAAAGTCAGATTAAAAGCGTATTTTTTAGAGCCGGAAAGTATTCCACAGACTAATACAAGTGGTTTAAAGAAAAAATCTGATTTCTTACGTGAATTATTTTGTTACCTCCTGAAGTCTTAATTTTTGAAAATCAAGTCTTACGTGACTTAGATGACCTTCAAAGTAAGAAATTTTACTATAATGCTAATTGTAGCAAATATGAGATGCAAGCGCTGAAGAATCTATCTAATAATTCGGCTATAACTGTAAAGCCGGTGGACAAAAAGGGAGGGATAGTGTTGTAGCACACCAAAAAATATGATCAAGAAATCACTAACCAATTGATGAATCAAAAATTTTATAGACCACTAGAAACTAACCCCCCTCCTATGTTGAAGGAACAGATTCATATTATTACTCAGGAAGGTCTAGATGCAGGGTGGCTGTGCAAAAACGAATTTTATTTCCTCAATAGTGACCAAAGAAAAATTCCAAACATTTACGTACTCCCCAAAGTACACAAGTCCCTTACGAACCCACCAGGGAGACCCATAGTGGCAGGCTGCAGGTCTATTTTAGAACCACTGGCACAATATGTGGATGTTTTCTTGCTTCCACTAGTGAAAGAAATACCAGCATACATTCGTGACACAATGGATTTGATATGGAAGGTAGAGGGATTAAACTTTAATCCAAAGGAACAGCTACTCTCTACCTTCTATATTGAATCACTTTACACTAATATACCTCAAGATGAGGCATTGAGTGTGATGGAATTTGTACTTGATTTATGAAATCGCCCCCACCATGTACCAACTTAGTTCATTATATCTTTGGCTCAGTTGTGTTTGAAAAACAATTTTTTAAACTTTAATGATAACTTGTTTCTTCAAATCTCTGGAGTGGCCATGGGGTGTAGTCTTTCACCAGAAGTAGCTAGTCTAGTGATGGCTCAGTTGGAACATAAGTGGATATATAGCTAGACCAACGCATATAAACATCAAATGGAGTTTTGGTGTCGCTATATTGATGACATCTTTATGATTTGGAGTGGGGACGCTGCACAGTTGACTGAGTTTCACAATTGGTTGAACTGTAGAAAACGTGAATTTAATTTCACTGTTGCAAGTGATCCAAATAAAAGTAATTTTCTAGATGTGTATATTGAACATGAGGATGGCAAATTGATTGTGAGTCTGTATACCAAACCGACAGACCGCAACATGTTGTTGAATTTCACAAGTAACCACCCACGCACACTAAAAGAAAATTTACCCTACGGTCAATTCCTCCGAGTGAGGAGGAATCGCAGTAATAAGGAAGACTATTTTTTCATGCAAACAAACTTAAAGAAAAACTTGTCAAGCGAGGCTATCCCAGAAGACTAGTTAAAGTAGCGCTTAAGAGAGCCTGGTACACCCCCAGAGAAACACTTCTAGTACCTAATGAGAAGGAGACTAATGTGCCACTCACATGCGTACTAACTTTTGACCCACGGGCTAATAAAGTTAAGAATATACTTTAAAAAAATTGGAAACTGTTAGAAGAAATGGACATACCAAAACTACTGTTTGCATTTAAAAAAGGCAAGAATATTCGCAATCAACTGATGAGAGCAACAACGACTAAACATAGGTCCCCCTTGAGAGACACTAGAGATTTACTCGGATTACCCCCAGTGGTTGGACATTTTAGATGTCAACATTGTACAGCATGTGGCCTAACAAGAGAATCTAAGGAAATTGTGATTTATGGGACCACACATTTGCAAAGATCATTTACTAATTGCAATACAAAAAATATGATATATTGCATAAAGTGTCCTTGTGACAAGTTCTATATTGGACAAACTACCCAGGCAGTCAAAGCCCGTATTTTGCAACATAAATCACGAATAAAATGCAAAACACCTGGGGCGCCGTTGGTAAGCCATTTCCAAGCACTAAATCACACTGAGGGAGACATACAATGGTCGGTTCTATGTAATGTCACTAATGGGAATAAAGGCGAGGCAGAAATTAAATTGGATCATCTAGAAGCCAGAATGATAGAGAAATATCAAACGTCGAAAGTGGATTTGAATGATAGAGATGAGATCTGGTCATTACTACTGTAAAAATGTTTGTACCTGTGTTTTTGAATGCTGTGTTCATGAAACCTACCTGTTGATTTTTCTGTTATGTACTAATGAATATGTTAATATTAATTTGATAGAATGTATGAGATTGAGGCAACTCACAGGGATATAAGGTTTACCACTTATATAAATTTGTCTTTTTGACGTATTTGTTTTTATTTATTTATTTATTTTTTGTTGAGCTTAGTCTAATTTTAATGTTTCTCTATCGGGTCTATACATATGTCCAATCCCATCTGGGGATCTAACGCAAGTCCTGTATAATAATAGAGCGGTTGGTATATATTGTGAAGAGACTCCTATTTACATCCTTTATTCAATTTTGGCTGTTTTGGTGCATTTTAAAATGCTTGTCGCTCATAGTCAATTTTATTGGGCAAGAGTGTAGAGCCATAATGCACCGTCCTCTTTAAAATCAGGGCTGCATCCTTAGGGTAAATGTTTGAATCTTTGCCGGCATGTGAGAGTGTTTTTTTTAATATATGCAGTCTGAGTATGCTCGTAAGTCTGTTTTCATTTGTATACCCCATGAGAGGCGTAATCCGCTCCCACTGTGGTTAGACACTATCCCCTTTCTACATCTTTGGTGCCTTGGGGATACGCCGTGGCTTGTGTTTGTGTCACAAGCGCACGCGAAGGAGGAGTTCTTTGAGCAGACGGGATTAGATCCGGTTTCCTAGTTGCAACAGGGCCGTGCAGGGTCGCGGTAGGCTGTCAGACCCATCAGATATTAAGACTGGTTTGGAAGTGGATTTGTGATACATTCTATTAGGTAAGGTAGATGTTTCGCCTTCTACGATGTTTTGTCGGACACCTCCTGTAATTTTGAGGTTACATGAATGTGCGCTTCATATGTTGTTTCAGATACTCTAGGATTGGAGCCTTTTAAATTACGGACAGCCCGCTCGGTCGGGTAGGCTTTTGACCTAACTGTGGATTTTGCGAACTATCCTGATTGCTTTGAATTGCAGGTATTTAAAACTTGCCAATAGGTTGCTTGATCACAATCTGAGCACTTGATATAAGAGAATTAAGGTTGTCTTGGGTTCTTTACTAGGTACTTTTTAGTCCAGCGCTGATGTGAGAATAGGTGGAAATTGTTTTTTTTGTCTCTTATGCTTTGGTTGCATTGTTTGGCTTTTTCATAATCCTTTACAATTGGGTTTCTATCTGCACGGCCGTCGGGTGATACCCATAAAGTCACGTTGCCTTAATACCTTAGGGATTTTGCATTGCTATATTAGAATGGTCACTTGGAGATATGGTGTTTTATATCGTGACAATGAAGAAGTAATAATGTATAATTGATTTAATTATTTTTTAGGAAAATATTTTCTTGCCCAAAGTCCTGAGGAGGCCTAAACTAGTATAGGCTGAAACGCGTCGACTGCTGTTTATATTGGCGCCATCAGAAATACAGAATAGAGTTTGAAAAGACTTTGTGAGAGCCTGAAGTAAAAAAGGAAGAACAAAGGATTTTGACCTTACCCAGCTCCAAATAAATCAGATGTGGTGACCAATAAAAAGGAATAAGGTCTTATAATTTTGTGCCATAAATTTCCTTGTGTAAATAATTCTGAATTGGAACCATCAAAATGGTTCAGTGAAAATTACCTTGCTCCTTTGTCTTTGTCTTTATGTTTGTAGATATTGTACAAATATATATGTTCTTGTACAAATACATATGTTCAAAAATGCTAAATATGTTTATATATGTAAACAATTATTGAAAATTTAAAAACAAGAATCAATTAAGAAAAGAAAAAAGATATGGTTTGCTAAAAATAAGTCATAGAAACCAATTTTTGGTGTTTGGATTTATTGAATTGTTTTGGATGGTGATGAGATGAAGGATGATAAAGTAGATTTGGAGATTATTTCAGAAAGTATTTAAGAAACTGAAGACAAATAATTTTTGGTATCTGCCTTACATTAGAAATTCCACAAAATATTACCATAGGCATAATTTTTTGTAAAGTATAGTTTGTATTCCCAGATACCTTAGTGGTTTAATGGGTCACCCCTGTGATAATAGGTAAAGGTTTTGATGCAGTTCATGCTAACAAACGTATTGTGCATCCCCCCCAAAAAATCTTTATGTTATTCAGCATTTCAGAGTTACGTCAAGTGGATACTCCGGCCCGAAATTCAGCTCTAGCAGCTTCTTCAATTGAACTTTCAGGCACACTGCCTAATTTACTCGGAAAACGACTTGTTGCCTTCCAAACAATGCAATAGGTCCTGACTCATGTTCCGCTTATGCCTCTCTTTCAGAAACATGACATCAACCCAAACTTCTGTCCATTTAATTGCCGCATGCCTCAACGCTTTTCTGCTCTGGTAAGAATACACCACAGCTTTGGATAAATCTAGCAGATCCTTGACAGAGACATTCTTTGACCGGACACTTTATGTCATCCTGTGTCTGTATGTCCTTTTGTTTCTCTTTAGAACCCACAAAATCCTTCAGGTTCTTTCACAACTTTATGGTCCATCATTGGATTACAAAATAGGCAAGAGGCAGTTGCTTGCAGGTGGCTCTCTCATGATCTTTAAAGTCAGAATATGTATTTATGAAATTCATTTCTTTTTTCTTTTCTAGTTTCTTGTTTGGTCCTTAGGAGAACCCCCACAAATTAAACGGGTTCGAAATGCGTAGACCCGTGTATTTTAGTGTGGTGAACCAAACGAATGCGCTGTCGTGAGAGCTAAGGCTGGTTAAGTGCTATTTGAAATCATGTATTAAAATTCAGTATTGTTTCTTATGAATATGGGCACAGCCAAGACTTGAT
This sequence comes from Lissotriton vulgaris, assembly GCF_964263255.1. NCBI lineage: Eukaryota > Metazoa > Chordata > Amphibia > Caudata > Salamandridae > Lissotriton > Lissotriton vulgaris. Next base: position 1,905,848,826 of record NC_141689.1, read on the forward strand.
ATTTAATTTCTTGCATTGTTTGGTTTTAGAACTCCTATTCTGTTAAAAAACCTTTGAATTTTCCTCTCGAGCTAGGGGTGTATGAGTTTGTATATGTATGTGAGAGAGAGTGTCTGAGAAAACACTGTATGAATGTTGAAAGGTTTGGATGAGTGGTGTCATGTATTTATTCTGGTTTGTTTTATATAGATTTATTTTTGTTCAATTATCATGTGTGGTGTTTATTTCTTGTAAAAAGTTTTCTTACGATTTTCTGTAAAAACTTGTGGCATTTCCTTTGAGAAAGAGGTTAATATGTAATGAATTGTTTTTTCAAATGAAATAAAGTTTATTGACTATTCAGGACACAGACTGACCAGGGGCTTTGGTGTCTATTCAAATTGTGTTGACTAGCTATCAGTATTGGCATTTTTGGAAATGTTAAGTGACATGTTATCACAAGAAGAGATTGGGGCGGGCACTGTCAGGGCAACATTTGCCTCACCTTCATGTGTGGCTTTCTGCTGGCGTGAAGGAGGATTTGAGGATGTGGAAGGTGTTTTTACGGTCCTTCAATGGGATTCAACTTGCAAGAGAGGGAGACCTAATGTGGGACGTGCAAATATTTTTAGATGCAGCAGGCAGCTTGGGTTTTGAATTGTTCTGGTCACCAAACCTAAAATGGTGGCTGGGCGCCCCACTAGCAGGACTTTATAAATTGGGCTACTATTGAACTACACATAGAGAGACCAAAAATGTGTAAAATAGTCGGTCTGCAGACCTGCCCCACACCTTCCAAACTGCCCCGTGGGCAGACCTCACTTCGCTCGACTGCCCCCAAACCCCTTTTTAAACTGCATCTACATTGGACCATAGCTTTTTCCAAGCACATAGTCGAAGGTACGGGCCTTACAATAATTAGGGAGTCGGCTTCTTTGATGTCACTTAGATTCTGAACTTACTTTCTTTTTCCAGCAATAGCACACACTGCCTGGCCTGGGGCCCATTACACTCAGCTTGGCAATTGCAGGAGTGTAGGATACACGCTGGTTTATCTTTTCATACCCCATCAAAATAAACTGATTGTAACTGTATTAAGCAGTGTGTAGTGTTCTCTCCTTCTCTTCTGACACGCGCTGACACACTTTTGGCTTGGAAGGTCAGAATCTACATTTTCCTCTTTTCTTTTTCTTTCTCCTGTCATTAATCCAAACACGCCTCACCTGAATTTTAGGCCAACCTGCTGCATGGGTGCATATACCCATTTTATAACTGGAAACACTGCTGCTGCATTTCCCAGACAGTCTTTTCTTTCAAATCATGCGCTATCTTGTACTTTACTTTTGTGCAATGCCTAGAAGCCTACTGCTTGATCTGCAATGCTTCCCTTCCTATGATTTTTTGTAGGATGGGGTGCCCCTGGGCTACATGTAAGGGTGACTTGAGGCGTCTTTTCCAACATCAGGGGGTAATCCCTCTTGAAATCCATTGTGCCAGAAGATGGCTCTTTTCTTTGTTTTTTCGTCCCCGCTCACTTGTACCAAAGATTAATAATACCAAGCAAACAGTAGATAGATGTGACACAGTGAGATCCCTCTGCCTGGTGCCTGAAACTGTTTAGCTTTACAGCGTGAAGTGAGAAGAAATGTCTGATGTTTAATCTAGCATTTCAAATTACTTACCCTATATTTTATATGTCTATGTTGTCTTTTCAGCTACCACCAGTGAATCCAATACTATATGAAGACTTAATAGGATCACTGGATGGTTTTATATATCTGACATCATTAGACACTTCTTGATTTTACACCACTGTTTTGATTAAGCACATTGAGCAGCAGCATTTAAGAGTAGGCCCTGGAGATAGGCTGCTACATCTCTGAATGAGGGTTATTAGGCTTAAACATATCAACCGCATACTGACAATAACTGTGGGTATATTTGTTTACTGCAAGTGCCCTGTTTTTAGTCCTGGCCCAGGAAAACATGAATAAAGGGTTATTGTGTGCCCTGCAGCTAGTCTTGTTATCACTTGTACTTACAGTTCCATTAGCCAGCCATTGGGCAGAATTACGCCATACTATTGCTCAGTAGAGATTCACAGTGCTCGAAATTGCTACGAGTCATAAAGACACGGATATGACAAAATTCATAACGCAGCGGGAAACAGTCTGGATATGGTATCTGGACACGCTGAGCCCAAATTGTCCTGCTACTTTTAATGTAGACAGTCATGTTGAGAGTGTTCTAGAGAAATCTACCTTCATACTAAGGGGGTCATTAGGATGACGGGCAGACTTAGTCCGCCCGCCATCCTATCGGATAATGGGACCACCCACTATAAGGGAGGAGGTCCCGTTGGGGGCATTAGGATGTGCCTGCCACAGTGGCGGGCGCATCCTGCAATTTTAACATTGTGGCAGGTGGTGCTCTCAGCACTGCCCGCCACAATGCTTAAAATGCATGTATGCATTTGCATACACAAAGCGGCAGGCACCGCGCGGTGCCTGCCGCATTGCGTATGCAAATGAAGGGGGGTACGACAGGTACCCCCCATGTGCACCCCCACCTCGCCTTTACCATGGGGGGCCGCAGGGGCCCCCCAAAGTGAAGACCACCTGCCTTTCCGTGGTGGCAATGCCGCCATGGAAAGGCATCGGTTTTGGCCCATGCTAATATGGCTAGTGGTGTCTGATTGACACCGCCACCATATTAAACCTTTTCCACTCCGGTCGCAAGGCTGTCTATCCGTCCGCCGTGGTCCCCCCCGCCATAGTAATATGGTGAGGGGAAATGGGTGGCGGGCGGGTGAGGATGTCTGGCGGATCGCCACTGCCCGCATGGCGGTGGCTATCGGCCAGACATCCTAAGGGGCCCCTAAGTTAGGTTACATGTTGGATATGATTCTTTATCATTAACTGGTTTACTCAACTTTGGTATACTTGGGCTTTCAGCCTTCTTAGTGTCTCAAATTTTTTTGGGTATCTTCTATGAATCAGTTTTTATGTTTGTAAACTACAGTGTTATAATCAGTACTTTCAAGCAACTTAGGGCCAGATGTAGGTAATTCCTATTTACCGACTCTTAAATACCGAATCATACCAATTCGGTATTTAAGAGTAGGTAAATAGGAAGGAGGCATATGTAGGTAAATCTAATTTTTAATTTACCGATTCTGTAACAGTTGGTAATTACCGATTCTGTAAATACCGAATCGGTATTTCACATTGATTCCTATGGGCCTTGAAGCCTATAGTAATCAATGTGAAATACCGGGGGGGGTCTCTTTGACACCCTCCAGCACCCCAAGTACAGGCTTGTGTGACATGTGGCACACATACATGCCCTAAGGGCATGTCTGTGTGTCACATTGCACAGGTGTGCATGCACAGATGTGCATGCACACCTGAATTCGGTATTTTACCACACAATAGGATTTTGTGGTAAAATACCGACTCTTAAGGGCCTGTGACACTCTTAGGAGTGCCACCTACATATGGATTTACAGAATCGGTATATTTACCGATTCGGTAAAATACCGAAGTGGTAAATTTACCGAATCGGTAAATATACAGATTCTGTAAAAAACGACCCACCTACATCTCAAAAGCCAAATACCGGTCGGTAACGGCCGAAATCGGCCGTTACCGACTGGTATTTGGCTACCTACATCTGGCCCTAGAAGACTTGTATCCACTGGTTCTGCATTCTGGACATAATGGTCAATATTAGCCTTTCTATGTTAGCATAGAGTCTGCGAATACCCTTATCTTTATTATCAATGAACACTTGTTAGTCACTTAAAGTTAGTCATATCGTTTTGATAGGCAATGCATATGATTCATCATGTTGTACTATGTACAGTATGATTCTTCAACTCAAGTATGTAATCAGAACCTCATAATGCTTTTGCGATTTTTATGCAATGTTTCCCTCTGTTATTGGTCAATGGCTGTATATTTGAGTTAGCAAATAATTAAAGTCGAGATTTGTACTAGGTTGTATCTCAAACCACTGTAAAGGCATGTACTACATCCCATCTAGGAGTTTTACTAAGAGGGACATACTATTGAAGTTGTGTATATGATTATCAATTTTTTGTTGTTGTTATTTTGTTATTTATTTTGTTAACAGGTCGGGGCACTAAAACAAATGTTTATAATGACTAGTTAGCAGTGTTATTTTACAACAGTTGAAACCAGGCCCGGTTCTAGCGGGTGGGCCGGGTGAACCAGGCCCTCCCAACCATGAGCCTGGCTCCCTCAAATAGGAGCCTTGGCCCTTGTAGTGAGCGCTTGAAGGCAGGCGCGCAATGGCATTGGGGTCAAAGGGCTGTCTGTGTGTGTGTGCGCCCGGGCTGACACAGCTTCCTGGGCGCGCGCGCACACACACACACACACACACACACACAGACAGTTTTGAGATTATGGCAGCCGCCCCCGGGTACTTCACAGGTCTTTAATAGACCATTGATATGTTAACGAGGCTTTATTTTTTCACCCCTTCATCTCCACATGGCAAAAGGGGACAAATCCTTTCTTTGACACTGGTCACCTTTGCCCACTGTTCTGCTGTGTGGATATTTCTTTTTCTATGCAGTGCAGGAGAAAATAAGTTCGTTTAATCCTATTCACCTTTCCTGACCCCTGCAGCTGCTTATCACATTAGGCAGTGACACAAAAATGTTTTATAGAGTAGGTAAGAGAATGTGTTACTATTTGTTTTTTGTTTTTAAATCTGCACAGGCCCAGCAGGACACATACTTCGTGTGTGCTTCATTTGAACAGTTTTTATCATTATCATGGCTGATGCAGGACAATACAAAATGCCCAGATAACGCTGGTGATTAATGATCCTGCTGGAGAGGAATCATCTGTCTGTTAGTAGTTTTTAAAGGCAGATAAACCGTATGTTATGTGGATAGCTCAGTGGGTTACTGCATTTGTCACAGAGATCCTTGAGTTACTTGCTGTTCAGAAGTTACAATCCTAACATAGGACAGTGACCAATGAACTGTCTTCAAAGAGCTGCATACAAACATGAATGGTATAGTTAGAACTTCATTTTTTTTGTTTTGTGATATAGTTAGAACTTCCTCAGTCTTTCATTATTCTAATGTTGCTAAAATTAGTGTTTTTGGGCAGTGATACATTTTTATCAGTAAAGCTGACCCCATGGAATAAACTTTAAATCCTAAGGTTGTGTTTGCCCAGACCAAACCCTCTTAAAATATACTGCCCACCAGTATGGATGACATGTGATTCCAATATCTTGTAATCCTCATTGGCTTATGTGACATTCCCTGTAGACTGATACATGTATGATTCATTGTCTCTGTATAATGTGTGCGTGGTGTAAAGTACTGACACACACTACACTGATATGAGTAGCGCTATACAACAAATGAAATGCATATGTGATAGGGGCTATGTAAAGATTAGGGGCACTGTTGGAGGGTGGCAGTGAGGGAATCCGAGGAGGGGTTAGTGGTATTGGCTATGGAGCGATGAGGGGCACTGTTGGAGGGTGACAGTGAGGGAATCTGAGGAAGAGGTCATGGAGTGGAGGGGGAGCTAGCGAGAGATGAGGGGCACTGGTGGAGGGTGGTAGTGAGGGATTCTGAGGAGGAGGTCATGAGGGGGAGGGGCTACAGAGAGATGAGGAACACTGGCAGAGGGGACAGTGAGGAAATCCGAGGAGGAAATCATGAGGGGGAGGGGCAATGGGGAGATGATGGGCACTTGTGGCATACGGCAGTGAGGAAATCCGAGGAGGAGGTCAATAGGGGGGGCCATGGAGGGATGAAGGGCACTGTTGGAAGGTGGCAGTAAAGGTATTTACGGAGAAACAGGTAATTGGTGTGACACCCAAAAATACTTTTGCATCAGCGCTAAAGCTGGCCTGTCATGGCCTTTCTGTTTTTATTTATTTAATTAGCAGTCGGGTCATAACCTCCTCTTCCCCTCAAAGGAACATTACATAGAAAAAACACTTTTTGAGAGTGATAATATTTAGAAAGAGATTTGGAAAAGAGTGTGTTTTACTGGGCCTTGTAAGACTAAGAAGAGATAAAGGAGGGGACTGAAGCAGGCCTGCCCAGATATATAGGCGACAAATCGAGCCCGCAGTGGCCCACCCAAATGTACCGTTGGCCCACCCAAATAAAAATTCCTGGAGCCGGGCCTGGTGGAAACCATCTATAACCGAGCACTTTATTGTTGGGCACTTGTTACTTCTAACATTGCCGTTGTATTTCCCCTAGGCTTCACCTCCAGTTCACTTTAGCCCTTTCTTTTTGTTTACACCACCCTGTCGGTTCCTAACAACATGACGTGACCGCAACTAATTACGAGACGCAGGCTTTAATTTAGCGGGTCTAACATCCCGGCAGAATTCTCCAGTCACCGGCGTTTTTTGAAAACTCGAGATATCGTCCACGCGGTAAGCCCCTTTCATTAATCGATTGTGGATTAGTACTTTTGAGGCAAAGTACTCTCTCCTCACAAGTTTTTGTTTTTATTTTATTAATTTTTTGCAGAGAGTTACTTTACATGACCTTGCGGAAGCTGCGCCTCTTGTTGAGGTTTGTGGCTGTTGACATATATTCGAGCCATAGCGCACACACCCTGGTAAGTGCAGCGTATTGTTATTTATTGCAATTTCGAGTTCTCAGCATATAATGGGGTAATGATAGTCATCCTGTTTACCTCTTTGCATTCCTAGACTGGTTCGTTTTGTTCCCGACGGGGAGCCACCGGGGACACCCAGAGTGATTTGGGATGACGTCTGGAGGACCAGACACCTACTTGGACCTTTTGCTCCTAGTATCATTCTGGTGAGTGGCGCATGTATTTGTGTCACTATTTTTACAGTAGTCTAATCCTGGCCACGCTGACATGATTAGCCAGGTTTTTTACATTACTTTTGATTTCATGATCTCTATTTCATTTATTTTGTATATTTGATGACCCTTTCTGATGGTGTGGGGCATTTTCAGTATACGATCCTGTAGAGTTTTCTCTAACGCTACGGACAGCAAACTCATTTTAGTGACTTAGCATGACATCGTGAAGGTATGCACTCTTCACTTTTAGCTATCAGATCATATTTATCGTTACACACTAACACCACTACGTGTGTTGCTCTGTAGCCACTGGTGTGGAAAACTCTTTCGGAATGAATCACAGCATTTCTGATCACTGTTTATGTGTGCTTTATTTTTCTTCAACCCTAATCATGTTGCATTTCTCTAGAGACATAGAACAGCATGGTTGCTTATAGCCTTTTTACATTCACACACTCTATGAGTTGTTATTATAAAAACTCTTTTGATCTTCACAGTCTAGTATATATTTTTAAATACATGCTTTATTGTAATCATGTTTATTTGTAGATTTCCCCTGGCAAAGGGTGATTTTTACACCCAAAATGCATTGGGAGTGATGGAATTCACGTCAGATGTCATTATTTAGTTCTTGGAGCAAAGAGAATATTGGTTTGAAGTCTTCGTCTTCGAATAAAACAAGAAGTTTGGAGACATACAGTTGTGTCAAGCTGTCTCTTTGTCACAGATGTTTTGTACAATATTGCTTTTCCCTTGATTACATTGATAAGTCTTTGTTAGCTCTAAACTATGATGTGCTAACATTGAGTTATATCACTCAGCTCTTGAGTGTTCAAGGTAGTGCGCAATCTGTCTAAGACTTCTGTCCTAGATTAAATGTTACATTAAAAAAATTGGCATTTTCTTGTCCTTACCACTAGGCTGTCTACAGCCTGTTTCCTAGGTCCCATGACTAGGTGTAGTTGGCAATTGTCCTTTGTGCATTCCTTACAGACAGGCACACAATACAGATTCTTCTAGGTTTTGGCAGGATGTCAACCCAAAGACAGGGTGGAGGCAAAGCTGTTCACAGCCCTTCTTGCACTTCAAAGACACTGCCTCAGCACACACACAAAGAACTTCATACCAGCCTATTGTGTCAGTAGACAGCCTAAGAGTAGGGCGAGGAGACAGGAAATGTCAGACACTTCTGTGCAGGAAACTCAAGCGGTCTCTTCCACTATAATGTGGGCACCAGAAATAAAAACAGAGCTCTCAGACCTACTCTTCAGTTCACTTATGGACCAGTGGAAAGACTTTTAAAGTACGGCCCTGCTGCCTGTGGCATGCTGTATACTTCAGAGAACTGCCCTGCTGCTTGAGACCGGTTTTCCTTCTTGACCCTAACACTTTTAGAGTGACTCGAAGGACTCCTGATCAGAGCCTATGGGACAGAAAAAGGTCCAACCCTCTTGAACCCGTACCTGTAGCTAGCCTAGACTTACCTGCTTAAAGATCAGCCCCTAGTGCATTGCCGGTTGGTCTGACTTCATGGCAGCTCCCACCGCGTTCTTCTCCGCAGAAGCAAATCCAACTTTTCCATCCAATTTTTGACTTCCATCAAAGAGACTAGGGCCTGAATTAGACATTGGGGATCTTACTGCCATCCTCCTGCAGTGGCTGGCCCAAGTACTCCATCAAGCTGACGATCTACTGCCTATCGTATTTAGATGCATATGCGAAACACAGAAGACCACCCTGGCAGTGGTCTCCTGTGCTGATTAACCACCCGTCATCATCAACTGGACAGCAGTGTCCCGCTGAGTGGAATTGGAATTTCTGATTGTGCGTGGGATGTTCTGTTGGCAGAGTACTGACGGAGGTGACTGTGAGGGTGAAGAGACAAGTACGTACAACTCATATATGTTGTGTGTGTAGTTGATGTGTAGTAAGCATTTTTTGTATATTCTGCATTCGCACCTAACCAACATACACACACCATGCATTGTATACTCGCACACACCACGAACACCTAGCTTAAATTCTGTAAAAATGAGTGCCGGTCAATTGTAGTAAAGGAGCAGCAGTACGGCAAAGAGGACGAAATCACAGCCTGTACCCCATGAAAAGGATTTTTTCACCCCTTTTCCTCACATTTCACCAGCTTCAAGGAGGAGGTATTCTACCCTAAATTTGCTTTGAAACAGGCCACACTGAAATCTGGAGGGCTAGAATCCTGTCTGGAGTCCTCTCATCGCCTGCTGCAGCCCATCCTTCTCTAGAGGCGGGGAGCGAAGTCCTGGCAGAATAAGCAGGACCGCAACTGTCTTTTCTCCCATTGACAGCAAACATCCAAATGGGGCACTTGGACCTCTAGTTTGGCAGGCTGGAAGACTGCCAAAAAAGGCCCCTCTAGCACCATCCCGCAACATCTAAATCAGGCTGTAATTCCAACAGCAGAAATTTTCACTGAGGCTTTGTCGAGGGCTTACCGAAGACAACACTTTCTCCTCAGACACCTCTGCTGCCTTGCCCAGCTAATACGTAGGTGTATGAAATCCCATGGTAATAGGGAGAATATCATTCTTTAATTTAGTTTTACTTTTGGAGCATTGAAATTGGAAATTTGACAAATGAAAAAGCCGTCATTTAGAATTAAACGTGGAAAAAATATTTTTGGCTTATTTTAGACAGTCAAGGAAGTGACAGGATTATCAATGACAGCCCAGTTCATGTGCTCAAAAGTACAGCTTATGCAAAAGAAACAGTTGATGGACAGAATGCTGAATAATGCAAACATTCACCCAAGGATCTGGGTTTAATCCATCATTCTTTTTCTCATCACACCACACCAGTTTGGACCCAGCCATATGCAAATCAGTCTTGACCCTGTTCCTTGTGGAAACAGTCCAGCCCGAACTGCCAAGCCAGGTCCTCTCCTGGACCAGAAACAAGCTTCCTGGGATCGGCTTCAGGGCATCACCCTTCATCAGCCAGGATAGCTTGAATCCAGTGGTGTAGTGAGCATGGGACCCACATCTGGGCATACCCTTCCCACTCAGGGTGACATATGCAAAAGAAACAGTTGATGGGCGGAATGCTGGACAATGCAAACATTCATCTCCAGTCACAATGATCTGGGTTTAATCCGTCATTCTTTTGCTCATCACACAACCCCAGTCTGGACCCAGCCATATGCAAAACAGTCTTGACCCTGCTCCTTGTGGGAACGGGCCAGCCCAAACTGCCAAGCCAGGTCCTCTCCTGGACCTCGATGAAGGGTAACACTCTGAAACCGTTCCCAGGATGCTTGTATCCGGTCCAGGGAGGACCTGGCTTGGCAGTTCATTCTGGACTGTTCCCCTGAGGCACAGGGTCAAGACTGATTTGCATATGGCATTCTAAACTGGGGTGGCATGTTGAGCAAAAGAACAAAGGATTTAACTCCGATCTCTTGACTGGGGTGTGAATGTATAATTTATTCAGCATTCCGTCCATCATTTGTTGCACAACACTTTTCACCCTAAGTCGGATGGGTATCCCCAGACGTTGGTCCCTTACTCACTGTGCCACTGGATTCAAGCTAGCCTGTCTGATGAAGGGTAATACCCAGAAACCGGTCCCAGGATGCTTGTTTCCGGTCCATGGAGGACCTGGCTTGGCAGTTCGGTCTGGACTGTTCCCACGAGGCACAGGGTCAAGACTGATTTGCATATGGCTGGGTCCAAACTGGGGTGACATGGTGAGCAAAAGAATGATGGATTAAACCCGGATCTCTTGACTGGGGCTGAATGTATGATTTATTCAGCATTCCGTCCATCATTTGTTTGCATAGCACTTTTCAACTTAAATGGGATGGATATGCCCAGACGTGGGTCCTTTGCTCACTGTGCCACTGGATTCAGCTAGCCTGGCTGATGAAGGGTAATTCCCAGAAACCAGTCCCAGGATGCTTGTTTCCGGTCCAGGGATGACCTGGCTTGGCAGTTCGGTGTGGACTGTTCGCATGAGGCACAGGAACAAGACTGATTTGCATATATCTCGGTCTAAACTGAGGTGGCATGGTGAGAAAAATGATGATGCATTTAACCCTGATCTCTTGACTGGGGGTGAATGTATGATTTATTCAGCATTCCGTCCATCATTTGTTTGCGCAGCACTTTTCACCCTAAGTGGGATGGTATGCCCAGACCTGGGTCCCTTGCTCACTGTGCCACTGGATTCAAGCAATCCTGGCTGATGACACAAAAATTGGATGCCACGCTACCACACCAGCCGGAACACAACTCAGAAAGTGATGAATAAAATGACATGGATGATACTCTTGCCACTGGACTCACATGTTACTTATATTGATGACCTGGTTCATGATAAAAAACTAATTGCTTTAATCACCTGTCAGACCAATTAAGCAATACAACAGATATAATTGCAAATTGTCCAACTATAGACGGAGAAACTGCACAAAGCTATAAGTCAACCAAGGATAAGAACAGTGTATTTTGTTTTTGCCCTAAAGAAGTCCGCAAGGACGAAACGCGTTGCCTGCAGTTTTTACCTTGTCAGAAAAAAGAAGTCTTAAGAATTTAAAGACCAACTCTGCTGAATTGCCCTTTTGTCTAATTATGAGATTTGACCATGTGAAATAAATGTTTAAGCTATACCAAGGACCACTTCTGTAAAACTATTGTCACTTAATTTGCAAATCTGAATTGAGTGTGCTGGACCACTGTCTTGTTCTGAAGAAGGGTAATACCCAGAAGCCGGTCCCAGGATGCTTGTTTCCGGTCCAGGGAACACCTGGCTTGGCAGTTCAGTCTGGACTGTTGCAATGAGGACTGATTTGCATATGGCTGGGTCTAAACTGGGGAGGCATGGTGAGCAAAAGAACAATGGATTTCCCAGATCTCTTGACTGGGGGTGAATGTGTGATTTATTCAGCAGTATGTCCATCATTTGTTAGTGTAGCACAAAAATACTGCATGGCACATTTACCATGTATTCCGCCTATCCCTGTATGCCACATATGAGGGAATAAGATACACACTACAAAATGGTGCTTACTTTATCATCTAGGGTCATGTTATCCGTTCTATGTGCTGACAGGAGACAAAGCACCTCTTCATCATTAACTTAGTACCGAGAGGGATACAAAGACACATGTTTGGTTCTAATTTACCATTTGGAACTGGATTCACCATTCAGGACCGGAGTGCAAAGTTAGGACATTGGCAAGCATGCTATAGTGCACAAGTAAGTTAAGAACCATGCTGAAACAGTCCGTTCTAGTTGACGGCTGCCATATGGTTTAGACCAGGGGTCTCCAAACCGGCCCTGGAGGGCCGGATCCATTCCAGATTTTTGGGATATCCCCATTGAGATACATGTAGTAATTTTAAAAATCTGGCATGGATCCGGCCCTCCAGGACCGGTTTGGAGACCCCTGGTTTAGACAATTTTATTTAAAAAAAAATAACAAAAGTGCATTTGCTCTTATTTAAGTGGGAAAAAGTTACTGCTCTTTAAAAAAATACTTTTTACCCTGCTCCCCCTCCCTTTTTAGGGGCAACTCATATCCATGGGTACTGGTTCATATGCACTATGAAAGGGCAGGGAAGCCTCAATGAAGAGGTAGGACTGACTTGATGCTACACATCAGACTCAGAGATGATTTGCTTTGCAGGGATCATGAGTGAATTGCATCTGTCTGCTCACATCTGTGTGGTGCATGATGTTGGAATGAGTAAAATGATACTCATATATGAAAGAGACAATGCTCTTCTCAAAATTAATAGTTCTGCATGTATAATACTATGTGAGACAGAATCCTACAATGAAGCATGGCACCTTGGTGGGTGTGAACTCTTATCCCTTAAAGAATTTCTTCCTTGTTTACCTGTGGGGTCGATCACACCATAGATTATACTATATACATCTCGAGTATGGAATTAATAAGGTCATCACTGGTCTCTCGGGACCATCATATTTTACAATTTCATATTCAGATGGGGAGGGTTTGTAAATGATTATTACATCCCAGCCCCTCACATTTTGTATATTCATATAGTTTGGGGGAGCCTGGTGGGTGTTTATAATTGTGTACCTGAAATCATCATCAATAGAAGCAAAAAAAAACATCAAAGCGTCCAAGTTTATTTTTGACTTTGGTACACAACAGCTTAAAACATGAATAAAGCAAGATAAAAAAACATCTAATTAAACATACTAGATTAAAACTCAGCAAAACTATAATCACTGAATAATGTATAAATATTTAAAAACTCCATATGTTATAGACAACAGTATTTAAAATAAAAGAATACGTTTGCATATGAATTTGGATTATATGTTATCAAAAAAAAAACATCCAGCAGATAGAATCTATATAAAACAATTTGACCAGGTCACAGTGTAATATTAAGATTACAGAGGCATGTATGTCACTGTGCTTTTCCAACGTAATTATTGAGCGTTTAAACTAAACATTGTGGAGAAAATTACTTACTGCAAAGACAATTGGGCCTGAGGATTCTCTTTTAGAAACATATGTGCAATCAAATAGCGTGTAGTTTTTAAGTTTAAACAAATTAGGCGCATTCAGCATTTACAGGGGTAATAATACGCAATGCAAAAAAAGGTCATGCTCTTCTGTTTACGGCACTAAGCCGTATGCTGGGCACTAATCTGAAGCTTGCTCTCTATTTTAATCGCCAAAGGTCCTTAGCTACGGCATACCAGACGGAATCTAGGACAGAAGCTCTTTGCTAATGGCAGTGAAATCATACCTAAAAATAATGACAATTTGGAGCTAAGCTTGAAACTCAGAAATTGACTAATAGAGCGACCTGCCCTTGTATTCAAGGTATATTGGTCAAGCACATATTCCCAGTACTTAATTTTCACAGTAGGTATCACCGCCTTACTTATCCCCTCAGAGTGATTCCATAAATTGAACAGGGAAAGAAACTCAACCAAGGAATGATTTTGACACAATTCATCCTCAACAACTCCTTTAGTGCGTCTCGATAATCGAGTAGCTCTGGTGGGGACCATAGTCTTAACCAATACATCCAAGGCTTCAGTGAGGCAATATCTGTGATTCTTTTAATGCCTACATCGAAAAACAGGAGGAAAAATGGGGTACTGATGGGAACCGAGACAAGAGACTTTATAAAATTATTCTCCAATACTATCAATTTAATATTTTCATCATATCCCCATATCTCATCACCAAAGAGGGCAGTACCTTGGGCTTTAGAGTACTAAACCTCCAGCGCTGGGCTTATTGGGCGTAGCGAGGTCTGCTTGAGAAAGCAGGGGACAGCTTTTGATCTCTGTACCAAAAGTGGGTGACTTTTGCTGATTTGAGGCTCTCAAAACAATTTATTCAACATCCTAACACCGAAAAAGTAAAAACTATGAACCAACTCTTGGGACTTCCCATCAACCTTGACTATAGAATGTCTGAATTAACCCTTCCCAAACACCATACATTTTGTCTTTGCTGTGTTGAGTTCCAGTCCTCTGCACAAACAATTCAATAATTTATCTAGCAGTATTTGTAGGCCTGCTGTATCCAATACCAAAATAATTCTACAAAAAGCTGCAGTTCAACTAGTCGTTACTAGGTGTCCCTCCAGAGTCAAATGCAAAAGCATCGAAATTATTAAATCAAGCTGCAGTTCAACTAGTTGTTGCTAGGTGTCCGACAGGTCAAATGATATTGCATTTTACTCATGAGGGACACCTAGTAACGACTAATGGAACTGCAGCTTCATGAAAAGGATTCAATGCTTTTGCATTTGACTCATGAGGGACGCCTAGTAACGACTAGTAGAACTGCAGCTTGATGTCATAATTTCTTTACTTTTGCATTTGACTGTGAGGGACACCTAGTAATGACTAGTTGAACTGCAGCTCTTTGTAGAATTAGTTTGATATTGGATACTATAATATTCACTGCCCACTGTTAATCTCGTCCCAGAATGCTTTGCAGGGCTTTTGGGTGGGATTCTATTTTTGCCCATAACTGGGCTTGGAGTGGTCCTAAGAGGATGGGACCACCACCAAATCGTTCAGTAAGATATGCTCTTCGTTTATAAGGCATATGCTTGGTTCTCTCTCTAGGTTAGGGAGGATCCCAAAATCATCACCTCTCTCACTGCTTGCTAAATTTTCATTTTCACTTTTATGAAATTACTATATGCATTTTAGCATGTAAAGACATAGATACTTGTTTTTAAAAAAAGTGTAGAAATAGGGTGTTGTGGAAGGTAACTATTGTTTCAGAATAGACACCCTGACAAGTAGGAAGAAAATGTAAAAAAAAAAAAAAAAAAGTATATCAGTTTTCGGTTTTATTAATTGGGATTCCAACGGAGCGAAGTTGTGGAATGCACAGAGTTTTTGATCAACTTCGTGGAATTCCGTGTAGTTGTACTCCGCCAACTATGCGCACCCTTAATGACCACCATGCATGAACAGATAACACACACTTATTTTTCCAATTGGTATTAATGGATTTTAAAGCTCCAGAAATTAAACAATCTAGAAGTTTACTATGAATAAAAGATATTTCTGTTTTAAGTAAAGATGATTTGCAAATCACAATTTCTAATGACTATTTGCCTGTAATATGAAATATTTTTTTAATAACCTTCAGTAACTCTTCCCAGAATCAAAAAATGCTACAACAATCATAAAGCATGTGACCTTCAGTCTGATTACAATTCCAACAGTTAGATGAGTCCGACATTTTTGCAATAAACAATCTTAAAGGTGACCATAAACAATTAAATAGTATAAAAGAATTTGTTTCAGATAGGTAACCATCCAGAAATATAATTCATCCAAATTTCCTCCCATGTATCATGAGAGATGGACAAATGAGAAAATGCTAAGATTGTGAATTGATCAATTTTTGAAAAAGCAATTCAACTGCATGTGTTGAAGAAGCATTTGTGTGATTAAACTAAGGGTGGGCGGGCAGCTACGCTCCGTGCACGGAGTGTGCGTAGCGCCGGCTTCTACGCATTTTGCGTAGCAGGCGTAGAATTCGGCACTACGCACGCTCCGCAGACGGAGCGTAGCTGGCCGCCACCCGCCTCCCTCCCACCCTCCCTAAATACTTTAATTTAAATGTGTAAAAGAATTAAAAGGCACTTACCTTGCCCGCCGCAGCCCGCCGCGTTCCCGGGGCTCACTCTCTTCATCGCTGCCGTCTTGGGTACTAATGCGCATGCGCGGGCGGCTGCGCATGCGCATTTCTCACGAGAAATGCGCATTGCCGCCCGCGCATGCGCATTAGTACCCAAGACGGCGGCGATGAAGAGAGGGTGCCCCGGAGACGCGGCGGGCAGCGGCGGGCAAGGTAAGTGCCTTTTAATTCTTTTACACATTTAATTTAAAGTATTTAGGGAGGGCGGGAGGGAGGCCTGCGGTGCCTAGTGGGGCTACGCGGAGTGCGGAGGTGGGCGTAGTTTCTCGCCCACTTCACGTAGCTCCGCGAAGCCCCACTACGCCCACTACGCCCAGGGTTAGATTAAACTGAATTAAACTTGACTGGAGAGCTGTTTGGAAATGAATCAAGGTGTGTTATATAAATATGTATTTATAAATATCCAAAGGTTGTAAAATATATTTGTTGGAATTCATCAGAAGTAAAAAAAACATTATTATGAACAATATCTTCTAAATAAAAGATGCCGCCCTTAAACCAAGAATGTCAAGATCTAGGATGCCTAGCTAACTTTATACGGGGGCCATAACATAATGATACATTTAAGCTATTAGAAATTGAGGATTGAAAAATCAAATTCAAATCATGTAAAATCAACTTTGTAGTTTTTAAAATAATAATTCATTTTAGCTGGGGAGAAGAGTTAGCCACAGTGACTAAGGCTGGTAATGGAAAAGAAAAAATCAAACTTAGGAGCTCATTATGATGGCAGGGGGACTATAGTTCGCCCGCCATCCTAACGGCAATGGGACCACATGCCAGACATGCAGCGGTCCCACCAATCCAATGGCGTGCGCATCCTGGCCCTTTAACATTGTGGCTGCAGCACCATCCACAATGTTAGAAGGCCACGATGTGCATTTCCATGCACAACGTTGAAGGCACCATGTGGTGCCTGCCAACCTGTGCATGGAAATGTAGGAGTGTACCCAACCAGTGCAACCCTCCCCCAAGAGGGGACCCGCAACTGGTCCCCAAAGCCATTCTCCACCAGTATTTTTGCGGGAGGATATCAGCCGCAAAAAGACAGGGGAGAGGGCTCATGCTAATCACTACGGCGGTGCCTGCACGGCACCACAGCAATGATGCCCTGGTTCCAGGTTCCACAAGGCAGGAAAATAAGGACCACCTTGCGGGAGCATGGCGGACGGACTTTCCGTCCACTACGGAACCAATGTGATTCCCACCACCATCCTAATTTGGTGGTGGGTGAATCACATTCTGATGGTGGGAGGAATGCCACCACCAGGCGGGTGGTGGCAATGCTCTCACCATCATAATGAGCTTCTGAGTTCCA
Organism: Lissotriton vulgaris; assembly: GCF_964263255.1. Classification (NCBI taxonomy): domain Eukaryota; kingdom Metazoa; phylum Chordata; class Amphibia; order Caudata; family Salamandridae; genus Lissotriton; species Lissotriton vulgaris. The sequence continues at coordinate 1,905,866,163 of NC_141689.1, forward strand.
CAAGAAAGCAGGAAGGAGAACGCAAGAGTTGTGAGTACTGGCACCACATTGTTATAAAAGGAATTATTTATAATAATTAAGGAAATCTGGTAATACAAAGCCCCAATTAGTTTTAGCTGTTTTTAATTCATTATAACTGATACGGAGGGTTTTAGCATGACAAAAAAATTTGAAATTTGTATCTATATTTTTATAATATTGAAGAGGGAGTTGCATAGGTATCATAGGAATGTCTGACATAATATCGACAGACAAAATATCGAAATGCAAAAATATCGGAGCAAAAATATCGACAGCAAAAATATCGGAATCCTATCTTCATTAAGGTAAGTACAAAAATATCGAAAAAATAATATCGTAGTACAAAAATATCGGAATCAAAAATATCGTTTTTTAAAATGTATTAATAATAATGTAAAAATAATTTTAAAATACATATAATTTTACAAATATTAAATAAAAATATTAAAACAAAATTAAAACTAATACATATACATTTAAAATAAATAAAACACTTAATAATTTAATGTAATTTAAATTTTTTTCATGTAATTTATTTGATTTAATGTAATATGTTTTTGTTTTTACCCTGTACGCCTGTACCCCAAAAACCCAAAACTGGCCCTGAACCCTAAAAATATCCCTGTACCCCAAAAACCCCAAACTGACCCTGAAACCTAAAAATACCCCTTTACCCAAAAACTGAAAACTGACCCTTATCCCTAAAAATATCCCTTTACCCAAAAACTGAAAACTGACCCTGAACCCTAAAAATACCCCTTTACCCAAAAACTGAAAACTGACCCTAAACCCTAAAAATACCCCTTTACCCAAAAACTGAAAACTGACCCTGAACCCTAAAAATACCCCTTTACCCATGAACTGAAAACTGACCCAGAACCCTAAAAATACCCCTTTACCCAAAAACTGAAAACTGACCCAGAACCCTAAAAATACTCCTTTACCCAAAATTAATTAACATTATTTAATTGCCAATTAATTATTAATTAACAATAACAATAAAGTAAATATATTAGCACATTTGCTGTAATTAATTTAATTTAATAATTAATATTATTTTTCCCAATTAATTAATTAAGAATAACAATAAATTATATATAAAAAAATTACTATAATTAATGTAATTAAATAATTAATATTAATTAATTACCAACTAATTAATAATTATAAATATGTACAAAACTATATTAATTAATTAACTAATTAATATAAATTAATTACCAATTAATTATTAATTAAAATATGTACAGACATATATCAATAATTAATTATTATTAAATTACTTCCCACCCTATTCCCCTATAAACCCATAACCCGCTACAGAATATATTTATCAATTAATCAATTAATTAAAAATAATTAAAAATTATTTCTCAATTAATTAATTAATAATTCCTACTAATTAATAATTAATTTAACATAATTAAATTACTTCCCACCCTATTCCCCTATAAACCCACAACCCGCTACAGTAGTAAAAGACAATATTTAATTAAATTACATTAAAAATAAATATTAAAACATAATAAATACAATATAATATACACTAAATTTATTTAAAAATTGATATTAGTAACATCGAAGGTATTAATTTCGATATTATTGACATCGATATTTACAACTTCGATATTACTGATATCATACTAATATCGATATTAAGACTGTCGATATTACTTACCTTCGATATTTTGTCCCATCGATATTTAAACTTTGATATTTTTGTATATCAATATTTAAAAATCGATATTTTGTCTGTGTACCGTATCATAGAAGGTAAAAAAATATTTTAGGAGCAATTACCATTTTGTTCGAATCAACTTTACCTCACCAAGATAAATGTAATGCAGACAATTTATGAAAGTTGTCATTAATTATAACATTACAGTTCAAGGTAATTGATTGCTTAATAGTGCATGAAAATAGAATACCAAAATGTTTTATCTTGTTTTCTTGCCATACTATTTCTTTATTTGGTAGCACATCAGGTACTGGTGAAACATTCAAATGAAAAAAATATGTTTAATTAGTATTTAACGTATATCCAGAAATCTGAGAATACTTATAGATTAGATTTAATACAGGTGGAATGGAGAATTCTGGAGCAGCATTAGATAGGATTATAATATAGCATAAGCTGATGTTTTATTCATGAAAATACCTTCAATTTCCATGGAATTCCTAATGTTTCCGTAACCAAAAGAAAAAGTAAAGGTGAAAGGGACAACCTTGCCTAGTACACTTAAAAGGAAATAAAAGGAAAAATTTATCAAAAATGTGATTAATAATGAAGAGTTTGACAGACGTTCCAGAGTAAAGAACTGAAATCATGTTAATAAACACATTACCAAAATTAAGTTTATATAATGTAAGGAAATTATACTGTCAATGGACTTCATCAAATGCTTTTTCTGCATATCAGCTGGAAATGGTAAAGACTGACCAGATTAACCAGCATGGAACACTAATCTCTGCATTATTTACTGAATATCTATTTTTTATGAAACCAGATTGGTCAATATGGATGACATTATCAAGCACAGAGACCAATACATTTGGATAAAGTTTACAATCTTGATTAATTAAGGAAATAGGCCGATATTTTGAGACAGTGACTTGATCCTTGTATGATTTTGGAAGAGTATAATTAGTGCCTTCGTAAGGGACCCAGAGGTTGAACCTGTTTTACCAAAAGCAGTAAACAATGTAAGTAAATAAGGTAAGAGTTGAGAAGAAAATTATTTATGAAATTCAGCAGGAAAACCATTGAACCAGGTGATTGACATAGCTTAAGGGAATTAATAGCTGATTGCACTTCTTCTAATGTAATAAGTAAATCCACTTTATGTTTAACTGACTGTGTAATCTTAAGTAAGCCATACATATTAAAAACTTTATCTATATGCAATATATCTCGAGATGGAGGGTTATTATATAAGTTGGAGTAACAATTCATGAATTCTTTAACTATTTCTTTGAGAGAAAAAACTATTTGGCACCATTAGAATTACAAAGTGCATGAATTTGAATTTTATCTCTCTTAATACGTAAATAATTAGCCAAGTGTTTACCAGATCGATTAGCATTGAAACAAAATGTTGCTTTGCTATTAGAAATGTGTATACCATCTCTGGTGTTTAATACTGAATTCAATATATAATGACATTTTTATAATTGTAATTTATATTTAATATCATTAGAGGTAATAAAGAGATGTTCATACATTTCTATTTGTTTATCAAATTCAAATTCAAATTCAAATTTAGCTTTATTCGATTTATCTGGAAAATCATAAAAGCATACAAGTACAATTTATACCATAAATTAAAAAATGGTTTCCACATTGAGAAAATTTGTAAAAAAAATCTATAAAACATTTTTCCATATATAAAAAGTCAGTGATAAACATATAAACGAGAGGCCTCATATTCAAGTGTCTAGTTAATTTAAACATGTAAGGCTTACATCATAGAGTTTCTGTATTTCATCACTGACATTAAAAAGCGAGAAACAACAAAGATAACATACACCTCATCTAACAAGAGTAACTTCAGATAAGCAGTTTTGCATGTTCTTATGCCCCAGCGTTTAAGAAGAGGTAAGAGGTACAATTTCCTCGGGGTAGAGTACAGATTACAAAAGAACATAATATGAATGTTACTTTGCAAGGAATGATCATCGCATGGGCAAATTAGATTTGACGAAGTCCAATCATTCTGTTTTGGGAAGGTGACCATACGAAAGAAGGTCCCTAAACGCAGCCTAGTAAGAAGCATACGAGGGTAAGGTGCAGTTTCAATCCTGAGATACAATTGTAAACCTTCAATAGGGGTAATTTTTTGGTAACTCAAGGTACTGCTTTTAAGTTTCTCAGTGTTCCATCTGGCGCTTTCTAGGTGTGTGATTAAAAGTTTTTTGAGAGCCTGCCTGGACAAGTTTTCTAGAGACTGTGGATCATCATAAAATTCGGGATGTCCAATGTTAGAGAACATCAGCTGGACGTATCGTAACCATTTGATTTTGGATGCGCCATCCAGGGTCATACAGTCCGTGATGAGTTCTCTGTTAAATTGGCATTCCACAGTGGTCCAAATTTTGTGCCAAAGCAGACCCGGTGATAACTTTATAGTGTCGCTAAGGTATTTGAGGCCAGTCTCAATGTGGGTAATAAAAGTCGAAGTAGTTTTGCTCACACCTAGTAAATAGCGGATAAAAAGGTTCTCACAGATTTGTAGTGAGAACACATTTTCGAAGCCCCATAGGCCTGCTCCATAAGTGACTGTCGCTATACACTTGGCTTGATAGATCTGTAACATCTCACCAATCGGTTTGCCCCCGATTTTAGCTGCGAAGGTTCGCAGGGCCCCAACAGCACGGCTGAAGGCAAGTTTCCTGGCAGATACTGCATGTTTCCAACCTCCTTTCCTCTCAAAGACAACACCCAGGTAGCAGAACGTGTCCGTGATCTCAATTCTTTTCTCATCAAGATATATTGAACATTGCGGCCTTTTGTTTTTTTGGGTGCAGGACATGGAGAAAGTTTTAGAGGTGTTCACTTTCAGGTTTCTTTTCGCCATGTAGGATGAAAATTCAGTTACGGCTCTCTGCAGCCCTACCTTAGTCCTAGACATAATTGCCGCGTCATCGGCATATAAAAGAATAGGTACAGGCCTACCATTGACAGCTGGGTAATCACTTGGCAAATTTATTAAATGCTCTACGATGGAGTTTATATAAAAACTAAATAGGAGGGGCGCAAGTATGCAGCCTTGCCTAACCCCTCTATTTATGGCAAATTTCTCAGTGCATTGTCCCTGGGTCCCGAACCTCACTCTGGCGCCGGCACCTCTGTATAATTCTTTTATGAATATGATAATGATAGGATCCACCCCGATATGTTCCAATGTTGACCAGAGCTGCAGGTGGTCCACACAATCAAATGCTGAGCTAAGGTCAACAAAGGTAACAAACAGGTCCCCTTTTTTAGCCTCAGTGTATTTGGAGATCAATAGGGACAGGTTTAAGCATTGTTCCTGGGTACCCAATCCCTTTCGGAACCCATATTGGAGTTCCGAGATGACCTTTTTCTCTGTCTCCCAGTGCTGGATCCTCTTAAGAACGATCCTTCCTGCGATTTTCATGAGGCCGTCCAATAGCGATATTGGACGGTAGCAAGCAGGATCGTCCCTGTTCCCCTTTTTAAAGATGAGCACTACAATTGCGTCTGACCAGGTGTTAATTAAGCCACATTTGTTTCCCATATTTAATACGTTAGTTAACAGTGGAGCCCAGAAATCCAGATTTGTTTTGTAAACGTCCACTGGGGTGTGGTCGGGGCCAGGGGCTTTCCCTGACGGGCTTTCCCTGATGGCATCTTCCACTTCTAGGGAGGTAAAAACCAGATCAATTGGATACGGGGATACTGGGGGGTCACTTGACGGGTAATCCTTAGTTGATTTATTCAAGGATGAAGTTGCCTTTTGTTGGTTCTGGGTGTCCCCCTGGGTATTGGTGTAGAGTTTGCCATAGTGTTCTACCCAGAGCTCTGCAGTGATTGCTACGTCTATGCAATTGTCACTATCTGATCTTACTGATCTTATAACTTTCCAAAAGAGGTTAGTGTCCTTATTCCTAGCAGCTTCCCCCAAAGCTTCCCAGGCCTCCCTCTTCATTGTCGCCTTCCGATGGTTAATTTCCCTCTTATACTCTCGTCTCGCCTGGGAAATTTGAACCCTGTCTTTGGGAATGGCGGATAAAACTTTCTTCAAATTCTTTAGGGCAGCTTAACACCTGGAGTCAAACCACCCACGTGTGTGTTTCCCATTCTTTTTGTGGCTCCTAGTTAGCATATCTTTTATGTAACGCTGGATATTAGCGAAGGCTGCCATGATCGCCTTTGGATCAGTGTCTTCTTCTAAACAGACAAATATGTCTGTAGAGCAAGATGATATGAGGTTGTGAAAGAAAATGGTAGGGTTCAATTTCTCCCACTTTATCACATAGCCGTTTATCTTTGTTAGAGTGACCTCAAGTGGATAAAGAGGCCCACTGGATTCCTTTGCTTTTCCCTCCGAGAGCCTTACCCCAAAAATAATAGGATAATGATCACTCATTAGGTCATCCCCGATCTCCCAGAAAGTTATAAAATTGGGTTTAGTGGGTGATATTAGTGCAAAGTCGATTGTAGTTTCACAGCCTCTTCCATTATATGTTGGGGCAAAGGGAACTGGGGGGGAGCATGCCTGATTGATGAAGGTAAGATCAAAAGAGAATATAATACTGTTAAGGAGAGACCCCAGGTTGGTGTGCGAGAAGTGAAAAGGGCCATCCTCCTCGTGGTCTGAAAGGCCGCACAAACCTAACTCAGAAGATGGACAGATGGCACAATTAAAATCTCCCACCCACAGAACTGTGTGGTCCCCCGTGTTTTGATCTCTCACTTTGTGAATATGGTGTGTCATTTTGTTCAAAATCAATTCCATTTCATTAGCTGGCATGTTATTATAAAAATTCACCAGTATCACCTTTTGTGTGGTGCCCCATTTGAATGAAAGGATTTGGAAGTATTGATCAGAATGGAAGTTATATACTTTAATATCCCCTACATTCGATGTATATATGCACAGACCCCCTTTGTTTCGACCCTGGGGAGAGGGAACAGCGGGTGAATGGAATGTTCGATATCCTATAATGTGACTTTCCTCTACGAGCCAAGTTTCTTGCAGGCAGAGAATGCCATGCTTCTGCACGATCTCCAACCAAGGTTTGTGGGTGATCTTATTACCCAGGCCTGCTACATTCCAGGATAGAAGTGAATGCTTGGAGTCGCTATTTTTCTGGTATGGTTGGCCCACGTTCCCCGTTACATCTAAAGGAACTAGGGAATGTGCCATCTCTAAATGTTGTGTGGCCCGCACAGCAAGGGGACGCTGGTCGGGGCAGGGTTGTTCCGCCTTCGAAAGGGTTGAATTTTTGTTAATGGGTGGTGATTTATCACTGTTACTGGCATTCATTAAGTAATTTTGGGCACTCTGGAATTAAATGCCTTGCTATTATGAGCCATAATACATATTGCAAACACTCTAACATACGCTTTAAATCCATTCTATCTGGTAACACGTTATATAGAGGCTTCAGGATTAAACAAAAAATAGTCACTTAGGGCTGACAAAAGCTTTGGCTTTTTTTTTTGTTAGCGCAGCATTGATATTCATTTGCCAGCTGCCTTGTTATTATTGGAATGTGCTAGGTCTTAAAATACATATAATTAGCACATGATCTGAAATATCTTTACTATCAACAGCAGGGTCAAAAACTGAAGGACTTAATTCATGTGATATAAATTTATAATCTATACTGGAATAAGAATTATGAGAACTTGGAAAAAAAGTAAATTATTTCTCCATTGGATGGTGTGGACGGTAACTATGCACTATTTTGGTTGTTTTAAAAAAACTAATTTAGAGTGAAAAAAAGCCTTGGGAGAATGAAAGTTGGTTTGAGATATTCTGTCCAGAAGGTAGTCACATATAATATTAAAATATCCTCCGATAATGAGAATGGACCTTACCTAATTTAATTATTTCTGACGTAAAAAGAGACCAAATATATGGGTCATCAGACGTCGGAGTGTATACATTAATTAATGCAAAATGAAATTTTCAATTTTAATTTGAATAATAATATAACAAACTCCTGAATCAGAATATTGGTCCCAAATTTAAAGATGTCATTTTTATGCAAATAAAATTGCTACCACATTTTTCTTATTAAGCGCAGGAGATGATATAACACTACCAACCCATTTTTGTTTCATATAAGAAAAAACAGTGTCATCTACATGTGTATCCTGAACCAAACAAAGATCAGCTTGATGTCTGGCTAAGTATTCTAAAACCTTAGTTTGTTTCACAGGGTGTCTCAAACCTTTAAAATTAAATGAAACAATTTTAATACTTTTAAAATTATCCATATCTTTAGAAAAATAAGGCCAATGAAATAAAAAAACAATAGATTGAGAGTAGTAAAAGTAGCTCTGGCATGACATGAAAGGAAAGAAATTAAATAAGCAGACCATCAAAGCTATGAATTACACACACGCATATGCAAGAATGGGCTGCCTAATTAAAGCCCTTAGCGAAGAACCCAAAACTAAATATACTTTCCGGATCATTACCAAATGATGATGTCAAAAAACCTTGAAGATCATTTGAAGGGATTTGGTATTGCTCGGACTGTGATGTGAAGGAATTCTTTTTGCTTCATCAATATCAAATTTTTCTGGAAAAGTGAGGTGTAAAAGACCCGGTAGCAATTTTTCTATAAATTGTCTGCAGTTATTCCCTTCAGCATCCTCCAACAGGTTAAAAATATGCATGTTAAATTGCCTGCTGCGATTTTGTTAGTAAAGCAATATATTACTCATTGGCAATATTTTTGCGGTAAGAGGCATCAAACCCTCAATTTTAGATTTGATACCTGGAATTGTAATGGCATTATCAGAAACCTTCATTGAAAGACTTACTATATCTTTGCATATATTTTGGATTTCTGAAGCAAAACTGTCTGTATTGAAATGAACCTCTTGTAATTCCTCTAAGAAAATAGAAAGCAAATATTCCTCAGATTCTACAACTTTTGAATTGACGGGTAGAGGAAAAATATTTTGTTTGCCTTTTATTTAGGGTAACATGCACACTCTTTCCTTCTATTGCAAAAAAGAATTGTCAAAATTAAAAAAAGCCGATTAGAATGATGTAAAGAGAGTCAACGGTTAAGTAATACAAGAAAGGCAGTGCAGCAGCTAAAACCAACTGTGGGTGTAGCTTAGGTCTCAGCCGCTCCTTTCCCTTTATGAAGCTCCGCCCTTCTGAGAGAATACTTCAGCAGCAAATTGCTTGCCTGAAAGGCTGAACCAGGAAAACATAAGAAGTACAGCAATTAACACTCCAGCGCCGACACCAAAACTAAGCACCTGCCACTTTTAATAGATGAAGACACAAAAAACAGGTAAAAATCGCCAAAAGTTCAACTTTAAGTAGTTGATAATATGGGCTAACTTGGTGAGTCATCGGGTGGCGGCCATCTTGTTTTGCGCACTCTCAGGACTCTAACTTTTTCTGATTTTAATCGGTTGATGGCCGTGCATGTGTCTTCAAGACAAAAAACAACATCTGTAGATCTATCATAGGGAGGAGTGTTTAATACTATGGGCTAGGGTATAAAAACAATAGTATCATCTTTGGCATAGAGTGCAGAAAAATGATCAACCAACTTATCTGGTTGAATGTATTAGCTAGGAGTGCTAATACTATTTAAACTTCTATGGGAAACAATGTGCCAGAAGGAGCTGTTATCTTTGACCTTGGCAGCTGTCAGCAAATCCTGCCAATTTTTCTAGGCCCAATTGTTTTTTGCTTTTTCAAGTGTTGCTTTATATCTAAGCCTAGCTGATGAGATGCCCAGTACTCCCGAATACAGCGATCTTTTATGAATCAACACTGTTCAAACAACGTGTATGCGCTCTGTGTTTGTCCCAAGGCTACTTCAACACCAGCGAACACGGCGATCTATATTAATTGGATCTTTCCTTTATGTTGTGTTCTCCCCGTTTTTGTAGATTTGCGGCGTGAAGAATTGCCCCACATCGCGCCTTGCCCACGGGGTCTGACATTGATGACCCTCCTGTAAGTTTAAGGAGGGGCCTCCCTGTTCTCCATAAGTTTCCGTGTCTGACTCTAGAAAACCTTTTCTTTAGAGCCTTTCTGGGTGAATGAGTTAAATCGAGTGCACACTTCAGCTTTTTTAACCACTCCCAATCTGCCACTGCAATTGACAGGCCAGGCAGACTGGTGGATCCTTGAGATTCTCGAGGACATGTAAAGTTGCATGAATCAATGAAACTCCCAGTAGACTGATTTGTAAATTAGTTGCATGTCTCTAATTAAGGAGATTACCCTTCAAAGCACACCCACTATAAATAAGTCACTAGATGGATACCTATCTTTGTTTGGGTGATGGGACGTACTAGTATTCAATGATATTGTAATACAATGTTGGGACTGAATTGCTCTAATTATTGATACATTCTTTCCCCACAGGTACATGACCCCAGCAAAATTGCTGTGTGTGTCTTGCACAGCTTTTTTGCCGTAAGTATATTGCTCACTGAAAAGGGAAAAAAAATCTTTTTCACATAAACTCCTCACGGCAGGGTGCACCTAGGTGCGTATACACCACCGGAGGATCACACTTTATGGTCCTGGCGAAAGCTGAGCGACTCGGGCTCTTATTAAGCAGAAACATGTCGACCTACTTTTTCACTATGGACTAGGGGTCTTTCATAATCGAGGCCATACCTATGTGTCCATCTAAATTTTGTTTTTAATCAGTGCACATCGGACTATTAATAAAATAGTTGAAAGTCACGATTTTGCACTTTTTAAGTTTTTTATTTATCTTTGCACTCACTCTAGCTGAATTTGGCTTCTATCACACCCTCAACACTCACAAGATCCAGCTCCGCTGTAACCAGGCGTTGAAGCACACTGGAAAGACACTCTGTCTTTCCAGTAGGAACCCGGTGATGAAGCATGTCACCACCAGGTGGTGAGTGAGGGTTCTTAAAATCACTTGGTTGTGTCCCACTCCCCTATGTATGTATTATCATTTTCTTTTGCATCTCGGACGTTCAGCACGAGGTTCCTATATATGTTTTTTGATTCACTCTTTTGTTGATCTAAGTTACTTGAATTAGGGGTATAAGAGTGAACCTTCATGCCCTTTCTCTCTTGTTGATCTTGGTTGATTGAGGCAGCGCACAGCTGCGAGAGATAATTTGTCTTGCCAACAAGCTGTTGCACTTTGTTTTCTGAATTTTTCTCTTCACACGGCCGGAACAATGAAGGACATAGGCCTATCCATTTCTAAGGAGAAAGTCGATGCCCTACTAGGGGACAACTCCCTTTTTTCGGACACTTTGTTGGCGCAGACCATTTCTCAGACAGAAGACTGGGATAAGTTAGGAGAACTCAAAAGGAGTCGCATAAGGGCCATACTACATGGAACTATGATTAAAGAGTACCTCAATAATAATGCAGCGCCCAAAGGGCTACTTGTTACAAATGCCCCCAGGATTTTTCTGGATGATGCTGTATTCCGAAAGGAATGGGTGCAGATAGCCTGGCACTGCACCAGAGATTGGGGTATTCTGATCATAAAGACAGCATTACGCCTTTCAGAGACTCTCCTATTGGAAATTCAAACGACTGAATCTCAGTTCAAGGCAACACTCACGGGTTTCAAAAAGAAATTAGAAGAATTGAACAAAGAACAAAATGAATATAAGGAAAACCTAGCACAATCCAAAGCTCAGAAACTTCAAAAAGATTTGAAACGCTGGTCGTATACACGAGTCTATCCCTATTCAAGCCCGGACTATGTCCAACCTACAACTATGGACTATAGTTCAGACTCATCAATAGATTCAAACACCAGTGGTTCAAACGGGGGAAACACACAAAGAGGCAATAGAGGAAGGGGACGAGGTCGAGGCAATCAGGCAACTCCCACTTACCAAGGATGGCCATAATACTTTCAACATCCAGGTCTAGTACCCTACCACAACACCCCTTTTCCTCCACCCGCACCACCAATGATGGGGTGGAATCCTCATTTTGCCCCGCCACCTTTTCAACAAAATTCATACCGTCAGCCTTTTTTAGACCAGGGCCGACAAGGCAGGGGGAAACGCAAGGGATAGAACCAGGTACATTGGGACCAATCGGAAGCTGTAGGGGACAACACCCGAAGCAAAACGGGGGAACCGAGAGCGGGCCCAAGCAACAAGTGAGTTTAGTTACCAACCTATCCTTATACACCCTGAAGGACGCGGAGAAAGCAGTCCTTGAGAAAGGCCTAGGGTTCATACCTACCCCCAGCTTTGATAGATTTAAGCTACTTTGTGAGCTCAATGAATTTTTTAGAAAACTGAGACTCAAGAGCTTTTTTGAAAAGAATAAAGACAATGAAATCACAGAAGTGACCAAAAATGATACCCCATTCAGACTCAAATCAAATTTTGTACCACCAGCTCATCTTGTACCACCTGAAGTTCTAGCTTTGGAACAGGCGGTTCTACATGAAGTAGAATCACTCTCTTCTCCAACGGTTTTCAAAAATTTGAGTGCTAGAGAATATCAAGCAATACAATCACTTAAAGACAGTCAAACCATAGTGATTAAAAGTGCCGACAAAGGCGGGAGTATAGTGCTGAAGGACAAACAAGCCTACAACACGGAATGCAAACGGCTCCTGATTAATGTTACCAATTACGCCATTCTGAGAACAGACCCCACCGAAAGTCTCCGTGATGAAATTCTGGAATTGGTCTCCACGGCAGAATCTGATGGTTGGATATCTAAGCGAGAGGCAGACTTTCTTACCTCAATGCCTGGCAGAATACCATACTTCTACACCCTGCCGAAAACTCATAAGAATATCATGCCACCACCCGGACGCCCAATTGTGTCTGGGATCGGTTCTTTGTTGGAACCCTTGTCGCAATATTGCGACTTTTTTCTGAAACCACTAATCCAATCAACTGAGACCTACATTAAGGACACGAAAAGTCTTTTAGCTATGCTTAAGACCATTGAGATGCCCGATGATCCCATTCTTTTAGTCACCCTGGACATCGAGAGCCTCTATACTTGCATACCGCAGGGTGACACCATCAAGGTAGTAGCAGACGCTCTCGATCGAACTCCCTGGGACTTCACAGTACCCAGAGGTTTCGTGGTGGATTGTGCTACACTAGCCTTAAAAAGGAATTATTTTGAGTACGAGAACCAGATTTTCCTCCAAACAACCGGGACTTCCATGGGCAGCACTTTTGCCCCTTCGGTGGCAGGACTGTATGTTTACAGTTTTGAAAGAAAACATATTCTGAAACCGAGTAATCCATTCTCCACCAACATCGTCTTGTGGCAACGCTACATCGACGATATTCTGATGCTATGGAAACGAGACGAAGCGTCCTTACAACCTTTTTTCAACTGGTTGAATACTTGTGATTCACACCTAAGGTTCACGAATGAAGTTGCCAGTGAGAGTATCACCTTCCTAGACATCACCATCAATAAAAAGGAACACTTTCTACAGACCCGTACCTACTACAAACCCACAACCAAAAACAATCTGCTGTTGTTTAGTAGTTTTCATCCTCGCCCGCTGAGGGAGAATCTGCCCTACGGGCAGTATCTTCGCTTAAGGCGCAACTGCATCGAACTCACTACCTTCAAAAAACAAGCAGATGATTTGACAGAGAAACTACTGACACGTGGGTACCCCAAGAAAATACTTCAGAAAAGTCGGAAGAGGGCGCTCAACCAGAATAGAGATGCCCTTTTGGAGACTTATCCGAAGAACACCGAAGATGAAGCTCCTTTGACTTGCGTTACCACCTACAACAGTCTATCCAACGCAGTGAGCCGTAGCATTCAAAAAAATTGGAAAATCGTGACAAGCAACCAACTGAACTGGGGTAAACCTCTCTTTTCTTATAAGAGAGCGACCAGTTTGAGGGATTCCCTAGTCCACACTCGTTCAATAAAAAAGCAGAAAAACGAAGAACCCACGGTACTATCAAGTTGGGGTTTGCCCCCAGTGACGGGACATTTTCCATGCGGTGATTGTAGCATATGCCACCTAACTACCCACACAAAACATCTAAACTTGGAACCTGGTAAACGATGGGAACAACGTAGTCATACCAATTGCAATGCTAGCAATGTAGTATTCTTGATCATCTGTACTTGCGGTCTCAAGTACGTTGGTATGACTACAAGGCGTGTTAAGCTCAGGATTTGCGAGCATCGCAGCAACATTCGATGCAAAAGAAATACCACTAAGCTGACCAGCCACTTCATTGAACATAACCATACACCAAACAACATGCGTTGGACTGTCGTAGAACATGTATCTGGGAATGAGAAGATCTTATTTGAGAAAGAACAGCGGTGGATCCATCGCCTGTCTAGTCATCGCTCAGGTCTCAACGACGATATTCCCTGGGGGCTAGTACTATGACGCTGACCTTCATCTGATTAACAGATAATATACAAGTCCCTTGCTGACACCGAGATACCACATCAATAGGTGTCCATCCTTATATTTCCATGAACCTAATGCTAATAAGGATGTAAAGGCCAGTACTACATTAATTTACAATGCATTAAGCCCCCTGCATAATTCTCATTTTTTTATATTCCTGACCCCTCATGAGGTTATAGATCCTCCTTAGGTCATATAACTCCCATAGAGACAGTATTTGCTGTAAATACGATTGGTGTTGTAATGGTCATCTGTCTGAGTTTGGTTTGGGCCACATTAGTGTTCTGTCATGTTTTAAAAAAAAACTTTTCTACTCCTGCTGGGGGAGGGATGTTGGTAGGTGGTTTACCATCTTCCATCCAGTAGTTAAGCAAACTCACAAAAACGCTTACACATAAGCCGTTCTCAATTACTTACATTAGCCATTTGGTCTCACACGATTTAATATCATTACGTGGAAACTATGTGAATTGTTAACCAATATCGCATTGCTGACATCCTGACACTGGGAAATAATAACACCGTGTTTCCCTTTAACATCAAGATCGCACGTCATATAACACGTGACCTACTGAGCGATCACGTGGGCAAACCAGGAAGTATTTACATTTCCCCTTCGCCGGCTCGGCGTTCAGTCCGGGCGGCGATCGTGCTAGTATAGGTGCTTGGCGGCGAGTCGCCTGCAAACAAGTAAGTCCCTTTTTAAACAACGTGCAGGCGCCCGGTGTCTGTTCGGAGGCTAGCTCAGTACTCGCAAATATGGCGATCTTTTATGAATCAACACAATACTAAACAACGTGCAGGCGCACTGTGTCTGTTCGGAGGCTAGCGCAGTACTCGCGAATACGGCGATCTTTTATGAATCAACACTGTTCAAACAACGTGTATGCGCTCTGTGTTTTTATCCTAAGGCTACTTCAACACCAGGGAACACGGCGATCTATATTAATTGGATCTTTCCTTTATGTTGTGTTCTCCCCGTTTTTGTAGATTTGCAGCGTGAATAATTGCCCCACATCGCGCCTTGCCCACGGGGTCTCACATTGATGAACCTCCTGTAAGTTTAAGGAGGGGCCTCCCTGTTCTCCATAAGTTTCTGTGTCTGACTCTAGAAAACCTTTTCTTTAGAGCCTTTCTGGGTGAATGAGTTAAATCGAGTGCACACTTCAGCTTTTTTAACCACTCCCAATCTGCCACTGCATTTGACAGGCCAGGCAGACTGCTGGATCCTTGTGATTCTCGAGGACATGTAAAGTTGCATGAATCAATGAAACTCCCAGTAGACTGATTTGTAAATTAGTTGCATGTCTCTAATTAAGGAGATTACCCTTCAAAGCACACGTACTATAAATAAGTCACTAGATGGATACCTATCTTTGTTTGGGTGATGGGACGTACTAGTATTCAATGATATTGTAATACAATGTTGGGACTGAATTGCTCTAATTATTGATACATTCCTTCCCCACAGGTACATGACCCCAGCAAAATTGCTGTGTGTGCCTTGCACAGCTTTTTTGCCGTAAGTATATTGCTCACTGAAAAGGGATTTTTTTTTCTTTTTCACATAAACTCCTCACGGCAGGGTGCACCTTAGTGCGTCTACACCACCGGAGGATCACACTTTATGGTCCTGACGAAAGCTGAGCGACTCGGTTTCTTATTAAGCAGAAACATGTTGACCTACTTTTTCACTATGGACTAGGGGTCTTTCATAATCGAGGCCATATCTATGTGTCCATCTAAATTTTGTTTTTAATCAGTGCACATCGGACTATTAATAAAATAGTTGAAAGTCACGATTTTGCACTTTTTAAGTTTTTTCTTTATCTATGCACTCACTCTAGCTGAATTTGGCTTCCATCACACCCTCAACACTCACAAGATCCAGCTCCGCTGTAACCAGGCGTTGAAGCCCACTGGAAAGACACTCTGTCTTTCCAGTGGGAACCCGGTGATGAAGCATGTCACCACCAGGTGGTGAGTGAGGGTTCTTAACATCACTTGGTTGTGTCCCACTCCCCTATGTATGTATTATCATTTTCTTTTGCATCTCGGACGTTCAGCACGAGGTTCCTATATATTATTTTTGATTCACTCTTTTGTTGATCTAAGTTACAAGAATTAGGGGTATAAGAGTGAACCTTCATGCACTTTCTCTCTTGTTGATCTTGGTTGAGATGCCCAGACAGCCACAATCTCTAATAGCCTTCTTGATATCCTTCCTTGTGAACTTCCACTCTGCATTATACCATCTATGCTCATTTTGGGAAGCTAAAGTCTTTTTAGTTGCCTCCTTATAAAATACTTGGTTCAGCATTTTAAACAAATCACTGTGGATAGTCAGTTTAGAAACAGGGGAAAAGTGCCATTTTCATATGTATTAAAAAATCAGCAAAAATAACAGGTAAATTTGAGAGTGCAATCCGCAGTCTGCTAAAACCCAAGGCTGTGTGAATCTTCTCAAATTATTTGTTAGGATAGGCTCCTGAGCTAAAGTGTGGCAGGGGTAAAGACCTCTCTTGAGCAAATCACTATTCAGCGACAAAGGATTGTGAACGCTATGTGATCGAAAAAGAAAACCCATGTCACTGAGTAATGGCCAAACTCATACATCAAGCAGAATGTAATCAATAACACTGACACTAATTCCCCTTAAAACAGTAGGCTGTCTATCTGCATCAGACCACGTTCCCCCATTGCAGGCCTCTAAGCTCCTCCCTAGCACTAGCAAAGCAAGCTGAAGGGTAGTATTAAAGACAGCATGTTGAGCTTTGGCAGGCAAACAGGGGATACCAAAGAGCTCATCTTCCTCCTTTATCAAGGTGTTAATCAGAGGACATTGCTCAAAAGAAACAATAAACTATCAAATCCGTATGGATCACGCACTCCGTAATAATCCTTTGTTTGCCAGATACAGGTTGGAAATTTTAAAGGTTGATTGGCATGCAGTAATGCATTGTCCTCTGATCCTGGACATGTAATATAACAATGGTTACGCTTTCCTTGTGGGAAGCATCCCTTTGGTGCACTGCAGACACAAATGGAAAATGTAATCAATTTGATCTCAAATCAAGTTGTAAATTCTTTTGAAATTCTTTATTTCTCTTAAAAAATAAGTTTTTTTCATGAAATGGGCTGCTTTATCCATATATCAACAGAAAGCTTATAACTCAATTGATGGACATCAAATAAAAGAATCACTGACATAATATCGAAAGTCAAAAAATCGAAATGCAAATATTTCGACGCAAATATATCAACATCAAAAATATCGACATTGCATTCTTATTGATAAAAATATAGTAATATTGAGACAAAATTATTGTAATACAAATATATTGATAGCACAAGTATCATACAGATAAATATTGTTAAAAAAATCGACGATCATAATCAAATACAGAACCAAAATATAGACATCAACATTATCATTCTTAACAAAATATCGACAACTCTAATATACATTAAAACTACTCCTTTCAACCCTATGAATATAATAAATGAGATAAATACACAAATCACATAAAAGTTACATAAAAACATAGCTTTTGAAATAAAAACAACATAAAGTAATAACATACCAACTACACAAATATTATTTACAAAAAATATTATCAACATATTCAAAACTTTAAACATATATTATACATTAATTTTTATATACTAAATGCAACATCTCCTTCCTCACCTAAAAAAATACCTTTTCTCTCTATTTGCATTTTCGATACAACAAAAACAATTATCAAACAAAAAAAATCAAATGAACCAATAAAAATGAAATAGACCAATCAATTTCAACAACCAATTAGGAACACACAATATAAACCAAATAAATTGCTTATTTTACATATTCAACATAAAAAAATCAGGAAGGAGAAACTCTGCCGGATTTTAACCACTCTAACGACTTCTCTAAAATCAAGCCTACTACACCTGAAAAAAAGTAAGTAAATTAGCATTTTTAAATTAACTGTTAACTTAAAATGTAAGCCAGATTTCAAACGCTACCTAAAAATACTAACTTATATATTTTATCTCTTTATATTTCCACAATAGATATTACGTTAAAAATGTGAAGAAAAATTCACCTTGCAAAAGCAGCTAACTAACAAAGTAAGTATATTTCAAAAATAATTTGTTAAAGCTCACTTAAAGTGAACTGAACACCTAAAATGTCCTAACTGCCAAAACGACCACATTTAGACTTTTAAACTTTAAAAAAAATGTTTGTACAATAAAACTAAAATGTTAATAAAACTAGACTCTGTCCTAAATATCAACCCCACCACATATAAATTGTTAAACATAAAGGGGCCGATTCCGATTTAGGAAAAAAAGCGTCCGTCCGAATCGTATCCAGAGCCCTCTCCGTATGAATCGTACACGTCCGTCCGAATCGCGTAGTACGATCCGTATCTCGTCAATCCGTCCGAATCGTCGCAAACTGTACGAATTGCAAGGGTGAAACCGTACGACACGGACCCTCACAGTGAACCTTACGATTCGTAAATATGCTGTACGACCCGACGAGTACGATCCGGATCAGGTAGGGGCGATTCGTATGGACAACTACACAATCACATACAGTGAGTACACCCCATGATCACAGGGGTACGGTGCGTACCCCTGCATGGGGTGTACGTACCGTGCCCCATGATCGCAAGGTGTACGCACCTTACGCCCTGCGATCATGGGGTACGGTGCGTATACCCCATGATCGCAGACATGGGGTATACGCACCGTACCCGGGGGTGGGCGTTATGTACCTGTTTCGAGGTGAACTCTGCTTCTCCAGATGTTTTGGGCTCCCGTAAAAAAAGCGTTGTACGCTGCGTACCCAACATAAATCGTACTTTCTGGGTCAGGAAAACCTGCTTCATGTACAGTGGGTTCCGAGGGAGAATCGTGCGGAGATTAGAGTTGTACGGTCTTTGTACGATTCGTACGGGGTCCTGCCCCTGGTATGAATCGTACTTCATCGTACATACGGGGACGTACATACCGTCCTGTTTCCTACAGACGCGGTCGCTCCCCACGCTGCTCCCCGCCCTGCCTGCCTTGCAGCCTGGTATCGTAGAGCATCACTGCGGCTATTGCTGGATTAATTTGCTCATTTGGATTGCTGGATTAATTTGCTCATTTGGATTGCTGGATTAATTTGCTCATTTACTTAGTAGTGCTAGACTGCCTTGATTGCTCATTCATTTCATTCATTGTGACATAGTAGCACTAGACTGCCTTGATTGCTTATTCATTTCATTCATTGAGACATAGTAGCGCTAGACTGCCTTGATTGCTTATTCATTTCATTCATTGTGACATAGTAGCGCTAGACTGCCTTGATTGCTTATTTTTTATTCATTTAGACATCGTAGCGCTAGATTGCCAAAGTGCGCTGTTAGTACAGTTTCATTTGTGCTGCGCTGCCTGTAGATGTCGAGGTGTGCCTGATTGTACCGGTGCCACTGCCATTTGCTTCTCATTAGCTTCCTGTTTTGTTTTAGGCTGCCTGCCATTTTGTTGATGTTGTTGTGCCTCCCTGCCCGGGTCTCCACCCCGCTCCCGCCTCCCAGCTGCTCCTCCCTCACCCCTCCCCCCTCCACTAACCTCTTATGACAAATGTATTTGCAAGCAGCGGTCGCGCCACATGCGTGCCGAAGGTGCGCCAAAGGTAAGCCGGTCTTTGCCCATCCGCGCCTGGACCGCGCCCAGCAGCAGATCCCCTGGTCCTCGCAAAACCCACTCCACCCGCATAACGATGACGCCGCTACCCTCTTTGCCCTTAACCCCGGACGCACACCACAATGCTGCGAAGCTGCCCCAGGACACACCCATGGACCATTCGCCTGCCACTCCTGAAAGTTCACCTACATCAGGACCCACACCAAATCCACTTCCTCCAAACACAGCTCCGACTCTAACCACCTGAAGTGCATCCTGCTGAACACCCTCTTGATCCACAGACACGCCACTGAACTCTAGGACCTACTCGACACTACATCGCCGGACGTCGCCTTCCTTACAGAAACCTGGATGAACGCCTAATCTGCACCCGACATCGCCATAGCCATCCCGGACGCTTACAAGATCATCCAAAAAGACCGCACCAACCAAACAGGAGGAGGCATCGCCATCGCCCATAAGAACACCATCCGAATACCGACCAGCTCCGACGATAACCTCGCGACCGCCGAACACCTTCACTTCCAGATACACACCGACCCCAGGACCACACTTAGAGGCACCCTCATCTACAGACCACCAGGAACCCGCACACAATTCAACGAAGACATCACTGACTTCATCAGCCCGCATGCCCTTCACTCCGAAAACTACATTCTACTGGGAGACCTCAACTTCCACCTGGAAAAGAAAAACAACAGCAACACCACCACCCTTCCGGACAACCTGGGCAATCTCGGACTCAAACAACTTGTTGACACCCCCACCCACTTAGCTGGACACACCCTCGACCCTATCTTCACCTCCAGCAAACACATCTCCTTCAATCACACCACAGCTCTCCATTGGACGGACCACAGCTGCGTTCACTTCAGCTACAAAAAGACCACGACCCACAACCCCCCTCAACCTGTTCCTCGAAGAAACTGGAACAAAATCACCACCGACCAACTCTTCACATCGCTTAACCAAAACCCTCCTGCCATATCATCGAACCCAAACCAAGCTGCCACCAAACTCACAAAATGGATCACCCACAGGGCTGACGAATTAGCACTCCTGAAAAACTACCAGATCAAACAAGGTAGCAAAACGGCCCCCTGGTTCAACGATGACCTTAAGAAATCCAAGAAGTTATGTCGTACCCTCGAGAACACCTGGAGAAAAAACCCAACCACTGACAACCTGACCACCTTCAAGGACGCCACTCGCAAACACCACCAATTGATCCGATCCACCAAGAAATCAGCATTCAAGGATCGACTCAACAACAACGCCCACAACAGCAAGGAACTATTCAACATTGTCAAAGAATTTACCAACCCCACCGCCGGCACCAACGACATCACTCCCCCCCAAGACCTCTGCGACTCTTTATCCTCTTTCTTCCACAACAAAATCGCCGACATGAGGTTGACAGTTGCCCTCATCCTACTTGACCTCGCCGCCGCCTTCGACACAGTCTGTCATAGCACCCTCATACAACGCCTCAGCAACGTCGGAATACAAGGAAAAGCTTTGGACTGGATCATCTCGTTCCTCACCGGAAGAACCCAAAGAGTCCGCCTCCCCCCATTCAAATCAGAGGCCACCGAAGTCATCTGCGGCGTACCACAAGGATCATCACTCAGTCCTACCCTCTTCAATGTTTACATGAGTCCCCTCGCATCCATCGCGCGACAACACAACCTCAACATCATCTCCTACGCAGACGACACCCAGCTGATCCTCTCCCTCACCAAAGACCCAAACACCGCCAAAACCAACCTACACGAAGGAATGATAGAAGTAGCCGAATGGATGAAAAACAGACCCTTAAAACTAAACTCTGACAAAACGGAAGTCCTCATCTTAGGATCATCCCCCTCTGCCTGGGATGACTCATGGTGGCCACAGGCCCTGGGTACAGCACCCATACCTACAGATCACGCACGTAACCTGGGCTTCATCCTTGACTCCTCCCTCTCGATGAACAGACAAGTCAACGCCATTTCATCTTCATGCTTCAACATCCTACGCATGCTCAAAAAAATCTTCTGATGGATCCCCACCGAAACAAGAAAGAAAGTCACCCACGCACTGGTCACTAGCCGACTGGATTATGGAAATACCCTTTACGCCGGAACCACAGCCAAACTACAGAAAAAACTCCAAAGCATCCAAAACGCCTCAGCCAGACTCATACTGGACATCCCCCATCAAGCTCACATTTCCGGCCACCTGAAAGACCACCACTGGCTCCCCGTCAACAAGAAAATAACGTTCCGTCTCCTCACCTACGCACACAAGGCCCTCTACGACCTAGGACCGAATGCCTCAACACACAACTGACATTCTTTACACCCACCCGCCAACTACGATCATCCAATCAAGCCCTCGCCGCAATTCCGCGCATCCATAGATCCACCATGGGAGGAAGATCCTTCTCCTACTTAGCGGCCAAAACCTGGAATTCTCTCCCCACCCACCTCCGCCTTACACAGAACCACCTCTCCTTCAGAAAGCAGCTAAAAACCTGGCTTTTCGATAAGCAATGCACCCACCCCCCCTCAAGCGCCTTGAGACCCTCAGGGTGAGCAGTGCGCTATACAAATTCCTGAACTTGAACTTGAACTTGACGTTGCAGGGTACGATTCGTATGGGAAAAATGCTCCGTACGGCTATTCGAAGTGGTTTTTCCCAAATCGGAATCGGACCCGAAATAAAATATACTTCACTTTCTTTTCACAGAGCACTTAAAAAAAACATTTGTTGAACAAAAAACATCTCCATTCAGTTACAACTAAGTAACAGTTGGTAAGTATATAATGAAAATGTATTTGTTACTATTCATATAAACATGTAAAATATTCTTTTACATAAACTTTCATGTACATTTTTTATAGATTTTGCCACCTCACAATGACGTATGCCCAATGTTTAACATCTGAGAAAGGGAAATTTTTATTGTGTTATGTCTACACCCAAGAGAAGCAAACATGCCTTGAAGTGAACTGGAAATGTTCAAAATATTACTCAAACAAAATGTTATGGTCGTGCTACCACCAGGGAGACAACTATATTACATAAAAGTGAGCATAACCATCCGCCAAATATCTCTGAAATTGAAGTGAGATCAACCCTTGAAAATAATAAAGAATTAAGTAGCACCTCAGAACTTCCACCAAGTGTTATACTTAAAGAACTATTACCTACAGTACCTAGAGAAGCAGGAGGTCAATTACCAACAATAGCTTCTATTAAAAGAACAATAGCTAGAACCAATAAATCTACAAGACAAGCAATACCTACACCTAAAACTTTTCAGGATGTTATAATTCCCCCTGAACTTAGTATAACATATAATGATGAACCTTTTATCTTCTTTGATAACAAAAATAAAGATAAAAGGATTATTATGTTTGCTACAGCAAATAATATAAACAAACTTCAACACAGCCAAACATGGATGATGGATGGTACCTTTAGCATATGCCCTAAACCATTCTACAACCGTAAAGTATTCATGGGCAATATCATAACACTTGCATTCCATTTCGATATGCTTTGTTACCGAACAAACAGAATACAACATACACTGAAATGTTAACTAAAATAAAGCAAGAAACAAATGACTTCTTCCCTCAAAGAATAGCAATAGGCTTTGAACAAGCCATGATAAACTCTAACCTCAAAGGCCCGATAGCCTACCATCCGGAAAAGCGGTTCATATGGTGGCTGTGTTAGTTAGACACCGCCAGCCATATTACAATGAGGGCGAAAAGCAGTTCATATGGTGGCGGTGTCTGTTAGACACCACCAGCCATATTACTATGAGGGCGGAAGCATGCCTTTCCGTGATGCAGAAATTGCTTGTGGGGGCCTGTTGCGGGCACCACGTGGTGGCTGCCATGTTGTGCATTGAAATGCTCAACATGCCTTACTGGCTGAGTACACCACCCGCCACAATGTTAGGAATGCAGGATGCGCCTGCCACTGTGGCGGGCGCATCCTAATGGCACCCATGGGACTCCCGCCCTTATGGCGGGCGGTCCCATTTTACAACGCCATCCTAATGACCCCTTTAGTGTGGAACATGCAACAAATATTACCTTTGCATAACAAATTAAACACCTAATAGCCCTTGCCTATGTGCCAGTCACAGATGTGGCTGAACACTATAACATTTTAATAGAAAGTACATTTTACCAACAGAATGAACAAAAATGATCTCCCCTCCTAGAATATTTTGATGATACCTGGGTGGGGAGATTACACAGATCAGGCCATAGACGTCAACCTAAATTCCAAATTAATTGGTGGAATGTGTACCTAACTACACTTAGGGCCTGATTCTGATGCGGTTAGGAAGGCCTCCTAATGGCATTTGCTCCTTCCAAATCGGATCGGGAATGTGTCTTCCCGACCCAGGGCCCAATTATGATGCGGTTAGGAACATATGCTCCCATTGAAGTCAATGTGAGTCCAACCAAATTGAATCTGGAAGCATCCAGATGCATCGTACTCCGTCAGTCGGACTCGCCCGATCTGAGTGGGTCAGAAACCAAAATAACCAAAATAAAAATATATCATGCTATATTTACAAAATATATACAATTGTAAGATATATTTTTGTTCATTATATTAAAATGTTTTTTTCTATAATGTACTTGTTGCAATATACAAACTAATTAAAAAAGTTTCTATGTAATAAATACATTGTCCTGTAAATACTTATATTTTGTCATTGTTTTCCTACTGTATAATAAAAAATAACATTTTGAATTTACTTATCAACTCTATGTTTTCTATAATAAAAGGCGTTATATAAAAATTATCTCTGTTTTTTTAACTAACTTTTCATTACTATCACTTTAAATTTACTTAAAAATTGTTATTATTATTATTAATATATTTAAAATATATATTTACAATGTAATAAAATATATATAAAACATATATTTCTTTAGCACATATATATGACTCAAGTCAACATAATCACAAAATACTATTTTTTATTTACACTCTATATTTAATTATAATAGATGCTAGACACTGACCCTAATTAATGTACTGTTACCACTACAGTCTAAATAGAATTGGGGTAGGCACTGCACACTAACTTAAATTAATTAACTATTCCCGCTCCAATCTAAATTAAATTAGGGTAGGTGCTGGACAATGACTCTAATTAATTTACTATTCCAACTCCAGTCTAAATTAAATTGGAGTAGATGCTGGACACTAACTTAAATTAATTTACTATTCCCACTCCAATATAAAGTAAATTGGGGTAGTTGCTGGACACTGACCCTAATTAATTTACTATTCCAACTCCAGTCTTAATTAAGGGCCTGATTCTGATGCTGTTAGGAAATCTTCCTGATTGAATCGGTTTGTAAATGGTTTACAACCAACTCAGATCGCGAGAGTCCGACCGATTAAGGGGCTGATTCTGATCTGGGTTGCAAAGCACTCTGACTGACCCAGAGCCGGGGTGTTTTCCATCTCGGACTCTAGCCGTCTGACCGAGTGAGTACGATGCGCCCGTATGCTGTCGGACCTGGCTCGGTCAGACTCCATAAAAGTCAATGGAAGCCTGTCGTACGACGTGTACATGGGCTCCCATTGACTGAATGGGTACGTCGCAGACAAGTGCACCCCCTAGGAGTGGGTACGCATCAGTGCCATATGCACCGTATATGCCTGTGTTGGGGAGACCCATGGGTCTCCCTCTGTGTCTGAGTCGTAAGGCTGCGGGTAACAAGGGGTCCGACGCGGATCCCCGAAGTCCATCTCCGGGTGCTATTGTGAGCGGGACGCTCCGACTCGATCCGGCTGTCAGAATCGAGCATCTTACTAGCTCGGTCGTGAAACGTCTCCACTGCGTGCCATGGTTTGCTTGTGACCGAGTCGTACAGAGCGGTACGGACCCGGAAACGAGTCGGAAGGAGATTACGTGATTGTTTGCATTGTACTTCAACGTCCAGACCCGCATACGACTCTGACGGAAATCCAGCCTCCGAATAGGATCTGCTAATGCCAAACCCGATTTGGTGCCCTTCCGACTGAGATCGGAATCAGCCCATAAGTATGATGCATCCGGATGATTTCAGATATGATTTGGTTGGACTCCCATTGACTTCCATGGGAGCCTTTAGGCCTGATTCTGGTGCGGTTAGGAAAGCATTCCCACATAGGGCCTAATTCGGATGCGGTTAGGAATGCTTCCTAATGGTATTTGCTTCTTCCAAATCAGATCGAGAACATGTCTTCCCGACTCAGGGACCAATTATGATGCGGTTAGGCACATATGGTCCCATTGAGGTCAATGGGAGTCCAACCAAATCGTATCTGGAAGCATCCAGATGCATCGTACTCCGTCAGTCGGACTCTCCCGATCCTAGTGGGTCGGAAACTATTTGCAAACTGAATCATTCTGGAAGGTTTCCAACCAGCATCAGAATCAGGCCAAAAGTTCCTAACCGCATCATAATCTCGCCCATGGTCGGGAAAACAGGTTATTATAGACCTTTCCTAACTCTCCCGATCCGATTTAGAAAGAGTAAATGCCATCAGGAGGCCTTCCTAACCTCATCAGAATCGGGTCCTATGTGTAAATGCTTTCTCAACCGAATCGGAATCTGGCCCTAAATTGTTGTAGGTGCTGGACACGGACTCTAATTAAGTTACGATTAAGTATGGGCAAAATTTGAGAATTCGAGGTCCGCGAATTCGTGAGTTCGCGAATTTTCCCGCAAACTCGCGGATTTCTGTGCCATTTGCACAAATATGTGACCACGAGTACTTGTAACTTTGCCATTGCGCCAAAAGGTGCTGAGGTCCCTTGAGTGAGCTGGCCATTATAGTGGGGACGGCCGGGAAGACATTTCATACAGCTAGTTTGTGGAGGACGGGGCCAAATGGGCGGGGCCTCTATGTGAGTTCACATGCCTCTTGTTTATAAAGGGTCAGAGACCGAGCAGAGCAGCAGATGAGGAGAAAGCAACCTCCTGGTCACAGGCGCTACACGGGGATGGTGCTCAGGAAACTCATGGATGCAAAAATACGTTTGGCACAGGACCCCAGAATCCTGCAGATGTCCAAGATAGCTCTGCCGCACATGTTGGTACAAAGCCATTCTGATCCTGCTCAGTGGGTTCAGGTGCATGCAGCTGCTGCTGCTGGACAATGCCCCATCCCATACTAAACTGCCACGTACAGGCATATGCTGGCACTGGGCAGTAGGGTGCAGTGGCATGCGGGTGCTCCACGCCTGGTACATGCGCATACCGGTGCCAGGGGGGACACATCTTTATTGGTGTAGTGTAGCAAGTTATGACTTTACATTTTTATTGCACCAGATGGTGGTACCACCTACATGGATCAAGAGCATCCAGGCACCAGACTTCATGGTACAAGAGAATAATGGTGCTGTGCGGTATGGGTATATATGGGTATATATGTACTGGGGGCAAGGGGGCACTTAGCACAATGTGTGCTCACACCCAGAGGGCTCCCAATCAATTGAGCACAAATGATTTTCACACTGAGAGGGCTGTGGGGCAGTTCAGCAGCATGGGGGCTCACACCCACTGGGCCCTGGGGCAGTTCAGTAGCACGTGGGATCACAACTCCTGGGCAGCTCAGCAGCGCAGGGGCTCATAGCCATAGGGCTCCCAGGCAGTTTAGCAGCACCACCCTCTGGTTCATCACTGCCACCCTCTGGTTCATCACTGCCACCCTCTGGTTCACCACTGCCAGCCTCTGGTTCATCACTGCCACCCTCTGGTTCACCACTGCCACCCTCTGGTTCACCACTGTCACCCTCTGGTTCACCACAGGAGGCCGACAATTTTGTCCCCCACGGACCCCTTGCCCCTGAAAATCTGGAAAACATTTGGACAAGGAACGTTTCCTTGGCTGCGTCAAATCTGTAACCAATCTCTAGAGACTGGAATAGTCCCGGAGAAGTGGAAGCAGGCGGTGGTAACCCCTTTGATTAAGAAACCATCCCTGGATCCATCAGACCCGGCCAGTTTCAGACCTATCTCTCCTCTGCCCTACCCGATTAAGATCTTGGAGTAGGCAGTAAGTAGGACACTATCCACTGTTTGGGAGGGTGGTCAAATCCTGGACAGGGACCAATTTGGGTTCCGCCCAGGGCATGGGACCGAAACAGCCTTGGCTACCATGCTGGACAACCTGCGTATCCGGGCCGACAACGGGAATTCTTCCGTACTGGTGCTTCTCGATATGTCTGCAGCATTCGATACGGTTAGCCACCCTATCCTAGTAAAGAGACTGGACAGGATCGGTGGCTGCAGTTTTATTTAACAGGGAGACATCAAATGGTGTCTATGGTACCGTTTGCCTCCAATGACACCCCAGTAGTGTATGGGGTACCACAGGGCTCAGCGATCAGCCCATACTATTCAATATCTACCTTCAGCCGCTGTTCCCTATTATTAAATCTTTTGGAGTTGATTTAATAAACTATGCTGACCATACGCAGTTAGCCTTCTCCTTGGAGGGCAAACATGCAGTATCAGTGGACACCTTCCAACAATGCATGCGCAGTACTGCCAATTCGCTCCGAGAAAACTCTCTGCCATTTAACAGCAGTAAAACTGAGGTAGTATACTGCTCCTCTACTATGCTATCCAATTGTTTTACTCTCGAGCTGAGACTAACTCCGGAAGAGGAACCATTGACATCAGCTGAGACAGTACAAAATCTGGGAGTACTAATTGACAGTGACCTCCAAATGGAATCACAAGCCAACCAGACTGCCAGGGTGTGCTTTCCGGTGCTGAGTGGGCTGCGTCAGCTGCTTCCACTAATACCGGAAGAACTGCGTCCATTAGTGGTGAGAAGCACAGTGCTTAGCAGACTGGACTACTGCAACTCCCTATATCTGAGAGCCAGAGGTGTGGCTCACTGGTTAGAGGTGGCATACCTGTAAGCAGAGAACGGCCCGGGACCAGGGTTCAGTTCCCGACGCGGCAGGGTCGTGGACCAACAGTCAACGGACTCGATAATTCTCGCCTCAGTGCCTACTCTAACCAGGGAGCACACTCGGTACCTCTGGTCATTAAGCTTGCCTCATCTCTACAACGCCCCCCCACAGATGCCGGGGATGCCTGGTTTCACCCTGGAGATACCCAGAAAGGGACCATCTCACAGGGACAACCAGGACGGGTTCCCCAGTGGTCTGTAGCGCCAGGACACTCGGTTAGAGTAACACTGCGCTTTACAAGTATCCCACATTTAGTCAAGTAAAGTCAAGTTCGAATTTGTATAGCGCACTACTCACCCAGAGGGTCTCAAGGCGCTTGCAGGAGGGGGGAACTTTACTTATCGAATATCCAAGTTTTTAGTTGTTTTCTGAAGGAGAGGTGGTTCTGTGTAAGGTGGAGGTGGGTGGGGAGAGAATTCCAGGTCTTGGCCGCTAAGTAGGAGAAGGATCTTCCCCCCATGGTGGATCTTTGGATGCGTGGGATTGCGGCGAGGGCTTGATTGGACGATCGTAGTTGGCGGCTGGGAGTGTAAAAGGACAGGCGCGTGTTGAGGTATTCGGGTCCTAGGTCATAGAGGGCTTTGTGTGCGTGGGTGAGGAGACGGAACATTATTCTCTTGTTGACGGGGAGCCAGTGGAGGTCTTTCAGGTGACCGGAAATGTGTGCTTGGTGGGGAATGTCTAGAATGAGTCTGGCTGAGGCATTTTGGATGCGTTGGAGTTTTTTCTGTAATTTGGCTGTGGTTCCGGCATAAAGGGTGTTTCCGTAGTCCAGTCGGCTTGTGACTAGTGCATGGGTGACTGTCTTTCTTGTTTCGGTGGGGATCCAACGGAAGATTTTTTTGAGCATACGTAGGATGTTGAAGCCTGATGATGAGACGGCGTTGACTTGTCTGGTCATCGAGAGGGAGGAGTACAAAATGAAGCCCAGGTTAAGTGCGTGGTCCGTTGGTATGGGTGCGGTTCCTAGGGCCGGTGGCCACCATGAGTCGTCCCAGGCGGAGGGGGATGATCCTAAGATGAGGACTTCTGTTTTGTCCGAGTTCAGTTTTAAACGGCTGTTCTTCATCCACTTGGCTACTTCTTTCATCCCTTCGTGTAGGTTGGTTTTGGCGGTATTAGGGTCTTTGGTGAGGGAGAGGATCAGCTGGGTGTCGTCTGCGTAGGAGATAATGTTGAGGTTGTGTTGGCGCGATGGATGCGAGGGGACTCATGTATACGTTGAAGAGGGTGGGACTGAGTGAAGATCCTTGTGGTACACCGCAGATGACTTCGGTGGCCTCTGATCTGAAAGGGGGGAGGCGGACTCTCTGGGTTCTTCCGGCGAGGAACGAGATGATCCAGTCCAATGCTTTTCCTTGTATTCCGACGTTGCTGAGGCGTTGTATAAGGGTGCTATGACAGACTGCCAAATAAGAAACCATGATAATGATAATTTATGCTAAAGTAAAATAAACCAGAATACCTGGAGGGCTAGCCTAATACAAGTTACAAACTGAAATTGACTTGAGCAGTTGAGCTGTGATGATGAAGCTGACAAGCGGCTTTGTAACCTTTAATGCTAGAACTAGGATGATTGATGACTCCATGCTGTTAACCAATTATATTATTATGATGGATTATGTTCCTCTGGAAAACAAATTTGAACATCAAATACTGTGCATGGGTGGGTAATCTAATATTGTTAGTTTGGGCTAAAGTATATATAATTAGAGCAGAAGAAGATTCTCGCTCTGTCTTGACTTAGTGTTGCTTTCACCACATCTGCCCCAGCAAGTGTGTGATTAATATTTGGAGTGGATTTAATATAGTCACACCTCAATATAAATCACGCAGGCTGGGGGAAGAGGGTTAGGGTTTGATGAATGGTTGGAAAGGGGAATTTGCTGGAAAGGTTTGACAAAAACAAACACTGCACATGGACAACACACAATCTTGGTTGCCAGCTATCATAAATCTGTTAAGGGAGAAAAGGAAAATGCATGCATGATGATGACTTGATGAGTAGTAATAGACTAGTAGTACAGGGCAGCAGTATAATATTAATTATTAGTATGCAATTGCCTTGCTTGTCTGCATCCTCAGAGACCCAATTTACATATATGTTATATTCTGTAATACAGGGCTTCCTTTTAAAGTTAGCAAAGAAAAGTAAAAAATATCTGTACGAGTCAAATATAGGCAAACATAAACAAGAACACTCACAGTCGTAACGATTGAAGAGAAAATATTAATCAAACAAAATGATGCTATAGTTATTGTCAAATTTGGAGTTGCATCTTGGCATTCTTCTTGGTCCTTCCTAGGACTGTCTGTCTATCAATCTTGGGTGCCTGTCTGGTGGATGCGGTTTAGTAAGGTAAGTGTGAGTTGTTTTTCCCAGTAAAGCGCAGGTTAAAGGCCGGCATGTAAGTGTAGATGGAAAAACAAAAAGGATATTGAAAAATCAAGGAGAAAAATAAAGTTAAACTGCATAAATTAAGGAGGAGTGCACCAAGAAAACTTTCACGGGTGGTATGGCTAAATCGTGACTACTCTATTTCCAGCAGTTACCTCCAGCAACAGGATCAGGCTTGCCCACCCAACCCCCACTTATCTTAGATTTTGAGCCAAACAACACTGATCACACATACATGCATACAGCAATATAGCATTTTCCAAATTAAGTAACAAAATCAATGCACTGCTGTGAGTCACACCATCACACTCACCTCCAACACTACACAGATATGTAGTTCTGGTATTTTTGTTGTTTACCTTTTAGGCCGCTTCATGAAATGCCCCGAGTTATTCCATCAATTATCTCCGATCCTACTGACTGCGAGTATGGTATGTCATGGTGTCCAACTCTGTAGAGTCCCAAATCAAAAATGCAATGGATCGGCCTGCATTAGTACAAGTATTTTGTTATTGAACAACAAGAAAGAAAGCATTGACTTGCGTCACTTTTTTGTGTATTGAACATTGTATACTAGCAGACAACATGCACAACGACACAAACACCAATCCCTCAGAGTCAGTGTGCAATACATGCCATCATTTACCTGTTTTCGGGGACAGTTCATCTAGGCGCGGAAAGGAGGATATATATATAGTCAGGTTCTTTAGAGGAACTCAAGCCAGGCACACATTTCACATTTGTTGTACTATTCTCCATCCAATGTCTGGCAGGGAAATGGATTTAGGGCGAGTCGAGACTCAGAGGAGTAGACTTACTTCTTCGCTGACTGCACACAGTTGCAATTCCAATCTGGCAATAAAAGAGTAAGATGAGATGATGGATTTGTTGTGATTCATACCAGAAAGACAGTGACACACACAAATAATAAAAGTAAATATTAGTCCTTAGCTATATCTTTTTGGGGGGCTTTTTCTGGGTGTCAAAGCAATATAGAAAGTAACTCGAAAGCCTAATTGTCAGGGAAGTAGAGCTCGTCTTCAACCTTTGGTGGTTCACCCAGGAGTAGGTCACCTAACACACTACTTCCCTGACCTGAGTCGCCATCATCATAGTTCTGCTGTGCTACTTCTGGTATGGTGTAATCCGGTGGTTTGAAGTTCTGATTAATGTTGATCATGGTTAACTTCTCCATGGTTTGGGGTGAGAGACTAGTCCTTTTCACTGTCAGAATGACACCAGCAGCACTGAAGACACTCTCAGATGAAAAACACTTGGACAGTGCAAACCACATAGTTTTTCACCAGCCTGCTGAGCACTGACCATTGGCGCCTTTTCCCATACCAATACAGCAATGGGTTTTGATCAAAGTAGACCTCTGTTGGGTCCTCCAAAGAGGCCTGGACCAGCCGCTCAATGCTCATGGATGCTCCGCTTATTCGGCCTCTTTTGCCTTTGAATCAGCACTTCACTTAAGCCCTTGCTGTCAAAACCGTTCCTGTGTCAATTTTGGGGCTGATGTTCTTGTTGTTGTTGGTAGTTTTGGCTGCTGTGAGCCAACAGCACTGTTCTCAGGCTCTGAAGTTAAATTTGTAGCAGGCTGCTCTGCAGTACTTGTTATGCTGTGGAGGATCAGTACCCTAATTCTCCGATGTGCTTTTTTTTGGCTGACTGGCTTGCACAGCTATCCAAGTTTTGTACTTGGCAAAATCCCTTCTGAAAAAGGAATGGAAGTGTGCAGTAATGGTTTATACTGTAAATCCCGCATTGTGGCACAAATGTAATAGTTGGATGGCACAATTCCTCTTCGCACCCTTGTATTTTTAGATGAGCGAAGGGTTAAGTTCTCCACCAACTTATACGCTTCTTTTTTCCTCCACACCATTGCAGATACCGTTCAGCTGTTCCTGTAGAATGCGCAAGAATGGGATACCTTGGCCCATAGTACAGTCCTCCTTGCTGACTTTACATGTGAAGACCTCAAAAGGAGGTAGCATCTCAGTCAGGCATTTACCTAGAGCCCAATTGTCCATATTACTGGTCATGCCTCTCACAGAAGCATCCCCTCTTTGCATGACATATTCATTAATTGGTCTGTACTGCTCAAACAGATGTTCAAGCATGTAATAAGTTGAGTTTCAACATGTAGGCACCTCCTGGATGAGTGCTTAAACTGGCATTCTATGATCACATTGGTTTGTCCTCCGCTGCTACCGGGCTTTAAAAGAATGGCTGAAATGTGTGCAGATTCTTCTGCAGGTGGTCAGTAGGTTGTTTCCTCAGTCTTCTTTTTTCTGAAAATCTTGAACAATTATGTCAATGCAGTGCCCCAAACACAGGACTCATAAATAGCCACCATCTGCCATGGCCTTTACTATATTACTGCCATTATCCATAGCAACCAAACCAATGTTATACCCTCTTTGTCTTCCAAATGTTTACAGCAGTATGAGATTTCTCTTTGACAAACATGGCTACAGTTGCATGTTTCTGAGTGGCATTAACAATCTCAGCAGTGTCAACAACACCTGCTGCAGATATCTTTTCTTTAACCCCCAAATAAGAGAACAGTGCTTGGCAAGTGGTCCACATGTCTGTTGTCAGGTATATAATGTGAACAGTACTCTGCTGCAAAGCTTGTCCAAGCAATTTCATCACGTCATTATGTAGTGTTTGGAACAGCAATTCTGGTGAAATAGGACCAGCTGGGAACCTTCCATTTCAGGCAGATGGTTGCCACAAATTCAAGAAAACCCACCCCTTTAACAAAAAAAAAAGGAGGCTGTTCAACGATAACATTTTAGCCAGCTTTGCGTTGTTCAAAGGTGCTGTTGGGTGGTTGCGTTCGTACTACCCCTCCGACCGAAACATGCTGAGAAGGGTGGACTGGATTTCTTTTCTTTTCTGGTGCCACTGATGAAGGTGAATACTTGACACCAGATTTTAGGCTCAATGCATGTTTTTCGTTGCAGTACTCTCTTGCCTTGGACCCCTTGGTGTCTCAGCCCGAATCTTGTGCCTTTGCAATGTTGCTGATGATGATGTGGGCAGTAACAGTGCACTGCTGGGGACAGGGCTGCTTTGTGTAACAGAGAAAATATCTTCTTCTTGTTCACCTTCCACCGTGATCGGTTCTCCTTCTTTTATTCCCTCCACCAACAACACATGCAGTTTTTTGGCACTAAGGTGGGCCTCCTACTGTATCAAGTGGTGTTTTCTCAGATGGGTTGTTTGCCCTCCGGTACCATACTTTGTACCAATCTTACCCCAACTAACCCCTTATCCACAAAAGGAGCATATAGCAATGTTCACCTCCTTCTTGCTAACCGAAAAAAAATCCAAAACTGGGGAGGTTGATATTCTGGCGCTACTGTTCCCACTTGCAATGCCAGATGAACTGATAGGTGGGTCTAACATTTGACTCTCTGCAGTACATACTTCTACTGAGGTGGTTGTGGTGGATGTAGGTTGCTGCCAGCAAAATATGGAAGCTGGAGGGGGTGTTGGTGGTATAATCTGTGTTGGTGGAATCTGTGCCACGTCCCTCACAGCAATTTAGTATGGGGTAATGTCGGTCTTCACTGGGGTGGGACTAATGTCCATGATGACTGGCTCATCATTATCCACCTCTTCTACATCTACCTCTCTAACAGTAAGGCATTCTGGAACCTTTATTTTCCCTAGCCTTGTCTTGTGGTGTGTCTCACTCTCAGACTGAGGTGACTTCCAGGTGGTCATCTAGATCATCAGAAGCAGGGCTTGCAGAAGGAGTTGATGGACTAACCCTCCTTTCCCTTGCTGGGGATCTGGAAGACAATGGATTTTCAGTAAGAGTGGCTTGTTCTTCTTTTTCTTCTACAGGGAGCTCGATCTCCTGAAGTGCCCCTACTTCGGGAGGGACAACTACTATTGGGGTGCTTGCGGCTGTTGTTGCCCACTTATCTGAGTTTCATGCATTGATTGAGTACTACTTTGCGATTACAATGGGTACATTTTAACATCACTGCTCATCGGATTTGGACTCGTGATTACACTGGCTGCCTCTGCGACAGACATGGGCTTGGGCCTAGGTTGGTGGCATGGGTCCACTGATGTGGGGAGGCTGCTCCCAGCTTGCTCCTGGATACTGCTGATGCATGCTCAATTTTTCATTTACCTAATCTTGGTAAGTGGCAGTGCCTTCTTCTCACTGGTAATTGTCTTGGTACTCGACCTGGTACCTTTCTTTGGGTAACCACAAGGAGATTATAGACGGAGAGTTGAAACTTTTCAGACACTCACCCCGAGTCACAGATCTGGGTTGAATCCATCATCATACTTTAGCTAACTTCGCCACCTCAGCTCAGACCCAGCTATCTGCAATTCAGTCTTGAACCTGTGCCTCATGGGAATAGTCCAGCCCATAGTGCATAGCCTGGTCTACCCTGAACCGGGAACAAGCATCCTGGGACTGGTTTCAGGATAACATCCCTCATCAGCCAGGCTAGATTGAACCCAGTGGCAAAGTGAGCAAGGGACTGTGTCTGGGTATACCTTGCCAACTGAGGATGAACAAAGTAAGCACAGGGAGATGATGGACAGAGCTCTAAAACCACTCACCCCCAGCCACAGATTTGAGTTGAATCCATCATCGCTCCTTAGCTCACTTTGCCACCTCAGTTCAGGCCCGGTTACATGCAAATCAGTCTTCACCCTGTGCCTCAATGGAACAGTCTAGCCCGAACTGCCAAGCCAGTTCCCCGAACTGGAAACAAGCATCCTGGGACAGGTTTTGGGATAACAACCCTCATCAGCCATGCTAGCTTGAATCCCCTGGCAAAGTGAGGAAGGGACCTATGTCTGGGCATACACTGCCAACTAAGGGCAAACAAAGCAAACACAAGGAGATGTTGGACAAAGCGCTAAAACTTTTCAGACTCTCACCCCCAGTCACACATCTTGTAGATGTTAGCTTTATGCTTTGGCACAAGTTAAAGAGATGTCTGTGGTCACACATCAAGTGACGTCATGCACAGCAGGACTTCTGTCTGGCAGAACCCTTGTTGTGGTTCAATTACTACTAGTACAAACAAACTCATATAATATATTACTTAGTGTGTGGTCACACTTGTTAGTGTTATTACATTTATTACCTCAGTTTTAAAAAAGAAATAACAATACAGTGTAGCCATTTGTGAGAATTTGACAACAACATGGCTTTCATGGTTGGTGTACTGTACAGTACACTCAGGAAGGATAGGAAAGAAGAAGAACAACACCAGTTTGAACCAATAAGCCAAGAGGAACAAATGAAAGACATGCAGACCTATGGCAAAAGCACACTAACTACCATCACAAAATTACCATCAGCCAAATGGTCACTCACAACAAGCAGGAGGCCTGGAAAACAATAAAATCAGGCAGGCCTATATGAACACAGACTTTACAAAATTGCCCCTGGCCACATGGGGAGGATCAGCCAAGTAAAATGCTGGCCCACTATTACAGACACACTCACACACTGACAAGACAAAGAAGGCATGATAAACAATACAGCTTTAATGCAACAATGCCAAAAACAAAAATCCACAGGGCTAAAAAAGGTTTGTAAGATACAACCACACACATCCGAAAAAGGCATTTACTTTAAACACATTAAAAAATGTCATCCATGCGCTAAATGATGTTTAAAATCATCAGACACCACAGAAACAGTTGTTTCTTGCACCCATGAGTAGCTCTGGGCCTATTAGCTGCAAATCCCATTAGCAGACAAGGCCACATAGTGAATCAATTCAAATCAATAATATTGAAATTTTATTAGAAAACGTGGTAAACTGTGCTACAATTGCATGCAAAACAACAACCAGCAAGAAGGTACGGCCACCACAACGAAGGTTTGCAGGCCTTATGCTGGAGAACATAGGCTGCCCCTTCACAAAATGGACACCAGCCACATGGCCAGGCCACAACAACAAGAAAGGGAAGACAGACAATGCATGCCTATGGAAAAAGTACACTGGCTACCTTCACAAAATGGCAGACAGCCACATGGCCAAGCTACAACAACAAGAAAGGGAAGACAGACAATGCAGCCTTATGGCAAAAGCACATTGGCTGCCTTCACATAATGCAGGCCACATGGCAAGGCTACCACAACAAGAAGCAAATAGGCCAATAGGAACAAAGGGAAGAAGACATGCGGGCCTATGGCAAAAGCACACTAACTACCACCACAAAATGGACACCAGCCACAAGTTACTCACAATACCTACAAGCAGGAGGCCAGGAAAATAATGAACTTAAGCAGGCATATATGGACATAGACTTTACAGAATGGCCTCTGGCCACACAGGGAGGCCCAGCCAAATCAAATGCTGTCTCACTATTACACACAGACTCTCACACTGGCCAGACAAAGGAGGCATGCAAAACAACATAGCAACAATGCAACAATTCCAAAACAAAAATCCACAGGGCTAAAAAAGGATTGCAAGATACACAACAACCATACACCTCCAACAAAGGTATTTATTTAACACACATAAAAAGAATTGAAATCACCAAAAAACACATTTTACATTTTAATCAAATGCCATCCATGCTTTAAATGATGCAAATTCAACAGATGCCACAGAAAACAGTTGTTTCATGCCCTCGTGAGAAGCTCTAGGCCTTCTGGGTGAAAGGCCTTTTGGAAGACTCGTGGGCTAGTGAATTAAATAAATATTGCAAATTGATTTCAAAAGTTGGAGAAAATGTAGTGAACTGTGCAACATGTGTCCTTTATAAAAGAAGAAAAATCACTTACAAAGAAACAACTAGGCCCCTACTGAAACTACAGGCCACCCACCACGATAAATTTAAAAAAAGAATGAAAAGTACAAATAAATGTAGGAGCAATGCCTCAATCAAACACACAACACCATTTTTCAAATTTACTTGTGAAATCTCAAATTCAAAAATCCTCAAATCCAATGATATATATGATGCAGCAGGCCCAAAGAGGAGCCTGCTGTACAGGAACAGGAAGTTGGAGACTCTGGAGCACTTCCTTCCTCTTCAAAAAAAAGTTTTAAAAGAAAAAGGACTCCTTGCACACAAAAAATGGCCAAATGTCTATCTGAGGAGTTGTTTTAATCCAAATCATCATTTCAAGAAGGTTTTGATGCTGCTCACGAGATAACCTTCTCCAGATTGCAGATTCTGCATTTTTGGGATCAAGTTCTTCACAACACGTCTGCAGGAAGTCTGATTGTGCGCCCGAGCTGCGTGTTCATTATCACAAACACTCGTGGGACTGTGTGGCCGGCTACCAAATCTCATGGAGCTCACAAACCAATAGGAAATCTCGTTGGTGATCACAGGCACCTGGTAAGTTGCTCCCACACGCGTGAAAACACACTTTGGGTGCACTAACAGAAAAAAAATTCCACTCCGTTGCAGAGTGCCGAGTTTTCCGGCAATTCCGCATTCTACGTGGAACGCAGGGTTGCCAAAAATCTGCATACTGAGTGGAGCATAGTTTTACTTCCAGAGTTAATAAAAAACATCACTCCACTGCTCCAAATGTAGCACCAACTACAAAATATTGAATGAATGCCAAA
Organism: Lissotriton vulgaris; assembly: GCF_964263255.1. Lineage (NCBI taxonomy): Eukaryota > Metazoa > Chordata > Amphibia > Caudata > Salamandridae > Lissotriton > Lissotriton vulgaris. Next base: position 1,905,904,960 of record NC_141689.1, read on the forward strand.
GTGTCATGAGGAGGCCATCTTGATATCAGTAAACACTAACCTAAGACCCATGGCAAACCTCCTCTACCTCACGCCTGCCTTACACTTGTGAATAAAAATGAGTAATTGAATCAATAAAGACTCATTGTGCAGATTACAAACCTTGGAACTGGTCAGTCTGCATGTCAACTCCCTGATCCAGCTCACACACTCTTACTTTGCCTCCTCCACAAAGTAGAAACCACCAACACTGTATGAGAACAAGTACATTATTTAAACGTGGAGGGACAAGTGCAGGTAATGTATGGAGAGATGAGTGGTAGCATATATTTTTGGAATGTTAGAGGTCTGACATATGACACTACACTTAAGACATCAATTAAACAATGTATGGCACGGAGATTCCAATTGTATGAAAGATCTCATCAGTGCACTATCACTGTGATCCAGCAATGCAAGTAAGGCATTTGACCAGAATGAGATGACATGTCACTAGGCATACAGTGACTAGCACCTCATTTGTCTTAACTAATATGTCTTATGTATGCCACTTTGTGAAGAAACAAGGGAACCCAAGACAATATAGAAATCCAGAAATAGGCAATTATCCCCAGTGGACCTCTGGAGCATGAGATTTCGGCTCCCTTTCTAAATGTCATTGAGCATTCCCTTCTCCATCCTCGGATGGGTCATTCTTGTCAACACCGCGCCATTACCTTCTGCACCTTAAGCGGTCTAGGCTCCTTGCAAACATTGTCTTGAAAATTTGCTGGTCGTGCCTCCAGCCTTGCATCTACTTCTATTCACGCTATACTTGTTAATGCTTAACAAAGGCATGCTTAATACAAATGTCCTGTTGATGATCCTGTTGCGTTCTAATCTAGGACCCCGATCGATACTGTGACCTTATGCCCCTATACGACTATAATCCATTCATACCCCTATAATGGCATAAACGATCAAGAGCGATATTTCAGAAACTCGTCTCTGGCCTAACACGATCTGAGCCACATTTCAGAATCTCTTCCTCTGCAGCTCATTAGAGCAGATGACACAGCAGAAGCCACTATCTAAGATTCCTAGATTACACTCCGAGTTCTTCAACAAGATAAAACTCAGCAACCTGGGAAAGCCCCGCTTGCTATGTTTTGATTAGTAATAGAACTCTAATGAGCACTGAGAGACGATCACTTCCTAGTGACATCTTTATTGACGTCTTATGTCCAAAAACGTACGTCAAACAAGGCACCTTTCAGGTATAAATATTACCAACGTTGCCTTAAGCAAACGCTGCCTCAACGACATCGATGATAGCGATGGTGTGGTGAATACAGGAGCAGAACAGCTGTCCCCTGCAGAGCCCAGCAGATGCAAGCTGCCCACGGACGCTGCCCCTCCTCCTCCTCGACGCTCTGAGAGAGACGCTGTCTTTTCTCCTGCCGAGAAAATCCAGCTCCAGCGTTTCCAGCCTACTCTTGCGAGTGACTGGGATATCAAGTCCTGGAAGGAGATACAAGACATCCAACATTCTATTCCAGAGGTATGGTGTTGACTAAACCCTTAGAGAGAATTCTTGAAGCAAACCTTGGCAAAACCAACTTAACTAAAACTGCTACTTACTTACTCCCTCCCAAGTATTAGGCTTAGGTCAGGTACACTGGGGTAGGCGTAGTTAGAAGCACCAGTTGAGTACGTTAGCTAAATGTATATATGAATGTATATATTTTATTCATTTTAACCATTGTATGGCTAAGAAACCATATCAATGCTTTTACAGTATTATTTCACAATCCTCATTTTACTGTACGAACTTTTTATAATAACTAGTCTTGCAATTGTGGCAATTCATTTCTCTTGTATGAGAAGAAAGACTGTTCAATAAATAATACCTTTTATTGAAAACGCCCGTATCTCTGTTCTCTGCATCTTGGTGAAAGTAATCTGCACAACTGACTGAGTAAAATAACTGTCTATTGTTTCACACGACTCTAGAGATTGACTCTTATTCTAAGGAGCAAAGTTGTCATGTTTATGCGGTTGTTGGAAAACTGAATCCCTTCTTGTCTGTACCAGGGAAGCTGATCACTTCCTATTCAGTCAAGAAAGTTTCCAGTGACCTCTGAGCTAGTTGGTAACAAACCCAATTAAGTTTAGCATAGTCAGTAGAGACCTGGAAGACTGCACTTCTATGTCAAAACTGCTGTTTATGTTATTCCAATGCGCAGGCCCTATAGGGAAAATAGGAACTACACTACATGGCACCCAACGTTTGGTAAGGCGATAAAACTAACGCAAGACGTTAGAGTAACTCAGTCGTGCATTTTTCACACAGACCCCTTTCTACCGTAAATGCTCCAATAGACGTCTGGAGTGGGTGAAAGGTTAAAATCCGCCCGAACTTAGTAGGAATAGATTCCTATGTAAAGCTCTGGTTTATTCAACGTTGAAGGATACAGTGTTCCAAAATATTGTGCACCTAATCTTTGTCTCCTTGGAGACCTGCTCTGCAAAAAACCTGCATTTCATAAAATGTCAGACTTAGAAAACGGAACCGCTGCACCCGCAGTAAATGCGACTGAGCAGGGTCCCGACGGTGTTAATGAACTGGGTGCGATAATCATCCCGGTCAACATAAGAAAATCTATAACGTCAAAACTTATAGAAAATGGACTGACCACACAAGGTGGCACAGTCGTCTTCGTGATAGAGTCACACGAATATCAGCAGACAGAGGTATTCTATTCTTGGATAACATATCCAGCGGCAAACACCGCAACACACGAGTTCCACTATTACAAAATAGGGGATTCACCGGAAGAGTACGCTCCTTTCAAAGAGATTGAAATCCCATTAAAATTCCAAGAGTATCTGCTCTTGTTTAAAGGCGTCCTAAAACATAATGATCATATTACCAGGCTCGGTCCACTAGGTAGACCAGGAGCAACGTGGCCGGTTCTAGCCAGCTACACATCACATCCGGACATTGATAAAATGTCAAGTGAAGAACTCTTTGTTAAAATAAGAGAATTAACAAAGGCATATAGAGAGTTAGTTCAATTGACAATGGAGGATAAAACAATCCGCCAGAAATTGAAGGAAACAGATATAACAGAACAACCAATTGAGCTTGCCAGAATTATAGAAAAATGTTATGAAGAACTAGGTAGAGACAGCTTGGGTGGAAAACCAGTAAAGCCCCAACTGCTCAAAAATCCTGAAAAATTATTTATTAAAAAATAGAGTGGAAATAAACAATCCACTCCCAAGGAAAAAGTTTTCCAGTCCAGAGGAAGGTCTCCTCGACGGAGGGAAAGAACTACGACTCGAGAACACCAGTCTCCTCAGAGGGAGCCCTCGGAGAAAAGATATAACCTTAGAAATAGGGATAATTTGAAGAAGCCTGATAGATATCAAAGTATTGATACACGTCCCTCTCGATCTTTTTCGCAGAAATCGGAAAGAAGAGGACGGTCAAACCCAGGAGAGCACACCAAGTCCAAAGACAAGGAACCTGCTCAAAGTAAAAAATCTCAATTTCCGAGAAAGAAGGTAGCCAGTATTAGAGTAATCGAACATGCCGAGAATACTGAGGACACAGTTGAAAAACGAGGAGTGGGCACAGACAATGTTAGACAGTGCAGCAGAAATCAGTATAGCTCGCAAGATCCTGATGAGTCATCTGGAGACAGTGGACACGAATGAATACATTCAAGTAGAAACTGCCGACACCAGAGTTAGCGAGCCCCATAAGATATACGAAATAACACTGCGTATAGAGGGTGATAAGACTAGGAAAATAAAGGGTCTATTTTGGGATAAACTCTCAAAAGGCTATGACATTCTGTTAGCTGAAAAAGATTGGCCCCCAGAGTTTGTCAGGGAGTGCCCTCGTGGCGAAGAAATGATTATGCCTGCCTTCTCGAATCACATTCCGATTCACACTAAATATATATATGCAAGGAAATGGGCAGTAGCCCAGGCACCAGCACTATATAAAAATCATGTAGGATGGGATAAGGACTCTCCTCCTCACAAAATCCAATTAAAAAGTCAACCGACTGCACAAAGGCAGTATCCCATTAAGCAAGAAGCTAAAAAACAAGCCAGGGAGATTTTAGATCATCTTGAATATCAGGGGGTGATTGAAACATGCACCTCTCAAATGAACAATCCTTTGTTTCCTGTCTCCAAACCGGACGATTCATATCGTCTAGTTTTAGACTACAGACACCTTAACTCATGTTGCAAAACATTTGCAGTACAAAATTCGCATAGTGCTGCACTAACGAATAACATAGTTAGGAAAAAATATAAAATGACATTAGACATATCGAATGGGTTCTTTTGTCAAAATATTGCACCAGAAAGCAGATACTTGACCGCTTTCTCAGTAATGGGGTCACAGAAAAATTTCTGTAGGCTCCCACAGGGATTCAAGAACAGCCCAGAACTATTTTCAGCCAGAGTAACAGAGTTACTACAAATGTATGATGATGAGGCATTACCTTATGTAGATGATATCTATCTCACAGACGACGGCTTGGAGACTTGAAAAGAGTGAACACCATTATACTTGGGTTCGCAGCAGAGGGTTACAAATTCAACTTTAAAAAAGTCTTGAATTGCCCATCTGACAGTATTATTTTTAGGATACGAATTATCAAGTGAAGGAAAAAGCCTAGCGGACAACTTCTTAGAGAAGTGCGCTGTGCTCCAAGCACCAAAAACGCTGAAGAACTTACAATCGATTCTAGGTTTCCTGAATTTCTGAAGAACTTACATTCTAAATTATGCGGAGAGGGTTAAACCTCTCTATGAACTAATTAAACCTGATTTTAAACCAATCACTTGGACTCAAAAACACACAGAAATTTTGAGATCACTGCAAACAGACATGTTAGCAAAAACAAAATTAGAAACACGTGACAATACACGCAATCTTGTAATCAAAGTCATCACAGGAAGATGCGGATTCACGTACCTGAGCTCTAATGAGGGAGAAAAGGTACCAATAGCTTACAAATCACACTTGTACATACAAGCAGAAAAAACATTCAGTCTCACAGAAAATACTGTGAAAGCAGTAGAAACTGCATTAACAAATGAACGAGAACTAGCACATGGCAAAAGGATCAATATCCTCACTGCGGAATCCACCTTCAAGGCGCTATTCAGCCCAGTAAACCTGCCTACAGTGTCACTGGATCCGAAATGGATACAGTGTGTAAATTCTCTTGGAGCGAAAGATGTGAAATACTATTTCGCTCCGCAACTCGAAAAACTGAATGATTTGACTTATGAAGAAGAATATCCTCTGCCAATCAAACTTCTGCCTCTCCAACAATACTCCTGTATAATCTATACAGATAGATTTGTACAGCATTTCAACGTAGAGAACAAATCCTATGATGCAGCCTGCGCGATTGTTAAAGGTCGCTGGCTGTGCTGTAAATTCAGACCGAAAATAACAAAAACTGAATCAGTTAGAAACTGTTCGGCTCAGAGAGCTGAAATCAGATCTTTAAAGATGGCGCTTGAAAATGCAGAACGTGAATTCCCGACACTAATCGTGTTCGATTCGCATTTCTGCGTCAACTCTTACAATAACAAGTTACAGAGCTGGGTTCAAAATGATTACAAAGATGACACAGGTGCCACAATAAAGCATAAAATGCTTTGGAAACAGGTAGTTCTTTTACAGAAAGAACTACAAAAGACTCAAGTGATACACACTCTGAGTCATCAACGTGATGGCGTTCACGTTGCAGGGAATTCATTGGCTAACACAGCCACAGCGGAAGCAACTAAACGGGCTTCCGTAGCCACACAAAAGCGTTCACAAAAATACATAGACGGGGAAACCATGCTGGCAGTAAAAACATCCTTAAAAGGCGACTGTGCAGCACTACCCGTGAACTATCCACGCAATTATGCATATGTAATAGATGCAAACTCCGTTCCTTTTGCTCAAATCCTTGGAGTGGGGGATAGGGTAATTCCAAACACGAACCGGAGAAAGTTATTAATAGCAGACACACACATGGGTGAAGGTCCGAGGCACAAAAACATCAAGGAATCTCTAACTGAATTACAATCAGTATACTGGTGGCCGGGGATGAGCGTGCAACACCAAATATATGTGAAGAACTGTCCCAACAGTGACAGGGATCGCAGTAGTGAACCGGTCCGGTCTGCTGCCCAGCTACCGTTTAGAGACAGGGTAATGCTGTCTATATGCCATCCAGCGTCCTATTAATCATTAAGACTAAAACTCACTAAAAAAATGTGGCCCCAGCGCTCGGCTGACGCCAGAACGGTTATAAAAGATCTGCGAGTCTTTATCGGCACATACGCAATTGCCATGTTCCATTCTGACCAGGATCCTGCTTTCAGCTCTCGAGCTTATAAGGAGGCCATGGCCAGCATGGGCGTTGGCTTGCGATACTCTTGTCCATCACACCCCGAAGGGAACAGTGTAATGGAAAGAAAAAAGCGGGACATAAAGCAATCTATAACAGCGAAGGTATTAGGTTCGGGTGATGGGTGGGGTCAAACATTTAATAAGTGTCCAGCTTAGTCTAAACAACTTGCCAAGAAATTCTCTAAAAGGTTTCAGCCCATATGAACTATTGTTCGGAACTAGAATGTACATTCAGGACTTAGATAATCAGGTATCAGTGGTAAAAGATAAGAATAAAGACTTTGACATCAAAGACCGTTTGGCTGTTTTACAGGACTTGAATGAAACAAGAAAATCCTTAAGCAACATAAAGTTAAAGCAACAGCCAGCTACCACTGACGAGGCACCACAAGCAACAGCCCCAGCAAGGCCTGTCTGGGTTCCAAAGATTGGGGATCTAGTCGGAGAAAAGATCGCGGTGAAGAAGGAATTTGGGCCTTCTTACAGAAAAGCAGTACCTGTCTTGGCAGTCACCGGAACAAGATCAGTTGTGCTACCGCCCCTTGCTGGTAAAAAGGAGAACAGAGTCGTGTCCATCGACCTGGTAAAACCACAAGCATGTGGCCTGTAATCAACAGTAGGCCCAGTGGACTCCCAAGAAACAACAGAATACCCAAACTTGCAACAATCCAAGAGGTTCAAACTGAAAGACTAATCACATTCGATCAGCCTGCAGTGCACAATGAAGGACTATGCAATAATGCCATGGAACTCGTGCCTCTTGAGACACAGATTGAAACAGTTCGTCAAGAAACAACACCAGTCTACACTAATGTGGCATCAGAAAGTACTAAGGAGAGACAGATTGAAAGAGCAATCCCATCAATTGACAGAACTGCCTCTGGTTATTTCATCAACTTCGACAACTTCTCTGAAGATCAAAACGACCCCGAAGTGATGCCAGAAACAAAAAAGACTTTTAAAGAAAAAGCAACAGAACTCTTTCATCAACTCAAGGAAATTTACCTTGTTTCTCCATGGTTAGAGTTTTGGTTTGGTCTAGGTGTATTGTTCCTCATGCTTTGGCTCATCATGGTACTTTGTTTGGGAAAATTCATTGAGGGAAAATACAGTTCAATGGACACAGCAAGTCAGAACATCAACTTAGTCCTCAAACCACACAAATCATCCCACGTGAAGAAAAGAGAACTGTCAACAGTAAATGTCACAGCCATTCCAATACCCGGCGGGGTAGCATGGGACAAAACTGACTATTCGAAATCCTGAAATATCCTCACCAGTTCAAGGTTTCATTAAGTGACTTTGTAAAACCAAGTACATTTTCTGATGATTGGGATTTTGAAAGTATTAATAATATGATGTCTGATTTAGTGTTGTCAGCAAGATTTACAGAACATGATTATTTACAAGGTTCGTATAGTTATGAACAGATGCACTGCTTCTCACATTACGGAGATCATTACTTACATAAATCTGCACAACCTAGAAATGTTTTTAAATATAACCAATGGGAACATTGTGCTACTCCACCTTAAAGCAGTTCTAAAACATTCTATGAGAAATTTCAGTACTTTTCAGGGTTTAACATCAGTAATGCAGAAACGGTTTATGATAACCTGTTGGATAAAACAGGGTTGAAAACGATGTTGGCAAATACTAAATTGATATATTCAGAAGCATTTTATGAAAACATGATGACATTTGGTTTTTATTTTTGGAAAAATAATATTGAAACAAAAACAATCTGGGGTACGAAAAATTGGCAGGTACAAGGCCTAGAAGCATTATTTTGAGCCTGCATGATCCCAGAGCAAATAATGTTTTTAAATGACACAATTCACCAAACAACCTGTCTTGGCCTAGCTAAGATTAAACTCCTTAACAAACCGTCTATTCCAAAGCCAATACCTGATAATGCAACGACAGATATTGAAATAGACGTATCTAAAATTTTACATCTAAACAGAACACATCCTGATTGGAAAAAGTGGTTAATCTGGCCTACTGACACAAACATCTGTCAAGATAGATTCCTGAATAAAACACAGGGGTTAACAATGACCAGACCAGACTCTGGATACTCCCAGAGACAACATCCAGGGATAGTAACAACATACAGTGTAGGGAAGCTGTGCCTTGAATGGCTAGAATCATCCACACTGGCAGAAATTAAGCAACACTTATCTTTACTTAAAGATGGTGCTGATTTGCGCGATTTCATTCTGGGACCTCGCAAACAGCGTCAAAAACATTTCATAGCGACCAGTATATATGCGGCTTACAACGAGGCTTGGAAAGTCACACAAATTGAAACGGCTGAAAAAATACAAGAAATTGATCGTATTAATTTGAAAAAATCACTTTCTGTTGTGGACAATGGGTTAATGACTCTGTCCTCCAGAATATATTCACTGGACAGTATTGTATCATCTGCCATAGATATAATAGACAAAGACTTGCTAATGTTACAGCACGGCCAGTCACAATTGCGTTCTATTGTACAGTTAGGCTGGACGCTGCATAATCTTCGTTCAGGCTATGTGCCATGGCGTTTAATCAACACAACGTCATTGTTTTCCATCTTTAACCTTACTGATAAACAAATCAGCTTGGCACAGAAAGGAGCAGACTATACAATCCTGAGCATCGAAAAACTTGAGAGATTACCTTTGACAATGTCAGAAAGTCCTGTCATTGAATGGATAATACACGGGATTATCACTATTCCGATAACAACTTTCCGATTTAAAAATTGCCTTGAATACATACCGACTGGCCAGTATGAACGTTTGGGTAAAGGGTACATTAAGTCAACATGGAAATTACCATATACACACACATGCTATAGTGACAGCAACAAAAATGTATTTCTTAGTGGTGAAAATTGCAAACATTCACTAAGCCGTATACTTTTGTGCCAGGGTATTAATTTACACGGAGCCTGTGAAGGAAATTCAAACAACCTTTCATCCCACCAACATGTCACACCTGCAACGCAGATAGAGCCTTTCTTTAAGCAACTCTCGAACGGGAGTTACATTCTAATAACGGATCACAGCTGTTGTGGCCTTTTGCCAGGGAAAGCCTATCTCGTTCAAGTAACTTCCATGGTCAAATGCTGTATGCAAGCATTGTTTCCAAACGGCCCTGGAGACTCCAAGACTCCCATATGGCCTTGTTTGAATGTCTCTTCTATACGAATTGATACTTTAAGCAGAATGAAGTCTGTGCTTTTGCAGACAACAGTGCCCATCACGTCATCAAAAGAGACGTTTGATCTCCAAGTTGCAAGGACGGCTTCGGAGATTCATGACCTTTCATCAACAAATTGCCCCGTGCATTTCACAGAAATGCTTAGCCAAATTCTTAACATGTCCAGTGCCATAGGCATCCCAGGCGTATTTAAGACCATTTGTACGGGACTGTTAACACCATCCAAAGCAATTCTGGGAATCATTCCCAATTTTGTCCATTCAGTCTTTGGCGGCATACCCCTACTTTTGGGACTTGTAGCAGGCATTTTATTTTTGACCCTCCTGCTCCGATATGGCAAGCCAAAACTCAGACATGACTCCGGCAGGAATGGAAGAAACGATCCTAGCAATACGCTACCGGGACCGAAAAACTAGAGTCCTTGGATTGGCCAGGCTGAGAGATCTGAACATGACCTGGTTTCTTTCATTCAGACCTATATGGCAGACCTGCATCTTACCTGTACTTTGATGTATGCTATGCAGAGATGAATGCGTGTTGGACATCTGTCTTGCACTTCCATCAGCAGTACCAATGGATATCGATACTTTGCTAAGTCCTGTAACGGCTCACGCATTGTGTTGTCCCCAGCGGCTACCAATCCTGATGACGGCATTCGTTGAGACTCCTGTGCTACGACTAGGTGGTGACAGTGGAGCAAGAAATAAAAGCAACATCACCCAGGTACGACCCTCTGTGAGCATTGCTGATCCAGACTTTGATGATAGCAATCATTCTCACAAGTGCCAAGTTACAGCACTATCGAACTTGGTCGAACTGTCACCTGATTTTGTAGACCAATTTTTTGAGAGCCTGTCTGATAAGATGTTCTCCCCTGAACAGAAACAATAATTTTTGAAAAGCATTCCGACACACAGCGTTTCCATGAACTCTGAATTCGGCCTTCAGTTTTGATCAACAAAAACTGCTGAAAAATGTTGGAACTCTATTCTACCCGTTCACCAAAAAACATTTTTATTTTTGTTAATTGAACACTTTTTCAAAATATTTACCTTTTTTACTGGCACGAAATTGTTTGCTTAAACGTAGACCTATTTATAAAGAACAGAACTTCTTTTTTTAGGTAAATATAGAGACATAATAACTTTACACCAGCCTCTAGCACATGTTACAGCAATTGCATTTCTATGTGATGAAATTATCTCGCCCTTCTTTTCTGTATAAAGAGATATTTCATGTGTAATTTTTTCGCAAAATCATTCACTGATTACATATGCTATAATTTTTGAATGATTTCTATGCTTAAAGACGTACAGTACCTATATTTCCATGTATTTCAAATACACCATTTCAAATGCAAATATGTATTTTGGGGTGGGTAATGTTACACATGCATCTTATTGCTATAGTTTTTAGTAATTTGATGGACATAAATTCGTGGAGTGGGTGTCGCGTTCTATTCTAGGACCCCGATCGATACTGTGACCTTATGCCCCTATACGGCTATAATCCATTCATACCCCTAAAATGGCATAAAAGATCAAGAGCGATATTTCAGAAACTCGTCTCTGGCCTAACACGATCAGAGCCACATTTCAGAATCTCTTCCTCTGCAGCTCATTAGAGCAGATGACACAGCAGAAGCCACTATCTAAGACTCCTAGATCACACTCTGAGTTCTTCAACAAGATAAAACTCAGCAACCTGGGAAAGCCCCGCTTGCTATGTTTTGATTAGTAATAGAACTCTAATAAGCACTGAGAGACGATCACTTCCTAGTGACATCTTTATTGACATCTTATGTCCAAAAACTTATGTCAAACAAGGCACCTTTCAGGTATAAATATTACCATAGTTGCCTTAAGCAAACGCTGCCTCAACGACATCGATGATAGCGATGGTGTGGTGAATACAGGAGCAGAACAGCTGTCCCCTGCAGAGCCCAGCAGATGCAACCTGCCCACGGACGCTTCCCCTCCTCCTCCTCGACGTGCTGAGAGAGACGCTGTCTTTTCTCCTGCCGAGAAAATCCAGCTCCGGCGTTTCCAGCCCACTCTTGCGAGTGACTGGGATATCGAGTCCTGGAAGGAGATACAAGACCTCCAACATTCTATTCCAGAGGTATGGTGTTGACTAAACCCTTAGAGAGAATTCTTGAAGCAAACCTTGGCAAAACCAACTTAACTAAAACTGCTACTTACTTACTCCCTCCCAAGTATTTGGCTTAGGTCAGGTACACTGGGGTAGGCGTAGTTAGAAGTACCAGTTGAGTATGTTAGCTAAATGTATATATGAATGTATATATTTTATTCATTTTAACCATTGTATGGCTAAGAAACCATATTAATGCTTTTACAGTATTATTTCGCAATCCTCATTTTACTGTACGCACTTTTTATAATAACTAGTCTTGCAATTGTGGCAATTCATTTCTCTTGCATGAGAAGAAAGACTGTTCAATAAATAATACCTTTTATTGAAAACGCCCGTCTCTCTGTTCTCTGCATCTTGGTGAAAGTAATCTGCACAACTGACTGAGTAAAATAACTGTCTATTGTTTCACACGACTCTAGAGATTGACTCTTATTCTAAGGAGCAAAGTTGTCATGTTTATGCGGTTGTTGGAAAGCTGAATCCCTTCTTGTCTCTACCAGGGAAGCTGATCACTTCCTCTTCAGTCAAGAGAGTTTCCAGTGACCTCTGAGCTAGTTGGTAACAAACCCAATTAAGTTTAGCATAGTCAGTAGAGACCTGGAAGACCGCACTTCTACGTCAAAACTGCTGTTTATGTTATTCCAATGCGCAGGGCCTATAGGGAAAATAGTAACTACACTACAATCCATTTATTGCTTATATGAATCGAAACGCGGTCCACACCCTAAACACCTTATGCACTTCTCTAAATTGTTATTTAATGTATAAAGGTGTTTCTTTGCGCTTTGTTTGTCACATTTGAAATTCTATATGTAACAAACCTAGAGTTTTGCCTGAGCCTTTTTTGTGTTTTCTTTTGTTTTGTTCTTGTCATTTTATTAGGATGCAGGCTTGTGTCCCACTTTGAAATTTTTGTTTGCACTAATCCTACTCAATTGAAAAATATTAAATATCAGACCTCTGTCCGGCTGGACAAGTTTAACCAATATAGAACTTGGGGTCTCTAGTTGGCGCAGGCAGGTACAACTGTCCAAATAGGGACCCTTGCTTCTAGTCAGGATAAGGAGGATAACCTCTGCTCACCCCCATGGTAGGTTGGCACAAGCAGTCAGGCTTATCCAAAAGCAATGTGTAAAGTATGTGTATCAACACTCACAGTAACACAGTGAAAACACCACAAACTGACTCCACAACAGTTTAGAAAAATAAAGGTATTTAATCTAAACTACACAAGACCAAAACGACAAAAATCCAACTTACACATTTCAAGAATATGGTTGCAAAAGAGTTCTTAAATTTGCGATAAAAATAATCCAAAGTTGCGTGAAAAGTCCACAGTTGCGTCACGTTTAGCCAATAGTAACTTTTAAATGCAACAAAGTTCCAAAGCAGAAGTTGTTGCAGTGGAAAACAAGTGATGCGCTGCTCCTGAGATCTTGGGGAGGCGATGCGACAACCCCGCTGCAGCAGCGGGCGTGTTGCGACGAATCCAGTCTGTATGGAGAGGAAGTCGATGACTTGTATGGATTCCGGTGCGTAGGTTCTGTAGGAAGTTTATTCTCGCAAAGACACTATGCGATGATTTGTAGGGGCTGCAATGATCTCCGGGGCGACGATGCGCGGACCAGCGGTGATCTTCCTCTCTCAGCTCCTCGATGCGATGGCTCTGCGATGACCCTCGCAGCGACGTGATGCTGTCCGCAACCAATCGGTGCGACAATCTCACCCAGCGATAACAGGCTCTGCAACGACACTCGCAGTGATGGTAGTCTTCCCGCACCTGTCTGGTGCATCCCGCAAACAAAGGGTGCAACAGATCTGGCAGGTGCAACAGGCGCTTCAACAATCTCGACCTTCGAAGCGGCAGGAATTTCCTCGCACTGTCGGGGATGCGCTCCGCAAGCGAGCGATGCTACAAATCTTGCAGAAAGTCTTTAAAAGCATGGTTTCCAGCTCCCCTACACAGGTACAACTTCCAGAGGCACCACAACTGGCCCAAGCACTCTAGGAAGGACAAAACTCTCTCAGCAGAGTTCAGGGAAGCTGGGGCGAAGTCGTTTTGTTCCTGTGACTTCTTAACAGGGAGCCAGCTCTTCTCAGGCCCTTGGAGATTCCTTCAAGCAAGGGGACACAGCACAGAGCAAAGTCCTACCCCACTCCTTGGCAGCAAAGCAACAACAGGTCAGTCCAGCAGAGCAACAGCAGGACAGTCTTCCTTCTTCAGTTTCAGCTTTCTCCTGGCAGAGGTTCCTTCTTGATTCCAGGATGATCTAATTTTCTGTAGTCAGAGGTCCTGTACTTATACCCCTAAAAGTCTTTGATCCCTTTGTGCAGGAGGGCTCTGAGCCCAGTCTGAACCAGTTCTGGATGTTCCTTGACCACTTTGATTTCCTGGCCTCTCCTTTCAGAGAGAGGGTCATGGTCGTCAGCCGCCCAGCAAGAGGTGGAGCCAGCATTGTGGAAGCCAGGCACAGCCCTATTTAGGCCCAGGTGCTTCCCCCTCCCACTACTATGGATGCAAATGGAGCTATTCAGCCCGGGGATGGCCCACTCACACTCTAGGAGCCACCCAGCCCATGTCACTCACAAACCAGACAGTCAATACACAAACAGGCCAAGGCACACAGAAAGGTCAGACAAGAGAACAACAACTTTCTAAAAGTGCTGTTCTCAAACACAGGATTTAAAAATAACCTTTCCTAAAAGATGTGTTATTAAATTCTGAATTCAGGGATACCAGACTTTTATGTCCTATCTTGCTCCTATGAGAAGATATGCTGGTAGCCACTGTAGCCAGCTTCCCCATTACAATAGTGAAAAATGAAAATGGCTGTGATTCACTACCAGAGCATGTCAACTGCACAAGTACATGCTCTACCTTTCACATACACTGTACCCTGCCCAAGGGGGTACCTTGGGCCTTCCATAGGGGGTGACCAATGTGCACAGAAAGCGAAGGGTTAGGCCTGGCCAGTGGGGACACTGACCAGGAGGACATGGCAGTTCACACACTGCACACAGGCACTGCGGTGGCAGGCCTGAGACACCATTTTAGGGCTACTCATGTGGGTGGCACAATCAGTGCTGCAGGCCCACTAGTAGCATCTGTTATCACCAGCCCTTGCACACTCAGTGCACTTTACTAGGGACTTCTTGTTGACACAAATTTGCCATGGATAACCAATCATAATAACAATTTACACAGTGAGCACTTGCACTTTGACACTGAACAGCAGTGGCAAAGTTCCCAAACCATCTAAACCTGCAAAACCAAAGATGTCGGGTCTAACACTGGATCTATATTCATTCCTTTGTCCCTATTTTTGTTTCTCTAAGGACCACTGTTCTCAATAATATATGCATGCCACTGGCACAACCCTCATGCCTCACAGTAACCTTCCCTGACAGTCAAACAATAACCTCCACACTTACCACTCACCTAGACATCTACCACCTCCCCTTCTCTACACCGGGGTCAATCTCATATAAAGGTGCTTATGTGCTCCTATGATTTCCCTGCTACACAAAGCTACACCCTGGTGGGTATCTCTAGAATTCTGAGCTCAGGTCAAGGATTTCTGATGTAATGCAGAATTTAATGCAATTGCTAATTACATGTATTACAGACCACACCAAAAAAAGACCAACAAGCATGTGCAGCAAAAGAGTGAATAGCCTCATCTGCTCCCAGTTCTCCCTGGAACAGATATAATTTCTCATGTGGCCAACTGCACAGACTCCATAATCCATCAAAAGCAAATTCTCCATTATCAAATGACACATATAACCCCAAAGTGTGCCCATCCAGACAAATCTGCCACCACTGCCATAGACTCTCCACCAGTTACAAAGGGACCAGGGTGTCAGGGTGCAGCCCAAGCATTCCCATCCACAATCCTGACAAGTGACTGCTCAAAGATTGGTGTTCATATCACAATTGGGCACACAAAAAACATCCCATAAACAAGACTCCACAGTGCCTCATGTGACATGCACACTAGAAATGTGCAGTACCAAATACACAAACATCTGAATTCATTTAAATACACACACTCCTCAAACACAATGTCCAGCAAAAACAACATAACACACATGCACTTGTCTGTCGAAAGAGCCAATACAGGCAAAATACATCATCCCTCCCCAACAACTTCATAACGTATGCACATCCTTACACATTCAACAGCAATCTAAGCTGGACATTAGGGGGCTTCACGCTTGTCAAGGACAATGCATCAGAAACTTACAGCAGTGCCTACACAGTAAGCAGTGTGTGAGCACAACTACCACCAAAGGGCAGACATAGCTGAATCACCACCGTGAACAAGAACGTCACAAATCCTCACATCACACAGATCACTTCCCACATAGGATTGGTGGCAGTGTCTTAGCAAGCACCTACACACTTTTGCTATCACCTACTGCTCCACAACTCAGGCAAACAAAAATGCATGGGACACATCTGTACACTACAGGATTACCTATGACTGCATTTAAGTAGACTCAAATAGTACATATCAAATTGTGAAACAGTGCTGAGGGGCACATTGGATTTGGACACAAATCATTCTCTTACAGCATAGTGTACCATTATGGAGTGGTGGGGAGGATCAAACACTGGCATGGCATGGAGTGGAATATTGTTGAGTGAAGTGGTGTATACAGGAGTATTGTACAGGTAAGGAGTGTACAGAATAAAGAGACACAGAGGGGTACCTCATATTGGGTAGCCTACAAATGTTCTTCTTGTGACAGTACTGTCATGCAGTGGTCACAGGTACACTGAAACAGCACACAGTGGAGTTACATATATTGTATCTATGTACAGGATTGTTATGTATTGGAATACCACATAGTGGAGTACAGTGTAATGTGTAAAGCCACATACAATGTATGTTTGCCAAAGTCAATCAGCACTGTGAGAACAAAGGTAAGCAAGCGTTATGTTTGTTCCCAAAACTCCAACTTCACACATTGGAGTGACACACTCTACATACTCACAAATTATGTGGCCCACAAGTAGGTGTCCCCAGGACTGCGAGGTCACACTGACACACTGCACATTGCTTTGGCAACAACTTCAACATGTGCACACAACCTCCTGTATGTGTCTGAGCATTTAAATAAAGCCGCACTCGTGAACTGGATCATACATGTGTGAAAGGATCATGCTCAAGGCGACATACACAACAATACATCAGCTTCTGACATGATAATAACACTGCATGAGTAGTCAAGTGCACACATGTCAATGTACCCATGTGACTCTGAAGCCATACCTATCCAAGATAACCTCACACCTACACTAGTGTGTACACATCAAGATAGACCCCCCACATATGATGCACCCTGTCCACCCCTCAAATCATCATGTGAACAAATGCAACACCAAATCAATCCATGCCATTGTGAATGTTGCATTTGGAGCATGCAACAAATGACCATATACTCATACATTGTTCTACATCATTAGCAAGGACAGCAACAACGCTCTGAACACAAATATAACTTTAGTACATAAACTCTGTATCTGTGAGAAAAGTGCCAAACATAAAGGCCAATGGCCAGTCCAACATAGAGTCAGCACTTGTGTGCATGCAAACTTGCACTACAAACTTGCAAAAACGTCCACTGCCAAGGAAATCTCCCCAGAATAGGGGCATCAAGTGGGCAGTACAGGTACTGCTCACGGAGGATTAGGGTGGGTTAAGGGTAGTCTGGTTCAAAATTGTGGCGAGCTGGAACTGGGAGGTGGATGACTGTCTGGGGTAGTGGTATGACTGGACCTGAGATGGGGAGAACTTGCTGATTTAGTAGGATCACTGGATTTGGGAGACTGAGGGCTGGCTGGACCAAGTGGGGTCATGGTATGGGGAGGTGGAGAAATGCTGGGGGAGGCTCAGTGGGTGATGTTGCATGTGGAGGGCTGGGTTTCACTTGTTTGGGCATCCAATATCCATTAAGCGTCTTGGGCCAAGGGAGAAGTGAGGTGGCCACAACAACCTGCTTCTTCCCAGAAAGTGATGCTGGTGGTGGTGCTTCTTTCTGGGGAGATTTCTCAGATATGGTGGTACACTCTGTGGTGGGTTGTCTTTCCCCTGCCTCCCCTGTTGTGGATTTACTTTTGCCTTGTTGGTCTTATTAATGAAACATCAAAAGGGTTTGGCTAAAGCGCAGTAAGGCTGCGCCACTATAAGTATAAACAAAACAAGGCGCCAATACTGCTCAATGAGTCAGCCTGTTTTTTATTTACAACAACATTAAACTGTTGACATATACAAAAGACAACCAAAAGTCAGATTCAATCAATTTAATTTTATAGTTATTTTATGATGGAAAAGTGTTATTTTGGTTTCATGACAAAGTTGTCAATATTCATATAAACACGGGGAGGGAACAGGAATGAAAAATCTTTGCTTGGGGTAGAATAAAGAACAACAGGGAATTATAAGCGCAGCGAAAGAAAAAGTGTTGAAATATCAGTGGTCAGTCATACAAAATCCTCAATCATCCAACATTGCAGTCACAAAAAAAGCACACACACAAAAAATTCTTTCACACTGTGTCAGACAAACTGGTCAAATGAAATTCAAGAAACAAGAAAAAAGAAAGGGAAAAAGAACAAGAGACCTTTTTTAATACCCTCACCTAGAGTCAAAGAATCTTATTATTGGTTTAAGGGGTGGGGTATTAATCAAATTGTTTCAAACATTTTTTGAAAAAACATATATCAATCAAAATTGCAGGCCATCAGCATTTTTCAACAATCTATGAAAAATCACAAACAGTATTCTCGTTTGATTGGCCTGAAACACAAGAAAAGGGTCTACGCGTTTCGAAGCCCCTTAATAACGGGGATTCTCCTCAGGACCTCGAAGGATTGAATCCTGTGGGGACATAAAGGTATCAATCCTTATTATCAATACTCCTATGAACAACCTTCAACTTCAAAAAAAACAGCACTGGCTAAGAAAGTTACCTTCTCTTCTTCAAGAAAAGAGGGGGGAATTTATTAGGCATAGGCGGAAAATCCGTTACGCTCGCGGATTTTGTGGATTTTCGGTAAATTCTCAATCCGCGAGATTCGCGAATTTCCCGCAAAATCCGCGAGCTGCGGATTTTTTGCTTGTGTTCGCACTGCTCGCGGCCCGCGGCGCAGGCAGCAACAATCTCGCACTCGCGAAATTACAAAAATTACAATTGGGGAGGGGTGAAGGAAGTGGCCCAGTCTCCAACTTCCTGTTCCTGTCCAGCAAGCTCCTCCCATTGCTTAGTCCATTTCCTGGCCACTTTGAATTCGATCTTGACTGGGAAGGATTACTTTTTGTGGATGCTGCTGGATATTTGGATTTGAGGCCTTTTGGATTACTTTTGGATTCTTTCACAAGTAAGTTGATAAGTTGATGTTGTTTGTTTGTGGTGATTTATTTTTGTGTGTGTTTTTCGACTTTTTGGGGTGGGTTTGGGGGCTGGCTATGTTGGTGGGGGGCCATTTTGATGCATGGTCCTGCAGGTCC
The DNA here is from genome assembly GCF_964263255.1 of Lissotriton vulgaris. Taxonomy (NCBI): domain Eukaryota; kingdom Metazoa; phylum Chordata; class Amphibia; order Caudata; family Salamandridae; genus Lissotriton; species Lissotriton vulgaris. The sequence goes on from NC_141689.1 coordinate 1,905,924,244, forward strand.
TGGCCATGTGGATGGGGTCAAGCGGCCATTTTGAAGTCAGGCAGTGTGCTTTGTGCCCTAGGCGCACCCAGTCTGCTCTGATTTCTTTCATGATGCCCAGGGGGCCTCGAACTCCTGCGGATTTACCGAAAATTGGATTTTTTTGCTTGTGTTCGGACTGCTCGCGTTCCGCGCAGCAACAATCTCGCACTCGCGAAATTGTAAAAATTACAATTCTGCGCATGAATTGAAAACCACCAGGCTTAGTTATGGGTGCATGCATGGTACAACTGTTTTGTTGAATTTTAACATGATTCTGGCCAGGGCATGGATGGCATTGGATTGTGGTGATTTTTGTGTGTTTTATGACTTTTTGGGGTGGTGTTGGGGGCTTGCTATGTGGGTGGGGGCCATTTTATTGCCTGGTCCCGTGTGGGTGGGGGTCTAGGGGCCATTTTTAAGCCAGTTTGTGTGCTTTGTGCCATAAGCCTGCACCCAGTGTGCTCTGATTTCATCCATTATGCCCAGGGGGCCCAGAATCGGTCTGTTCGTGGATTTTGCGGGTTTTTCGCCACGTTCGCGTCGTGAAGCAACAATCTCGCACTCGCGAAATTGCAAAAATTGCAATTCTGCGCCAGAAAACCACCAGCAGGCAGCATAAACCTTCTGAAACTTGATGGATGGCATTGGATATTGGATTGTGGTGATTTGTGTTGTGTTTTTTGACTTTTTGGAGTAGGGGTTGGGGGCTGGCTATGTTGGTGGGGGCCATTTTGAGGCATGGTCCTAGCCATGTCAATGGGGGTCAAGCGGCCATTTTGAAGGCAGGCAGTGAGCTTTGTGACATAGGCCTGCACCCATTTTGCCTTGCTTTCACCCATTGTGCCCAGGGGGAGTCAGTGGTACATGAAACTACAACCCTCTCTGTGGGCTCTCTTGGATCAATGTTAAATTCCTGTTTCCCAAAAATTTAGTAATTCTTATTTTTGATATTTCCATATTGTGGTGTGCACGTGTGTATTCCTAAATGCCTACTTGCAAACTATTAATTGAAGCGCTACATATGCAACATATAGTTAACTGATGTTCCTCTGTCTTCGTTTGCTTTTAGGTGCACAAAGTCAAGAACTCCGCATCATCGTTGAGCATCAGTGCCAGGAAGAAGTCCTGCTGCGGCCTGCTGTTCCGACATCTGAAGAAGATGGGTCCAAAAAGAGGTGGCCGTAGCTCCTCTTGCAAGAAAGATGTCTCTACTAAGGAGAAGAAGAAGCAAGTGGCACCACTTACCAAGGAGACTGGTGCCTCGACCACTAAATTTTTGTGGAGAAAAGAAAAGTCCACCATGAGTGCTGCACAGGTAGCCTGTTTAGTGGTTGAATCACCAACGACCAGTGATGTTGGCTCATCGCAAGAAAGTAGCAGCACACAATCAACACAGGTTGTAACTCATCGCACAAGTACTATTCAACAACCAAAGCCGCAAAAACAACTGCATGGGCTACTGGTACAAGCACAAGTACATGCGCAAGGAGCTGTCCGAGAAGGAGCTGTCCGAGAAGGAGCTGGCCGAGAAGGAGCTGGCCGAGAAGGAGAAGGCCGAGAAGGAGCTGGCCGAGAAGGAGAAGGCCGAGAAGAAGCTGGCCGAGAAGGATCTGGCCGAGAAGGAGAAGGCCGAGAAGGAGCTGTCTGAGAAGGAGCTGTCCGAGAAGGAGAAGGCCGAGAATGAGAAGGCCGAGAAGGAGAGGTCCATGGAGAGTTGCAAGTAGAGGTCAGTGAAGAGGCCCATGTAGCGGCGCATGGAGCGGTGCAAGTGGCCACAATGGTTGTTCTTCCAGAAGTAGGGGCACAGGAGGAAATTGACTTTGGAGCCGGGGTATCATGTCAGGAAGACAAAGCCACTCCTCCTGATGATTCATTTTCTCCCAGCTCCCCAGCAAGGAAAAGATCAAGGAGGGTGTGTAGAAGTTCCTCTTCAAGCGCCGCTCCATCAGATGATCTGGATCTAGAATGGCAACCATCTCCGACGTCTGAGAGGGAGGCACACCATGAGCTGAGAAAGGTATCAAATGTTAAAAGGAAGGGCCCCGGAAAGCTCATACTTATGGATCCGAACATCGGACTTGATGAAGTGGTGCATTCTGATGTTGATGAACAGGATGACAGCAATGACCTAATCATCACAAACGTCATTCCAGCCACACCGGCCATGCAGCAGACAGACATTTATACCCTATCCCGACGTCATGCTGAGCGTGACCCTGGCGACGTACAACAAGTTCAACAAAACCTACAGCTCCCATATTTTCCTCCCCAGAGGGGAACTCCATCCAGCTCGACTCCCTCAAGTAGGGTTGCTGCAATAATTGCACAACCCAGTAGATGTCTGCAAGGCTCATCCACCACTGCTTCATCTGGCATTGGCAGTATCATCTCGTGCGGCAAAACCAGAAGTTTCCAGTCCCCAGTTTGGAACTTTTTTAGTGTCCATGCAAAGCATGATTATATAGCCGTTTGTTCCATTTGTAAGACTAGAGTTAGCCGTGGTAAGACTGGTACCAACTATGGTACCGGAGGCCAGATAGGTCATCTTAAAAGAAGGCACGCTGTCGAATGGTTTGCGCACCTAGCAAATATCAAGGGAAAGCAATCCCAAAGGGCAAGTGGCCAAAATATACCCGTACTAGGTGTTTCATCTGAAGATGACGGGGAGGTAGAAGAAGCGTCAGACATTTGTCTGGTTGCACCCAGTACCCCTGGCAGCACCACACCCTCCGGAACACATAGGAGACACACTGAGAGTCTGGGAGACACACCAATGCGGAAAATGTCAACACTGAGCAGAAGTGGGTCGAAGAAGGCATCAGCATCATCCAGTACATTTGTCCAGCGAACCATTACAGACATGTTCTCCTCAGATGCGCCATTTCAACGCAACCACCCAATTGTGCGCCTGTATAACACTAAGCTGGCTAAAATGCTAGCGGTGGACCTTCTCCCTTTTTCTTTTGTCGAAGGTGTGGGTTTTCATGAACTCGTGGCAACACTGGCCCCTAAATGGAAGGTTCCTAGCCGGTTCTATTTTGCCAGGGTTGCTGTTCCAGCACTACATAAGGAGGTGCTTGAGTTGGTTGGGGCAGCTTTGCAGAAGAGTGCTGTTCACACTATACACCTGACAACAGACATGTGGACCAGTTGCCAAGCCCTTGATTACATGTGCATCACTGCACACTAGGTCTCTTTTTCAGGGGTTGCAAAACAGATAAATGCAGGTGGTGACTTGGTCGAGATTTTTAAGGGTGCTCGTAAACATGCAACATTAGCACATGTTTGGCATGGAGAAAACTCATACTGCAGACAACATTTTGAATGTCTTTAACAAAAAGGTCTCGCAATGGCTGCCCCCAAGAAATTGCAAGGTTGGTTATGTTTCTACTGATAATGGCAGCAATGTAGTTAAGGCCATGGAGGACGGTGACTATTTCAGAGTGCCTTGTTTGGCGCACTGTATGAACCTGGTCGTGCAAAAGTTCTTGAAAAAAGAACCTGCAGTCGAGAAAATACTGACCATCTGCAGAAGAATATGCACAAATTTCAACCATTCTTTTAAGGCCCGGAAGGAGCTGAGGCGCCAGCAAAATGTACGTAGAATGCCAGTGAAAGCACTTATCCAGGAGGTGGCAACACGTTGGAACTCAACCTTCTACATGCTTGAACGTCTGCATGAGCTGTTTCCAGTAGTCAATGAGTATTTCTACAACCTGGGTGGTGATACGACAGAAATGATGCTAGCGGTGGAGCAATGGCAGCTAGTTAAAAGCCTGACAGACATGCTTCATCCTTTTGAGGTCTTCACGCGTGAAGTCAGCAGGGAGGACTGTTCTTTGAGCAAAGCTATCCCATTGTTGCTGAAGCTCGAGCACCAAGTCAAGGTGGTGTCTTCAAAATTAAAGGATGCTGGAAAGAATGAAGCATATGAGTTGGCGCAGAGATTATTACAACGCCTAGTTAGCAATGAACGGCTTGTAAATATCAAGAAACAACAGCACTACATTTGTGCTACTATTCTGGATCCACGTTACAAAAAGCCATTGTTTGACAAAGTATTAATTCCTTTTGAAACTTCAGATGTTACAGAGTACAAAGGTTGGCTAGCTCAGTCAGCCATTCGTTTTGAAAGAGAGCGGAAGGAAACTGTAGGAGAAGACAGTACTAGTGAATCAGCAGGCCATCAGGCGTCCCAAAAAAGCACTTCTGCATCTGTGCCTGTGGCAGAAGTGAGTGTCTTTTCCTCTGAGCCGTTAACCACACCAGCAACCATATCATCTGCACCAGGCCCAGGCGATATGTCTGAAGAGGATTGGCTAAGTCAGCTAGGGTTTCCTTGTCCCAGAAAGGACACAGAAGTGCAAAGTACAGGAATCCGGGAGAACATTGTTTCAATAGTGCAGGCCTACCTGGATGACTCAACAGCGGTCAATATTACTGAGGACCCATTGGCGTATTGGCATGGGAAAAGAAACATATGGCGAGAGCTCACCAACCTGGCTATCAATTACTTGTCTTGCCCACTCGCAAGCGTGTCTTCAGAACCTGTTTTTAGTTCTGCTGGTGGCATTGTGACTTCCAAAAGGTCCCGCCTCTTGCCCGCAAATGTGGAGCGGCTCACCATGATAAAGATGAACCAGCACTTCATACCACCAGATTACAAAGTACGAGAATGCACGCAGGAAGAAGAGGACACCGACCTACCTGAGGAAAGTTCTCCTCAGTTACCAGAAGTACTACCGACTGAATTTGCAGAGTATGAGGACAAGTTCTGCTTCCCTGACAGCGAGTTCTGAAAATGAGTCAATGATTCATTAACTTTATTTTTCGTCCTTATTCACTTTTATTCCTGTGTGTCTGTCTTTCTTTTTTTAGCAAGTGCTTGATCCCATTCACAACAAAACTGTAATCACCCAATCAAACAACAAGCCCATCAGCAGAACTGTCTTGATTTTGATGCCGCAGCATTCCTCAGGTTCACAAGTTAGTTGCCAAGAACTCAGTCCTGGTCGTCTATCCTCCTCCTCCAGACTCACCCTATCCATTTCCCGTAATGCTGATGCCTGGATTCCGCACAATGAAGAAACTTACGTTGACGAGTCCCCTAAAAAGGGACTGGAAGTAGTGAGTCCTCATTTAAATACAATTTGCTAAGTGTGGCTTTTTTCCCGGATTTGCTTTTTGGCTGTTTGGGGGGTGTCAAACTTGTTTGCGCTTAGGTTAACGGGTCTTGGCTGGGCCATTGCTGGCAAGGTCTATTAAGGGATGAAATTGGTTAGGAGGAAATGGGAGGTAAAAACATTTAGGCGTTATTGCTCGCTTGCCTGTCATAGGGTTGCTGTCTGTGGGGCTTCTAGGGTTTTGGGGTCTGTGAGCACGGCTGCCACATTTCTAATGTTGATTGCTTTTGTTTCGCAGAAAATCCACGCCGGGAAACTCCAGTTTGGGCCCTGCTGCAGAATGCTTTAGGACACTGTGAATTCCAGGTGGAGCCAGCCCTCAAACACAAATTACAGGTAAGATAAGCGTTTGGATGGGAGGTAGTATAATGGAGTATTAGGAGAGGCGAGAGAGTGACAGTGGTACTAGTAAAGTCCTAGGACTCTTGAATTAACAAACTCTGTGACAGGCATTTACTTTGGAAAACATTTGGCCAATTACACGTGAACGTTTAGGCGTTATTATTGCTCGCTTGCCTGTCTTAGGGGTGCTGTCTGTGGGGCTTCTAGGTTTTTGGGTGTGGGTTTTGGGGTCTGTGAGCACGGCTGCCACATTTCTAATGTTGATTGCTTTTGTTTTGTAGAAAATCCACGCCGGGAAACTCCAGTTGGGGCCCTGCTGCAGAACGCTATAGGACACTGTGAATTCCAGGTGGAGCCAGCCCTCAAACACAAATTACAGGTAAGATAAGCGTTTGGATGGGAGGTAGTATAATGGAGTATTAGGAGAGGCGAGAGAGTGACAGTGGTACTAGTAAAGTCCTAGGACTCTTGAATTAACAAAACTCTGTGACAGGCATTTACTTTGGAAAACATTTGGCCAATTACACGTGAACCAACACGATGACAGTGTTCAGTAAAACGAACTTACTGCAAAACCACCACCCACCAGGCTCAAAAGTAGTAAAAAACAGGTATGCTGAGATAAAGTTTGAAAAAGTATATTTTTATATCTCTAACAAAATAATCTCCCGCAAGACCCTCCCTAACCCCAACAAATAAATAGTCCTTCAAAAGTCCCCAAAAACCCAAACTCCCAATTCCCACCCCCCAAAAGTCTCTAAAAAAGGGGCAAGGGACACTCTAGGGATGCATGGAGTGGACTTTGGCCTCCAGGGCATCATGCCTTAGGGCCAGGGCATCGTACTGCTCCCGGAGGGTGGCGTGGTCTAAGCGGAGGCCCTCCAACAAATTTTGATATTCTTTCAACTTCCGGACCTCCGCCTCCAGGTCGGACACTCTGTGGATTGCACGGCGCAAGCGAGCCTTTAGAGTACTGTGAGGGGCAGCCTTTGCTGCTCGGCGGTGGCGTCTGCCAGCCCGGCTCCGTATCGCCGGAGCACTGCGCTGACCGGCAGAACGTTGGGTCATGGAGGAGGATGCAGGTGTCCCATTCGATGTACTGGACTGCGTGACCTCCCCCTCCAGTTCCACCAGCCGCCGATATTGGGCAACAGTAGCATCCAGCCTCCGTTGCCGGGCCAGTAGAGCCTGCATACTCCTTGATGGTTTTGATGTTTTAGTATTACCAACTATATGAAGAAAGAAAGACATAATCTGTAACCAATGCTCTTTAGGAAAATATGATTAACACAAAATGATTCAGCAGAAAGTTGTGTCACAGTACAACTAGCAACTAGCCAGCGCAGTACAAAACTATTGAGGCCAGTATCATGGGCGTCCGCAGGGAGGGGCAAGGGGGGGCGCTTGCCCCCCCCCCGGATCGCAGGTCCATCCAGTGCTGGCCCAGTGTCAAATTACAATATGGTAATTACAGCAGGCTGGGACCGACAGACAGATAGAGGCAGAGACAGGGACAGAGAGATAGAGAGGGAGATGGCGAGGGAGAGAGAGAGAGGGATTGAGACTGAGGGTGACGGAGGGAGGGAGACAGAGATGGAGACAGAGAGACGGAGACAGAGGGAGACAGAGAGACGGAGACGGAGGGAGACAGAGAGAGAGGGAGACGGACATAGTGAGTGAGACAGAGGGAGAGAGAGAGAGGGGGAGAGAGAGCAAGAGAGGGAGACAGGCAGAGAGGGAGGGAGACAGAGAGAGAGAGGGAGGGAGGGAGACAGAGACAGACAGAGAGACACAGACAGAGACAGATGGAGGCAGAGACAGGGAAAGGGGCAGACAGGCAGAAACAGACAGAGAGACAGAGAGGGAGGCAGAGGGAGGGAAACAGGGACAGATAGCGACAGGGACAGACTGACAGATAGGGGCAGAGACATGGACAGACAGAGAGGAAGAAAGAAGATGAGAGAGAGAGGGAGGGAGCCAGAGGGTGACAGAGGGAGGGTGAGGGAGGGAGACAGAGAGAGAGAGACAGCGAGGTAAAGGGAGACACAGGGAGACAGAAAGAGGGAGACAGAGAGAGAGAGAGAGAGGGAAACAGAGAGAGGGAGGGAGACAGAGAGAGAGGGAGGGAGACAGAGAGAGAGGGAGGGAGAGAGACAGAGAGAGAGACAGAGAGAGAGAGAAAGAAAGATGTGTGTAATGTGTATGCCAGGTCTGGTGGCTCAGTGGACGAAGGCATCCGCTGCAGTGGCATGAGTTCAACCTCATGGTCATAGTTTTTTGTTGTTGCTCTAGATCCACCCCCCTCCCCCACTGACCCTGCCCCCTTCGGTGCGGTCCTTGGCTACAAACCACACTGTCAATTTGGCCCCGAGAGAAAGTTTGTGAGGACCCATGCTCTATAACCACATCCTCCTGATTTAGATTGAATTGTTTTTTTCTGGCATTTTTTGTTTTTCCCTCTGTTTTAATGTAGTTGCCAGGTCGTCTGCTGTGGTGCCGCACAAGATTTTTCTCTTCCCCCTATGGGGTTCTTTGTTTATTTAAGCTCTATGTCGTGTTAGATTTAAAAAAAATGTATTTAATACTTGTGCTCAATCATGTCAGGACTCAGAAGATGGTGATGATGTTGCCCCCCCCCCCCCCCCCCGAAACATTTCATAGTATTTTCGTAGTTCATCCAGTGACCGTCTACTCTCTGTAGATACACATCATATGCTATCTAAGAGTCAGATAGTACCATGATCCAGCTTACCTCTACCCGCCACCACCACTGTCTGTTTCCTCACAGTATCTTCTTTGGCCACTTGCGCCGCCTCCTCCCCAGAGTTGTCCTCGGAGTCGACCACCACCACCACATCCGAGCTGGCCCCGCCACCAGATGTTCCACCTACAAAGTAGATTTAAGAATGTTAGATTACACCACTCACTAGTATTTGGTCTAGGAATGAAGAAATGTGAAAACAACAGAAAAAGTAATTGACTGTCTACTCTAGTCTAAAGTAAAAATGTCCCTCCTTCCAGGGAAGGCTGTTGTCTTGCTGCACTTTTTTGTCACAATTGATGAATGCTTGCTTAATTTTAACACACACCATTTTTCTCTGAACAGACAGAAACTGGACTTCTAAGGACAAGAGCAACATCAACTTCAAACCAGGTGAAAGCCCGACTCGACCACAAGAAATGTGTTCCATTACTCATCAACTCAGCACCAAGCACTTTTCCATTTCCAGCTAACTTAATTTTAACATATGTGTTTACTTTTACTTTTAATAAAGCTTTTAAACTTGAATAGACTCTGTGGTTTTTGGTCCTCCAGACTAGAGTGACTGAGCGAAAGGTTTTGCACATTTTGCAAGGAGAAGTCCATGCCTCTGACACTACCAGGTTTATACAGTGTGCCAAACACGCCACTCTGAAATATTATTACTCTGGTGTTTAGTGTCCATAGTTCTGTTTGTGGAGAATTGTCCCTGCAACAGTAGTATTATGGATTGTGCTCCTATCTAAACACTATTTCGAAAAAATTTAATTAGGAACGCTTGGACAACAATAGGTCCTCTATATTTAAATGAAAACTTACTGGGGCCAGCAAAGGAGCACTCGCCGCCCTGGCCTGCATCCTCCTCCTCTGGAGCCACAGCATCCTCCTGTTCTGTCCGCTTGCCCCTGGGGGGAACTGACGTACAACATGAAAGAAAGAACAGAAAACATTGATGATTGCTGCTTGTCGATGTCCTTGTCAACCAAATCAAACAATTAGAAAGAACAAGAACCAACTATTTCAGCCAAAAAGAGGGCTACAAAGGAAGGACTGCACCTGAGCCTCTACTCTAGGGGCAGATTTACAAGCCGCTTGCAGCTCTTTTGCTCCGTTCTTGCGTCACTTTTGTGACGCAGCGCCACAACAAGAGAGGCGCCATGGTGTGGCGTATATTAACAACGTGACGCATATGGGAGATGCATCCCATTTCAAAGCCCTGCGCCATAAGGGAGCATTCCAGCTCAAGGGAGGGCGTTCCTGCGCAGAAACGCATGCTAAAAGTGGCTATGGGGAATATATAACATTTCAATCAGTCGTTTAGGACAATGATGCGTCACTCAAACCCTGCGCCTGCATGAAGCAGACGTACGGCTTGACGCAGCATTGCTGGAGCTGCGCCATCGTTGCGACGCAACTCCATCAATGAGTGGCCTTTAGGGCACAGATGCGTAACGCTTCGGTGACGTTTTGGGACCATGGTGTGCCGAATTGTAAATACGGCGTACCATGGGTGGTGCTGGCGTGCCGCACACTTTGCAGGGATGCGCAGGTAATTGAAAATCTGACACTTAGGGGCATACTTACGAGTTTTGGGCTGCACACCTCCAGAGGTGCACCAGAACAAATGCGTAACGCAAAACTAACCTTGAGTCACGGCAGATGCGCCGCAATTACAATGCGGCACACCCTGGCGCAAGGGTAGGCAGATGCGTGACGCATCTCATGACGAAAGAGGGGCGCATCTCTAGAGTCGCGTCGCAGGCGCGATGCAACTCTAGCAATGCTCAGGGCTGCCCAATACTCAACATACCGCATCAGTCCTTACGCCTGCTTCAAGCAAGCAGGCATAAAGAATTGACGTAGCAGCGTCGCGGAAGTGCCTGCGTTAAATCTTGTAGATTTCACGCAGGCACGTTTGCGAGGCGCAAAGCTGCCTGACCGCCCTCCCCCCCCCCCTGCGTGGGAACGCACCCATTATGGCGCAGGCCCAGGCCTTAACGTGGCGCATCTCCCTAGATGCATCACGTTGTACTTGACTCGCAGGGATGCGCCACGTTTACGTCGCTGTTGCGTCAGGTAAGGCAGCATAAACGTGGCGCAAGGGGCTTGTAAATCTGCCCCTTTGTGTCTAGCATTACGCAGTTCTGTAAAGTACACTCATACATTACTCAGCCCAATTAAATGAACACAAAATAGAAAACAAATAAGCAGTGGCACCGCCACAGAGAAGGAGAGCAGTGCACCTGAAATGCACAGAAGATTTTGAAATATTAATTTACCTCTACTATCAATGTAATCGGCAGCATTATTGCTCTTTGTAAAAAAGTTAAAACAAACATTTGCAATATAACACACAGAGCAGGGGAAAAAACAGAGTAGTCAGTGATGAAAAAATTGCTACTACTACTCACCAAGCCCGGGGACCTCCACTCCCAGCAGGTCGAGCAGGTCGCGCTCCCTGTCCAGGATATCCGTCCAGCGGTGGGTCACCTGGTTGTAGGTGCGCTGGACCCCCGAGATGTCAAACAGGGCCCGGCACACGTGCTCCCACCGCTTCCGTCGCTCCTGGCGGTTGGTGTAGCCACCAGCGATCCTGCCGCCTGCCGCGATGGTCCTGGGGAGGCGGCGCTGTACATAGAAAACCAGTGCGCCCACCTCCTCAGGGCTGAAGATGTCCCTGGGCACCACCATTTCCGCCCTTAAACGGCCACACGGGAGCCGGGCACGGACTGCGGGGCCCGTCTTGGGCAGCTTCACTGCTGGCTTCACCATGGTCTGGGCAGGTGGTAGCAAGGAGAAAAAATGAAAAAGAATAAGACTAGGGAAGAAGAAAATAAAAGTTTAAAAAAGTAGTTGAAAAGTAAACAAAAGTAGCCTAAAACACAAAAATATAAAGCTAGAAAACTAGAGGGATAGATAATAATTTAAATAGATTCAAAAAATATTAAAACAAGCAAAGGATGGCAGAGATATAGAGAGGATTAGAAACACCATGTCCAGACACATAGGAATGAATGAAAAACAATATGGCGGCCCGTAAGTAAGTTCGCACGCGATTTCTCTCGCGAACTCGTGCGAACTTGTATTCGCAAGGCGCTCATTCCGCGAGATTACACATAGCGGGCGGAAACGGAAATACGTCACGCAAACAAAATGGCAGCGCCCATACTCGGCCTTGGGGTAATTCGCACGAGTTCGCGGCTTCCACGGTCGATTTCGCACGACGCCGCGCCTCGCGAATAACGCGAAATTACAGAAAAACGATTTTTGCAAAAGCAAAAGCAATGAGCAGGTGCAAAAGTTCAACCTCATCATTTGTAACCATTCCCTGTAGTGCTTCCTGAAGGGGCCCTCCAGAATTCGGTTAGGTTCCTGTTAAAAAAAAATTACATTTCAACAAAAAGGAAAAGGAAAGGAAAGGGAGCAGGCAAGCAGGTGCCAGCCTTCATTAATGTCAGTTGGGGCAGGGCAGGTGTTGTTGTAATTTAATTTTGCAAAACTTAAAGCACTTAGCATGTGTGCTTTGCTTTGCCACAATAATGTACACTCACTGGTCAACCAGAGGGTGCTGTGATGACACCGAGGGTGGCATGGGTGTGCCAGCCAGAGGGTGGCATGCGTGAACTAGAGTGCCAGTGTTGACAGAGGATGGCAGTGCTTTGCTTTGTCCCAATAATGTACACTGGTGAACCAGAGGGTGCTGTGATGACACAGAGGGTGACATGGGTGAGCCAGAGGGTGGCATGGGTCAACAAAGAGAGTGCCAGTGGTGACAGAGGGTGGCAGTGATGAAGAAAGGCTTTCAAACAGGCTGGGCACGTAGAAACAACAAGTTCGCAAAACTGGCGACCTGACAAGTAAGTTCGCAATTTGCGAAATTGTACAAAGCCCTCGCGAACTTGCAGAAACCGTGCGAACACAAAAAAAAAATCTGCAAAATCCGCGAGAGTTCGCGGATTTTGCGGATTTTCGCAATCCGCAAATTCGCAAATCCGCAAATTCGCGGATTGCGAATCCGCAAAATCCGCCCATGCCTAGAATTTATACAGTCCAAAAATCCACGCAACATAGATGGCAAGATCCTAAAATAGTGCTGCGCCAGTAAGCTGTTAAAACCAAAGAGACCATGTTAGAGATACCGGTGTTAGAAAAACAAGACTTGGTTTTCAGCGTGAGCAAGGGCTTTTTTTGCTCGCTTCTGTATTTACCTTGGTTCAGAGGTCTAAGTCTCGTATTTCTTAACGGATCACAGTCGTTTCATGTCCGATGTAAAGTGCCACCCAGTACCTGCATATAAAACGTAGAATGATTCTATCAATGGCCGTGTCAGACAGGTTGCGAGCCTTATTAGACATTTTTTACTGAGTTTAGAAAGGGTTTGGCGTGCTCGTGCATACCTTAATAAAACCGGGTCACCTCTCCTATGCGCGGCATCTTCTGATCAGCCGTCGCTTGTCGGAGTGTGTCAATGTCGGCCAATATGACGTGGACAAAACCAGCGGAATGCCGGGAAATGTAGTTTCTCGCTTATGGCGCTGTTCAATGTTTCATTTATTAACGATATTCTTGCGCTATCGATATTCTCGGGGAGTCGTCATATGGCTTATTTAACATTTTAGATGAAATTAAATTGGATTGGCGCGAGCTCGTACCTCCCTTTAATCATACGTCACAATCATCGAGTATGACTAGGTTAAGGCCCGCGTAATGTCGGGAAAAGTGGTTTCGCGCATGGGATGTTGATCCATATAACATTGATTCACAATTAAGGCGCGCAGTAAGAATCCTCGGGGTAGAATCATTTAGGTGCCTGTTTGGTGGGGAAGGATTGGTGCCGGTCATGTCAGTGTGGTCTAATGGAAAAGGTGGTGCCACGTCAGGCAATGGACTGGATTATTATAGTCTGTGGGCAGGAACTTGGGATCTATGGATCTGGATCAGTGTCAATCTTAGAGATATTCAGCTAGTGGAAAGGTCATATATGATATAGTTCCGACATTTCATTCAGTCCTGTGACTGATGAATTACATTTTAAAATCAGAGTTGCTTCTCGTGATGATAGTTTTGCCTCCAGGTCACCTCCTCTCGGGTCAGGTTCCACCTTGGAGATTACTGTCCATTTTAAGTCAGTTTCTGCATGTGCGTGTTCGATCCAATGTTGCATCAAAAGTGCACTGAGGATGATTCTTTTTACCTGGGATCTGTGTTGGTTTATTTTTTGTCTGATTTCTTGACTCGTTTTTCCAATATATAGCTTATTACATGGACACAAAATTCCATAGATCACAAATTTAGTTTTACAATTCGTGAATCTTGAGTGTCTCCAGCTAATCCCATTGTGTTGAAACAAATCTCCTTCAATCGTTGATGCGCAGGATACACATGTGCCACATTGGTGGTGTCCTGTGATGGGTGGAAGGTTCAAATATTCCCGAAGCGATTGGGGTTTGTGTTTGGGCATTGCCGCTCTCACAATATGATTTGCTACACATTTGTCTTTTTTAAAGGCAAAGAGTGGGATTTCCTGTAGCCGTTCGTCCAAGTCTTTGACTAGATGCCAGTTTTTTTGGATTTCTCTTTTGAGCCAATTGGAAGTGGGGCAGAATGTAGATACATACACTATTCTGTTCTGATCATTCTTAATTTTATTTGTCAAGAGGGTCTCCCTCTGTGTCCACCACGCTCTTTTTAAAGCGCATTTCAATAGTTTTGCTGGATAGCCTCTAGATAGTAAACTTTCTCTTAGAGCATTCGCATGATACATGTATTCGTCCTTAAACGTGCAGTTTCTGTGAATGCGCAGAAATTGGCCAAGTGGAAGATTTTCCTTAAGGCTTCTCGGATGGTAACTTGAGAAATGTAAGGCTTTGTTTCTGTCGGTTTCTTTTCTGTATAGAGTGGTGACCAAAACTCCATCTGTACAGTATATTTCCACGTCTAAAAAAGACAGTCGATGTTTAGAATACTGTATGCTGAATTTTATATTTTCCGTCCTATTATTGAGCCATTGGTGGAAAGCCACAAGTTGTTCCTCTGTTCCTGACCACGTGAAGAAGACGTCATCTATGTATCGGAGCCATCCTCTGATCCATAGGGCAAAGGGGTTGTTTTCATAAATGAATTTTACTTCGAATTTACTCATAAAGAGGACTGCCAGCTTCGGGGCGACGGGGCAGCCCATCGCCACTCCGCGAGTCTGGAACTAAAACTCCTCCTGGAACTTGAAGAAATTCTTTTTGAGGGCAAGTTTAGCTAATTCAAGAATAAATTCAGTTGGTACCCTCGTTGGTCTTATTCTCCTATTTAGGAAAAATCTGAGTACTTCCAAACCTTCATCTTGGGGGATCTGGATATATAACGATGTTATATCCATGCTAACTAGATAGTCGTTATTGTCTTGGAAGGGTAAGTCACACAACTTGTTGATAAAGTCGGTGATATCCTGTATGAAAGATCTTACTTCCGTTAGAAAAGGCTTCAGAAAGAAGTCTATGAATTTTGAGACGGGCTCGAAGAGTGACTCGCAGCCCGAGACAATTGGTCTCCCTGGTGGTTGCTTGTCATCTTTATGTATCTTAGGTAGAGCATAAAATAGAGGTGCACGTGGATGTTTATTTTTAAGATACTCTGTTTCTTTTTTGCCTAAGAACCCTTGTTCAAATGTTTGATACACAATCGAGAATAATTCTCTTTGTAAGTCCTGAGTGGGGTCCTTGTCTATTTTTCTGTAGCATCCATTGTCAGATAGTTGTTTATTGATCTCCATTATATAGGCGTCGACTTCCCAGATGACAATGGAGCCGCCCTTGTCTGCTTGTTTGATTATTATATTTTTGTTGTTTGCAAGTGATTGAAGGGCCTCTTTTTGTCCTTTTTAAAGGTTCTGTTTAATAAAGCCAGATTTTTTCTTCTCTTCAACAGAGATGGCCGACAGCATTGTTTTTTCAAAAGTGAGGACCTCTTTAGGTACCTTGCTGGTAGGGGGACAGAACTTGGATTTTTTCTTAAGACCTGATTTTTCAAGTCCACTGGTTGTGTTTGGTCTGAAAAAAATGTTGTCAGTCTTATTTTCCGACAGAATTCCATAAATTCTGATTTGAGTTTAATAAAATCAGTTTTCCTGATGGGTACAAATGATAGTCCTTTTTCTAAAAGGCTAATCTCAACTTTCGTCAGCATCTCATTTGAGAGATTATAAATCGGAGATTTTAGTTCTTGTAGTTGCTGTAATTCTGCCTTCTTGTAGACATTTCCCAGGGTTGGCCAAATCTGGTTTTTGCGCGTGGTTTTTGCTGGCCGCGTCCTAAAAAAGATTGTTGCTGTTGTTGTTGTCCCCCTTGTTGGAAATTCTGTTGTTGGAAGTTCTGTTGGAATGAACCTCTCCTTGCGTAACCAGATCTATAATTTGAATTGTCTCCCTCACTGCTTCCCGATGAGGATGTATCAGAAAAAGTAACAAAATTGTTCCGGGGTCTCCCCTGATTATCAGAGAGGAAGCGTCTCGATTCTGATCTTGTATAAAAGTCTTGCTGTAAATATGGATAAGCCTTCTCCAAGGAGAAATTCTTTTTATCTCTTTCGAAATTACTTTCTTTCTGAGTGATTGTATAGTCTTTAAATTCGATGATATCCTTTTCTACTTTGTCTAACAAAGATTTGGAATCTGTTATCAGTTGATTATTTGTTATTTCTGTTTCTAGAGCCGCTATTTCCTCCAATTGCACTTTCGATAGACGTTGCGCTGTCTCCACCCTTAGTACCATCAGGTCTCGGCTACACACAGGGCCCGATGTAGGTAGGGCTTTACCGATCGGTATCGGCCGAAAATACCGATTTTTGGCCCTTACCGATCGGTAAACAGCCATCGAGATGTAGGGAACCAAAAACAGAACGAATCGGATAGAAAACCGATTCGGAATGTGTACCGAATGTGAAAGAATCCGATACGTACATACCGAAAATCGGATATGTAACGAATCGGAAAAACACCGATTCGGTTACAAAGACCGAATCGGTCCATGTACCGAATCGTTAGTGACACCGAATCGGAAAATCACCGATTCGGTCCTACTACCGATTCGTTAGTGACACCGAATCGGAAATTCACCGATTCGGTCCTACTACCGATTCGTTAGTGACACCGAATCGGAAAATCACCGATTCGGTCCATGTACCGATTCGGAAAAAATACCGATTCGGACATGATCCGAATCGGAAAACATGCCGATTCGTATGAATCTCCGATCGGGAAATTCCCCGATTCCGACAGTTGGGGAGATGTAGGGAGGCACAGAAACACCGAAATCGGCTCAAAATCGGTAGAATTCACTCGGTATTTACCATGGATTGCAATCAGGTGGTAACCAACTCCAACCCATATAAACAGTCCCAAAATGCATTGCAACTTGCAGGATGGCAGCTTTCTATGTCATTGCGAGGCGGCTACGGCTACAGCAGGAAGGACTGAGGGAATGGCTAAGAAATGAACAGGTCTACAGACAGAGGATAACCCTGTTCATGCTCACTGAGGCTGAGATCCTACAGAGATACAGGCTGGACTCTGACACCATACTTGAGCTCATCAGGGACCTTAAGCCATACTTGGACCACCACACCCCAAGGGCACACGCCATCCCTGCGCACGTCCAGGTGCTATGCAGCCTACACCTGGTAGCGTCTGGCAGCTATCAAAGTGGAGTAGCAGCAGCAGGAGGGGTGAGCCAGAGCAGCCTGTCAAGGTTCTTCCACATATTCCTTGACGCCATGATAGACAGGATGGACCAATACATCTCATTCCCTGCAACCCACGCAGAACTGCTACAAACCAAAGCGGACTTCTACCAGATGGCACACTTTCCCCAAGTCATCGGTTGCATAGATGGCACGCATATTCCGATTTGCCCACCAGCGGACACCGAATACATATACCGCAATCGGAAATCGACACACACCATCAACGTGCAGGTGATCTGCAATGCCAAGTGCACCATCACAGACCTGGTAGCAAAATTTCCAGGGAGTACCCATGACTCCTATATATTCCAACAGAGCGGCATATATGCACGGCTGATGGCTGGCGATTTTGGAGAAGGATACCTCCTAGGTGAGCCACATCATCAGACCCCCATAACACATAGTAGGTAGGTGTAATACATGTGTGCATGTGTCTAATGTGACCCCTTTCTCTTCCAGGCGACAGTGCATATGCCCTCCGCTCATTCATACTCACCCCCTACCTCAACCCCTCCACACCCAGCCAAAGGAGGTATAACCGGGCCCACATACGCACCAGGAATGTTGTTGAACGGACCTTTGGCATCTGGAAAAGTAGATTCAGATGCCTGCACAAGAGTGGAGGTGCAAGGCAGTATACCCCCATCACCTGCTGCAAGATCATAGCTGTATGTGCAATGTTACACAACCTTGCGGTCAAGAAGGGCACTGAGGTGGAGTTGTCTGACTACGAGGACTATGACGACGACGAAGCTGTGCCACTGACACAGCCAGCTGGGGTGTGTACGCCATGTGATGGCAGATACAGACGTGAGGAGATCACTGAAAACTATTTCTGACTGAGTACAGATGCAAAGACAGCTAAATGTTGCTTGGAAAATAAAATTTTTAATAGTGATGCACCACAGTTACATCACTGAAGTGCATCAAAAAATGGAGTCTGTCAAAACAAATAAAGTCCAGGGTTCTGGTTTGATCATCCCCCCTTGCCAGCCTATTTTTTGGCCCGCTTTCCAGACCCACTGGGGTGTCCCTCGGCCCCCTCCGAATGGCCTGCAGCATCAGCGGATCGCCTGGTGCTCCTCCTTGGCTCTGATGCAGCGCTGGCCGGGCTGCTGCGGCTGCTGCTGTCTCCAGCATCACCCAGGTCCAGGGCAGGATTGGAGGCGGCGTTTGATATTAACATGGCCTCCATGGCCGTGGTGATCCTGGCCATCCCCCTGGTCAGCTCAGCCGTATGCTGACTGAGCACCGACTCCTGATTTGAGCTTCGATGGCACAGCTGTGCGGTCGCCGCTGCAAGGCGGGCCATGGCCCGGTTGAGCACCCGGGCATCCCTCCTGCGCGCAACCTCATGCTCCTCCTGCCTGGCAGAGGAGTGGGTGATGGCAGTGGTCAGCCTGCCCAACCCTGCTGCCACCTCCTTGTTGCTGTCCACAACAGCCTGGAACCCCTTCACCAACTCCCCCATCTGCAGGTTGTGCTGCAGGAGCTGGCGTTGGCAGGCCATGGTGGATCTGGCCTGTTGGCGCTGGATTTTGACCATCTGGCCCTCCAGGCCCAGGAACACACTGCCCTCCCGTGCTGGTGCAGCAGTGGTGGTGGTGGTGGTGGTGGTGGCACGGCGTCTGGCACTGCTGCCTTCGGCCTGCTGAGTGGGCTGGGGTGCCACTGGTGGTGGTGTGGTGCTGGCCGGTCCCGGAGCCCCTGCTCCCAGGACAGGTAGGACGGGTGGCAAGGCCACGGTTGTGGCAGGAGCTGTTGTCGGCGGAATGGTCTGCCTTGTAGGGGAGTTGTATGGTGAAAATTGCAAGGGGGGTGAGCTGGGCAGTACTGGGGAGTGCACTGCCTGGAAATCAATCACCAGGACTCCCTCCATTCCAAGCCCTGGGGTGTCTCCTTCCTCATCCTCATCCTCCTCCTCCTGGCCAGGCTGGCTGGTGCTCGGCCCTGCCACTGCAGTATGTGATGTCGAAGCTCCCTCTGCTGCCACAGTGGTGCCGCCTGATGGTGCCCCTAGGTACAAAGAAGCATTTGTAAACTGAGTGCCGATGTATTACAGTCAGTACAATTATGGCATTCCACATGTCCTTGCATCTCCTTACACCGTATCACACTGTTTCCTGTCTTGTGATTCTGCACTGACATATTTGGCTAACTTCTGCTGACTACATGTACCATGATGCTTGTCTCTTGTATGTTGGTGACAGTACAGTGCTGGTGTTTGCCTATGCATTGTGTCTAATGGGGAGGTGTCTGGTAGGGTGTGTCATGATGCGCATGCTTCTTACCTGTAGCTGTGGCCATCGCAGTGCTGTCCAGGGTCCCGATCCCTACGATGCTCTCCCTCTCGATGGTGCTGGAGACAATTTCCTCCAGCTCGGTGAGGGGTGGCGCCGGGTTCTTGCCTCCTCCGGTGTGTCCTGCCTGCCTTTGGAGGTCGGCCAGCTTCCTCTTGGTGAGGCTGCGGAGGTCATAAAACCTTTTCTTAAGTTCCTCAATGGACCTGGGGGTGACTCCAGCAGCATTGACCTTCTGGGCGATGTCTGCCCACAATCTCCTCTTGGTGCTGTCTGGCACGTTGAGGGACAGCTTGCCAAAGAGCTGGCGGTGCACCCTCACCACCTCCTCAACCAGCACCTGAAGTTCTGTGGTGGTGAATTTGGGCTTCCTCTTTTGGGAGGACTTCTGGCTTCCTGCCTGATCTGCCATTTTCTTCTGCTCCTGCTCAGTCTGCAACCTCCTTCTCCCACTGCTGCTAACTGTGTGTTGGGCTCAGGCAGGCTTTCCAGAAACTTCTAGAAACTTCTTAATTGGCTGCACCTGCCAGGGTTGCCACTCCCTGTTTGGGTGGGGGAGGGGGAGCCACCGCATTGGCTGAATCTCCTATTGCCGAGTCGGCTTTTACCGATTCGGTAAAATCCGAATCGGTAAAATCCGATTCGGTATTATCCGATTCGGTAAAAGCCGAATCGGTTCATGCAATGCATTCCTATGGGCTTTTTCGCCATGGGTCTATGATTGCCGATTCGGTTTTTACCGAATCGGCTTTTACCGAATCGGTATTCGCCGAATCGGAAATATCCGATTCGGTGGTAGCCGATTCGGTGTTTTCCGATTCGTTGTTGGCCGATTCGGTAATTTCCGATTCGGACCGAGCTGAATCGGAACGTACCGAATCTCATTACCGATGCCGACCGAATCGGTTTTCATTCGGTATTTTTTTCCTACATCTCGTTTTCCGATTTCAGAATACCGATTCGGCCCGCCTCGGTATTTTGAAATCGGAAAATCCCGTTTACCTACATCGGGGCCACAGTCTCTATCAGGCTATATCCCTTTTTGTAAATAGAGTCCTAAGTGAACACCACTGGGATGTTCCTGATGATAAGTCCTCCAGGAATGGTTCCCGCTCAAAGATGTTGTAAAAGGAAATGGCCATGGAGGTCAGTGCGTATTTGTTTCTTTTTGAGTCGCGTCAGTTTCTCTGATTCGTTGTTGACTTTTGCTGAATTGCTCAATGATGCCGATCCAAAAGAATGAGGGTTGCTAAGGAGTTTTTTGATATGTTCTTCAGAGTATGCAAACGTGTCACTTTCCACCATATTTTTAAGAACCTCTTATAAGAAACCAGTAGTGCCAGGAATGTGTTCCCTACACAGGATGGAAAGTCTGTATCAGTCCTTGATTTCTAATGTTTCACGTACGTGTTCTCAAAACTGTGCATAATTTTTATTTGGTGCTGGTGGATTGGGGAACCACCTATTTTTGACTTTCTTTGAAATGACCATTAAGGGGCTTCGAAACGCGTAGACCCTTTTCTTGTTTTCAGGCCAATCAAACGAGAATACTGTTTGTGATTTTTCATAGATTGTTGAAAAATGCTCATGGCCTGCAATTTTGATTGATATATGTTTTTTCAAAAAATGTTTGAAACAATTTGATTGATACCCCACCCCTTAATCCAATAATAAGATTCTTTGACTCTAGGTGAGGGTATTAAAAAAGGTCTCTTGTTCTTTTTCCCTTTCTTTTTTCTTGTTTCTTGAATTTCATTTGACCAGTTTGTCCGACACAGTGTGAAATAATTTTTTGTGTGTGTGCTTTTTTTGTGACTGCAATGTTGGATGATTGAGGATTTTGTATGACTGACCACTGATAATTCAACACTTTTTTCTTTCGCTGTGCTTATAATTCCCTGTTGTTCTTTATTCTACCCCAAGCAAAGATTTTTCATTCCGGTTCCCTCCCCGTGTTTATATGAATATTGACAACTTTGTCATGAAACCAAAATAACACTTTTCCATCATAAAATAACTATAAAATTAAATTGATTGAATCTGACTTTTGGATTTCTTTTGTATATGTCAACAGTTTAATGTTGTTGTACATAAAAAACAGGCTGCCTCATTGAGCAGTATTGGCACCTTGTTTTGTTTATACTTGTTGGTCTTATGGCCATGCTTCTCGGGGTGGAGAGAGGAAGCTTTAGCCAACCCAGCCCTCTTAACTCAAAGGAGGCAGTAGTGGCAGGCACCAGGTCTAGGCCAGCCAGTGTAATTGTTAGGGAGTCTTTGGGATGAGGTGTGGAAATGGGAGGGCGAGGAATCTGCGGTATGCAATGTGAATGCTTGTTTTTTGCCTTTATGTTTCTGAGTGCCCTGTGATGGTTGTTGTGCTGTCATGTGCACTTTTTGTGTGCTTTGGGGCTGGTCTAGTGTGTTTGTGTCACTTTGAGTGGTGTTGTTCTGTGCTGCACATGGATGGCCGGGTGCCTGAGTGCTCTGGTGTATGTGTGCTCTGGTCAGGTGGGGGCACTGGGAGGGTGGTGGTAGAAGGGTTAGGAGCTGGACTGGGAGGTTGGTACTGTTCAATGGCTGCCGTCATTGTGGTGGTAAAAGACTGAACAGTTCTGTACAGGCCACCCACGCCCAAATGAATGCCCTCCAGGAACGCCACAACCTGGGACAACTTGTTGCCATGATCCCGGAGGGTATTCAGGAGTACAGTCTGACCCACAGACAGCTGCCGTAATAATGTCTATGGCCTCCAAACTGAGGGCGGCTGGGGAGACAGGGGCAGGGGCAGCATATCCTGTGGGGAAGGAGACTCTGCCCTTCTTAGGGTTGATGGCCCTGATGCCAGTTTTGGGAGCAGAAAGAAGGGTGGACACTGGACAGGGTGTGGTGGACAAAGAAGCAGAGGTTGAATTTCCTGTGTCCACCAACATTATGGAGTCACCTCTGGAGTACAAAGATGTAGGGCAAGGTGTTTCTAGCCTGGACTCCTCCAGGGCACTCCTGTCACCCTCCAAGGCACTGGTCCCCTCAGTGTCGCTGTATTTAAGACCCCCAAATTCGCTTTTACATGTACGGGCTGCACAGCGCAATCTTTTGCCTGATCTCAGATGTATTGGCCCATGTTTTTTGATGCATTCATACTGCCAAATTGATGTGCATGTGCCAATATTTCAACATCACATACCATTGTGTGTAGACACAACTACATGCCTTTCGGTAAGAGAGCTACACATCCAAATCAGTTGTGTTTCTCCATCTTGAAATATGAGGTTACAAACAGTACAGATACAAACTGGAACATGACAATTGTTTAGTGACCTTACATTGTTTCATCTCACTATATTGGTACTGCAGCACAACTACTGCTGAACATTGTTAACCAGTTTGTAGATGCATCAATGACATGGAAGTGCACACCACAAATATCTCAATCTACCCTAACATGATGCTCACTGCTGTTCACCGCCAGTTAATGTTTTTGAGATTTACACCTCTGGGTATTTTACATGGACACATTTTTAGGCATACATTGTTTAGAAAGCACCATTTACTAATGTTGGCAAAAAGACAATGCACATTAGCATGACTAGGGCAATGGAACTTAGTTGTTGTGACATGCCACATACCAAAAATATTTCAACCTCAGGGCAAGCCGTCAATGATCCAAGGGATAAGAGTGCCTTTTGTACATGAAGCTTTAAGTGACTTTCATAAGGACAGACATGGTGTGCCAAAAGGAGGTGTCTGGCATCTGGAATCCCTATGTTGTGCTGACTGCTGACACCCTGGACACATGAATGTCACAAGAGATCACTCACTGATGCAAACCAGTACCACAACTTGCCCATGCACTGACGCATATGTACACCCCTCCTCAATGCACAAATTGTAAGTACTGCCACTCAGAATGCCATTGCCCTTGTTTCATCTGAAGTTACAATTCAACACTTCAAATACATCACAATTTGACCTACACACTGATCAGATACAACCATGTTAAGCCCTAGTGCGAACATAATCTCCCAATAGCCATGTTTAGCTCCATAGCTTTAAACATCCACTCTCTAATCATCCCAAAAACATGTTGCCATGTACACAATGAGCAAATGCAGATCATCCAATGCATCACTGCAATCATCACCATCTACACCTTCAGCGTATGTGTGCAGTTGCTGCCATTGTGGCAGGGAATGGCATTATGTGATGCCATGCAGCTGATATTTGTCTAAATGTACCATTGTGATGCTGTCATCTATATCATGTTGCTGTACACCACCCATGGGACAGGTGTAACCTCTGCTAACTCGCTGCACCCTGAGTCCACATTAGTCCATGTCTCAATCCACTTGAATATCTTCACATGAGTCATAATATTGTGGGAGTCAAACAGCACAAACAAGACTGACAAGTATACTGTGCTAGACACTTCACACAACTTCTTCTCCTATGTAGGAATGGTTCAGTTCATTTTCCAGATGGGGCATGCATATATGTCAAGATGATTTGCAAGATGATTTGCACTGACACAGTTCATGTATTCCCTACATGAGGATCCAACTGTTGTACACATGCAGAACCTTATGCCATTGCCACTGAGGCAACTGTGAACTGATTGCATCACACTAGCAACATCTCAGAGGTTCTTGGGGTGCTCATGGCTGGAATTAAGGCAGTCAGTGATGCACTAAGTCACACTTACCCCAATAATCACCCCCATTTGCTGCTGTTGGGTCCTCAAGAGTCCATCCAGCTCTGGCTGTGTCACTGCCAGGATGTGGGCCAATAGTGAGGTCATGGTCCAGCGTGTCACACTTCCACTTCGAAAGACAAGTCCCAGTGTCCTTTCTGCAATGTTTTTGCTGAGGAGGCAGTTGTCATCCCATCTCTTGTGGCAGTGAGTACCGTGCTGGTTGAAGACCCCAAGGGTCTTCAACCAGCACTGTACTCAAGGGCCTTCACCTTGCGGGTGGTGGCACTCCATATTGCCTTACGCTGATGGACTTTGAGCTGTAGGCATGGGAGACAATATGACATTATGTTGTAGACCATTGTGTGCCAGTACAGACTCATTTATACAATACCACACACATAGATCAATCGACAGCAGAGTCCATAGAACATGTTGCAATCTACCCTTTGACCAAGCTTGATGAGTACAATGTTAACATCTATTATGATGGACCAACAACCTGGGCATCTCATACACATGTGAAGGGCGTGCACTTAAATCAAGTTGAAACAGGGCCTCATCTGTGATGCATGATGTGAGTGAGCCTGACAGACAATACACTGTATTACTGTGCCTAACAATACACACCCCTTAATGTCCTGTACCATTGCATAGCTACATATGTCATGGATGACACTACATTCTCTCACACATGTGACATGGTCTTGTGTACTCTTCGGACCTCTATATGCTGCTTCATAAATAGGAGGGTGCACTACCCATATGTCTTGCCAACTCCATTGTGTGATGTGGCCTTGATACATTGTGCATTCACAGGACAAGCCTTATGTATTTTAAAAGACGCAAAATGTGGTCCATCATAAGCTTCAAATGAATGTAGAATGAAAATGATGACACAGTGCATATATATGTGAGACTCTACACAAAAAGAAGGATGACATGTCCACTGTACATGCAGCAGATGTGTGAGAGATGAGTTAGCACTAACCTAGACAGATACAGGCCTTGAACTCTTGTGCAGATGGACTCCTCTCCATAGTGTCACTGTCAAATCATTCCACCCACTAATCTGTACCCTCTGCCCAATTGACAGGTATCATCTCCCTAATGATTACAAGTAAACTTACAGAAGTTTTATTTGACATTTCACAGGGAATATGTGTACAAAGTGACAAATGCTCCAGTCATCAGTGTAACTGTACTACTGCTAAACTTTGTTATGTACAATTCATCTTTGCATGGAGTCAGGGATGGGGGGAATAAGGCTGTACACACCATTACTAGTACACAGTCATTCTGCTAGGCAGAGTCTGACACATTTATATTACCTATTCAGAGACCAATGTGTGTGATGTAAGTGTTCAAGGGAGCTGCACCAGTGACAATGCTGCCATACTTCTCACATACTCCAGTGCAACAACATGTACATCATGTATTGGCCATGCAGATGTCAAAATCTAAAGGCATTAACATTGGCTTGCACTCTGATGCACATACTAGTGTCCAGCTACATAGGATGAGCATATTAATCACTGAAAAGAAGTTACACATTTACTTCCAGTACCTCTGCAGCACCATAAACCTGCCCTTACTGGCCAAGGACCTCATCCACCAGACCTCCAGCTCCTCTGTGGTGAAGGGACAGGCCCTGATGTTCTCAGTATGAGCCATGACTGGTTCCAGAGATCAAGCAGCAGTTGGTGGGGAGGAATGGCAAGCAGCAGTGTCTGAAGGCAAGTGACAATTATGGCCATTTCACACCCATAGATAGGCCCCTAGGATTGTGTCAAGTTTATTCTGCTAATGCAATTGGTCAGTCTCGGTCTCATTATTCAATTGTGGCAAATGCCTGTCCCCGCCTGAGTTCCCATTGGCTACCATGCTATTCGCATAGGCCGTGTCACACCGGGGGGCAGAATGTCACTACTGCTACCCATCATTATTCAATTGTGGCCAACGCCTATGACCGCAGTGGCGGAGCACGCCACCCGCCACTTTCAAAAAGTGGAAGGCACTACTGCAAAGGCAGTTCCCATATGCTGCCATGTTATTTGCATAGGCGGTGTCACACCGTGGGGGTCAGAATGTCACTACCTCTACCCTGCATTATTCAATTGGTGCCAATGCCTGTGCCTGCACTGGCGGAGCATGCCTATCGCAATTCTCAAAAAGTGGAAGGCAATATCACGTAGGGAGTTCCCATTGGCTGCCTGGTTATTCCCATAGGTGGTGTCACACCACGGGGGCAGAATATCACTACCGCCACCTTGCATTATTCAATTGAGGCCAATGCCTGTGCCCAAGCTGGCTGACAGCTACAGTGCATAAAGAAACACATTCTGCATTTGCATTCTCAAATTTAAAAGTGCATCACTGATCCCAACACAATTAAAAAAAATTAAGTGCACCTTGTAAAGGGATTGGAGAGTGTGACATTTTACTTTAGTCTTCCCACACATGTAATGGAAGTACACATGGAGTAAAATGCTTTTGTCTGTCCATCATCACTGGTCATTTTCATCCATGTGAGCATGTCCACACATTTCCTGTGAATTTTTGTTTCATTGTTGGGAATATGGAAATGTGTGTAATTGAAACTCCTCCCAAAGTCATGATGGTCTGCCGACGTAATGTGCATATATTTCTGTACACATTGCAGTATATTAAGTCTTTTCCATCTTACACTAACTGCCAGAAGGCTAGTATGATGTTGTTTTTGCGGCACTCAAGGTGGACTTTGTGAGTGCAAAACCAAAGGGGATGATGGACAGAGTGTTGAACATTGCAAAAACTAACCACCAGTCAACTTAACTGGGTTTAATCCATCATCATTCTTTAGCTC
Organism: Lissotriton vulgaris; assembly: GCF_964263255.1. NCBI lineage: Eukaryota > Metazoa > Chordata > Amphibia > Caudata > Salamandridae > Lissotriton > Lissotriton vulgaris. Next base: position 1,905,951,116 of record NC_141689.1, read on the forward strand.
ACTCCGCCACCCAAGTTCAGACATGACCATGTGCAAATCAGTCTGAACCTGTGCCTCATGGGAACAGTCCAGCCCGAACTGCCAAGTCTTCCCTGGACTGGGAACACGCATCCTGGGACTGGTTTCGGGTTCATAACCCTCATCAGCCAGGCTATCTTGAATCCAGTGGCAAAGTGAACAAGTGACAGCAGCTACATACAACTCTGCATTTATACTGTTTGCTATATGTGCTGTGTAACATACCCACAGGGCTGGATACACATGATTTTTCACAGTACCATGTGCTTGACACGTGGGCTATTTTTTATATTTGACAGTAGTTAGTATGTACACCCTACCTACCTAATTGACTACAGGGGATCAAGGTGTCTATGCATTTCACTTATGCATTAAACAGATTAAAAAATTCTATCAATGTTGTGGTTGTGTGAGTCATTCTGTACACTGTAACCAACATCTCAATTTTGACTCTTTTCACACGTGTCCCTTACCAGATTACAAAGGAGAAGACCACCTGTGTATTAGCCTAAACTAGACCTGTTGAAAATGGAGGATACTGACATCATAAACAAATTCTGTCTTATTCGCCTTACCCATCAAGAGCTATGTGCTCAGTTGGAGCCCCATTTGAGACCTCACAGAACCTATTCAACAGCGTTGAATAGGTTCTGTGAAGGTGATGGCTACCCTGCATTAGTTTGCCACAGGTTTTCTTTCAATACACGGTGGCCATCGCAGGTGGGATTTCTCAACCCATGTTCAGCATGATGTCTGCATTATTAACATACAAGCACACCTACATCCACTTTCCAAGAAGACATGAATTGGCATATGTGAAGGGGGAATTTTATGACCTTGGTCACATTTCAAATGTTGTTGGAGCCCTTGACGGCACATACATTGGCCTTGTTCTACCACAGGCACAGGAGCACATTTACCATAAGAGGAAGCATTACCATGCAATAAATCTGCAAGTGGTATGCCTAGCCGATCTAATAGTATCCCACGTGTGTGCCAAACTTCCAGGGTCTGCACATGACTCCTATGCAATAAGGAACAGCATCATCCCACAATTGATTGAAAATCTTCATCCAGAGAGGACCTGGCTTGTTGGTGAGTGAGCTGTGTCGATGATCATGGTGTATGTGTGACATGCTGACCTCCTCCTCAAATAGTTCAATTACATTATTGGTGTGTGTTTCTCACAACTAGGTGACTCTGCGTATTCCAACCAGCCTTGGTTGCTGAGCCCACTGAGGAATCCAAGGACGCCAGGGGAAGTCTGCCTCAATAATGCCCGTGAGAGGACACGTTGTGTAGTGGAGCGAGCTTTTAGACTTCTGAAGGCAAGATTTAGGTGTCTTGACAAGAGTGCTGGTGCACTACTCTACTCTCCCCAGAAGGTGTGTCAGATCATAGTCGCCTGCTGCATTCTCCACAACCTGGCCTTGGACAAAGAGATCCCACTGATTCAGGACGATGATGAGCAGCAGGAAGCACACACTTCAAATCCAAACATGCCCAGTGATAATAATAGTGGCAAGGAGGAAGGTCTTGACCTGCATCAACAGCTCATCACCAAATACTTCCCCCAACTATGACTGTGACAGTTTGCTTTGCTGTTAGGGCAGAAGCATTAATGATGTGTTGGGACACTGGATGTTGTCGGCACACTGCTGTGGGGTTCTTTGTGCATTGCTGTGTTTACATTTCTACTAACATGATGTCTATGTTGATGGTGTTGGTCAGTGTTATCAGATATGCATATTGTACAGTGTTGACCAGTAGTGTATTCTTGCTGTTCTACCATTATATGACAACTCAATGTTATCTTCTTGTTGTGTTGTTCTAGGTCCCTCTGCCCTATCAATGGATTTGCACAATCTCATTTTGTGGTACATTTAAATTTGAGTTTACATTGTACTTACTCTGTCAAACATGCAACTCACACAAAGGCATGTGTGTTAATTGGCTTTATTTTCATGCATATGGCATTTCTTTTAAAGTGAGTGAGATGTTAATTGTGCATACAGAGTGTTTCAGTTGGTGATGGTAACAGAGACAAATAGAGTAGCCACTTCAATTCCACAGTCCATCAGATTCATGCCATCAACAATGCAATTGGGAAAGGATGGTCAGCAATGTCAATGTTCTGTGCAACACTGGTGACATAATGGCTGTCTCAGCAACCTGGCTTGGCTTTTTGCTTTACTAAATGATCCTTCCATGGTGTTCCTCGGACATCCCTGCCTGTGTTTGGCAGGGGGGTTTTACTGCAGGCTCAGAGGTGTCTGTGGAGTAATCAGCTTGCAGCTCATCCCTCCCTGTGCCGCAGCTGAGGTGGTGGGAGTATCAGCAGACTGGCCACCTGAGGGGGGAGGTGTTACTTGAGCTGCATGTATGTCCATCAGAACACCCACAAGATGTCTAATGAGTTATACCATTTGTCCCATGCAGGTCTCCATGGGCCTCTCCAGCAGGTGGAGCTCACGCAGTTCTTCTACAACCTGGCCCATCTGTCCCTGGTTCTGCTGGTACACACCAAGGACTCTTGCAACAGTGGCCAGGGCTTCAGTCTCCTCCTGTGATTGACCCCCAGTTGCCCTCCCAAATGCCATGTACACACAGACCTGCGGCCTTGGCCTGAGACAGGGACAGTGTTGCAGGCAATGGTGGTGATGGTGGAGGTGGTTGCCGGGGTCAGCGTTGTTGTTGTTGCTTCTGTGTTGTGAGCTGTAGTGGTAGTGGTGGGGCCAACGAGGCCCTGAGAATTAGTACGCCCTGGAAAGCCTGAAGTGCCAGATCGGTGCTCTTCATCAAAGAATTGAAAAGAATCTGCATCTGAGAGTTCATACTCTGGGGGGGGGGGCAGACTTGTTCTGCTGGGTGGTAGTGATCTCGCCAGCGGTTGATTGCGATTTACCTGTTGAACTGAGGTTACATTGTCAGTAAATTAAGTACACTGCCCAACTTTGGCGACACTGTTTTTGTGGAGAAGACCAAACTTTTAACATTGAAAATACTAGTCATTTGTAACAGTGTATCTGCAGTATGACCTGATGTTGAGGTACATCCATTACTTGTTATTGAGGTGACATGGAAATACCAAACTTTCAACATGTACAGTAAGTGTTTCTAAGGTCATGTCATCATCTACCAACTTGATGCTCATCCACTTTAGTTTAGGCAGGGATATTGTATACTTTGCAAATAATATGTCTCACATATGCAGACATTTCCTAATTTCTGTAGGTCATTTTTCATTGACATTATGTGGGTTGTGTTCTTTGAATGAGTGTCCAGGCATGTACTGTGTGCATATGAGCCTTCATGCTTGGCTAAACTGGGACTTGCTCATTGAAATTTGCGCATGTCGTGATTGGGCTATGCATTTCTTAACATGGGACTTTGTGATTGAAAGTGTGATTTATGTGACATATATGTGAGCTTAGCTGTGTGTGGAGTGGATGTGACATATTGAGCTTTGAAGAGTTGGCTATCAAGTGAAGGATGTGTTGGTCATATTGTTCCATGCTATTGAGGGTTGAAGCAAGAGAGCATGAGCTGGCTACCACCCTGTAAGGTGAAGCAGAGGAGGAAGATGGCTACCACATGGCTCTGGTGTGGGGAAGGTGCTCCATGCTGTTTGAGAGTGAGGCCAGAGGGCCTTGTGGGAGTTGTGTTATTGTCATGTCCCAATAACCCCCTCCCTAGTAAGGTGGATACCTACCTGCACGGAGGTACTGTAGAGGGAGATGGCTACCACATAACTCTGGGGTGGGGAGGGTGCTCCATGCTGGTTGGAAGTAAGGCCAGAGGGCCTTGTGGTAGGTGTAGTGTTGTTCTCAGGTCCCAACACCCCCCTTCCTAGTAAGATGGCTACCTACCTGTACAGGTGTACCTGTGGAGGGTGTTGGCTGCCACCTGGCTCTGGGGTGGGGAGGGTGCTCCATGCAGTATGGGAGTGAGGCCAGAGAGCATGAGCTGGCTACCTACCTGTAAGGTGAAGCAGAGGAGGGAGATACTGTGGAGGGAGTTGGCTGCCACATGGCTCTGGGGTAGGGAGGGTTCTCCATGCTGTTTGGGAGTGAGGCCAGAGAGCATAAGCTGGCTACCTACCAGTAAGATGAAGCAGAGGAAGGAAATGCTAGGCATATGAGACATGTTTGGAAACAGTGTGTTGTACAAAAGTTAATTTCTGACTGGCAATTGTAGCGCAATGGCTGGGCACAACAGTAAATGACAATGCGATCGGATCAATCAATCAATCACGCATTTGTTAAGCGCTGCTACTCACCGGTGAGGGCCTCAAGACACTGGGGAAGGGGGGGTTTGCAGGTTCTGGTCCATAAATAGGAAGGGGCTATCAAAGCGCCAGGTTTTGTTAGTACTTACCAGTCCCCAATCCCCCTGCTATTCCTGTGAGACTCTATGGATGCAGGATGGCAGGCACCTTATTATCCCATTCAGTGAATGTTAGTGGTGAAATGGGAGGGTCACCACCTGTTCTCTGAGCCACCTTTGGATTCCTGTTGGCACAGTATTTCACCCTGGTCTTGAGGTCATGCCACCTCTTCATTATCACTCAGTGTGCGCAGGGTGGTACCAACTGCATTGATTTTATTGACAATCCTTTCCAAGATTTGTTTTTTTCTAACAAGTGGGGTCTGTAGGACGCTGGCTCCCTAGAAATGTGGCTCCACTCTATTTATATCATCTATTATCACTGACAACTCATTGTCAGTGAATTTGGGCATTTTTTACTGTGACACAGTGTATACTGTGCAAATATTAGAGAAGTGTGAAGTATGGTGGAGGTGTGTAAGTTGTGTCAGGTGTGTGGGTGAAAAGTCTTGGTGTATGGAGATAGGTTGGTGTGAGGGTGTCCTGTGTGATAATTTGCCTCTGCTAACAGCTGTGCTGTCTGGCCCTTCAATGCTGTATTTGTGCAAAGGATGTTGGCCAGGGAAGGTGTTGTTTTTATACTCTGCTATGTGGGTGTGTCCACCTGAGGAATGACCATCAGGTTGTAGTGTAGTTCCTAGTTTCCCACTAGGCCCTGCACATTGGAATAACATAAACGTAGAAGTGCGGATCTTCCAGGCCTCTACTGACTATGCTAGACTTAATTGGGTGTGTTACCAACTAGCTCAGAGGTCACTGGAAACTTTCTTCTCTGCATAGGAAGTGATCAGCTTCCCTGGCACAGACAAGAAGGGATTCAGTTTTCCAACAACCGTGCAACATGACAACTTTGCTCCTCAGATCAAGAGTCAATCTCTAGGGTCGTGTGAAACCATAGACATATATTTCACTCAGTCAGATTAGTGCAGATTACTTTCACAATATGTAGAGACTAGAGAGACGGGCGTTTGTCAATAAAAGGCTAACATTTATTGAACAGTCTTTCTTCTCGTACAAGAGAAATGTATTGCCACAATTGCAAGACTTGTTATTTTAAAAAGTACGTACAGTAAGATAAGTATTGCGAAATAATACTGTAAAAGCATTGATATGGTTTCTTAGCCATACAATGGTTTAAAAGTAATAAAACATATATACATTCATATATACATTAGGCTAAAATACTCAACTGGTGCTTCTAACTAAGCCTACCCCAGTGTGCCTGACCTAAGCCTAACACGTGGAAGGGGAGTAAGTAAGTAGCTTTAAGTTAAGTTGGTGTTGCCAAGGTTTGCTTCAAGAATTCTCAATAAGGGTTTAGTCAACACCATACCTCTGAATAGAATGATGGAGGTCTGGTATCTCCTTCAGGAGGAACTCGGTATCCCAGTCACCCGCGAGGGCAGACTAGAAACGCTGGAGCTGGATTTCTCTGCACGAGAAAGGCAGCGTCTCTCTTCAGCGCGTCGAGGAGAAGGAGGGGGGACAGCGTCCGCGGGCAGCTTGCTTCTGCTGGATGTCTTCGCAGAGGGACGGCTCTTCAGCTCCTAGTTACACCACACCATCGTTCGCGCTTTAGCAGCGATAATGGTATCAGCAGCTTCAGGCGACGGGCAGCAGGCTGCAGGCTGCAGCAACAGGGTGCTAGCTTCAGCTAACAACGGGGGCAGCAGCAGACAGCTAGCAACAGGCAATTGCTTAAGGCAACGTTGGTAATATTTATACCTGACAGGTGCCTGGTTTGACGCAAGTTTGTTGGACATAAGACGTCAATTAAAGATGTCACTAGGAAGTGATAGCTATCAGTTGCTCATTAGAGTTCCATTACTAATCAAAACACAGCAAGCGGGGATTTCCAGGTTTGCTGAGTTTTTATCTTGTTGAAGAACTCGGAGTGTTAATCTAGGAATATCAGATAGTGACTTCTGCTCTGTCATTGCACTAATTGGTTGCAAAGGAAGTGGCAGAGAACTATTCTGGAATGTGGCTCTGTTCGTGTGAGGCCAGAGATAACTTTCTGAATATCGCACTTGAACGGTTATGCCAATATAGGGAATAAATTGATTTATAGCCGAATAGGGGCATAAGGTCACAGTATCGATCAGGAACCCAGATAAACACGCAACACCCACTCCACGTTTTCATGTCCATCAGATTACTAAAACTAGAGCAATTCAATGCATGTGTAACATTGCCCACCCCAAAATACATAAATGCATTCGAAATAGGCGTATATTGTAATACGTGAAATTTAGGTACTGTACGTTTTTGAAGCATAGAAATCAATGAACGATTATGCAAAAAGAATTACACATGAAGTATCTCTGAAACAGAAGAAGGGCGAGATAAATCATCACATATAAATGCATTGCAATAAATGTGCTAGAGGCTGGTGTAAGTTTGTTATGTCTCTAGATGTGTTTAGAAATAGAAGTTTGAAGCTTCTGTTCTCTAAGAATAGTTTTTACTTTAAGCAAAGAATTGTTCGTGCCGAAAAAAGGGTCAATATTAAAAAGTGTTCAATTCAAAAGAATTAATGCTTGAAAGGGGAAATAGAGTTCCAACGCTTTTAGCAGTTTTTGTTGATCAAAACTGAAGGCCGAATTCAGAGTTCATGGGAACGCTGTGTGTCGGAAAGCTTCTCCAAAGTTATTGTTTCTGTTCGGGTGATAACATCATATCAGACAGGCTCTCAAAGAATTGGTCTACAAAATCAGGTGCCAGTTCAACCAAATTCGATAGTGCTGTAACTTGGCAGGTGTGAGAATGATTGCTGTCAACATAGGCAGGATCAGCAATGCTCACAGATGGTCGTACCTGGGTGATGTTGCTTTTCTCACTTGCTCCACTGTTACCACCTAGTCGTAGCACAGGAGTCTCAACGAATGCCGTCATCAGGATTGGTAGCCGCTGGGGACAACACAATGCGTGAGCCGTTATTGGACTGAGCAAAGTATCGACGTCCATTGGTACTGCTGATGGAAGTGAAAGACAGATGTCCAACACGCACTCATCTCCGCATAGCATACATCGAAGTACCGGTAAGATACAGTTCTGCCATGTAGGTCTGAATGAAAGGAGCCAGGTCATGTTTAGATCTCTCAGCCTGGCCAATCCAAGGACGTTAGTTATCCTGTCCCGGTAGCGCATTGCTAGGATTGTCTCTTCCATTCCCATGGGAGCTATGTCTGAGTTTCGGCTTGCCATAACGAAGCAGGACGGTCAAAAATAAAATGCCTGCTACAAGTCCCAAAAATAAGGGTATGCCGCCAAAAACAGAGTGAACAAAATTAGGAATGATTCCCAAAATTGCCTGGAAGGGTGTTAGTAGTCCCGTAAAAATCGTCTTAAATATGCCTGGGATGCTTGTGGCACTAGACATGTTAAGGAGTTGGCTAAGCATTTCTACGAAATGCACGGGGCAATTTGTTGATAAAAGTTCATGAACTTCAGTAGCTGTCCTTGCAACTAGAAGATCATACGTCTCTTTTGATGACGTTATGGGCACTGTTGTCTGCAAAAGCACAGACTTCATTTTGCTTAAAGTATCAATTCGTATAGAGTAGAGATTCAGACGAGGCCAGATGGGAGTCACTGTGTCTGCAGGCCCACTCGGGAACAATGCCTGCATACAGCATTTGACCATGGATGTTACGCTTACTAGATAACTTTTCCCTGGCACTAGGCCACAACATCTGTGATCCGTTCTAAGAATGTAACTCCCGTTTGCTAGTTGCATAAAGAAGGGCTCTATCTGAGTTGCAGGTGTGACAAGCTGGTGGCATGAAAGGTTGTTAGAATTTCCATCACATGCTCCGTGTAAATTAATACCCTGACACAAAAGTATACCGCTTAGTGAATGTTTACAATTTTCACCACTAAGAAATTCATTTTTGTCGCTGTCACTATAGCAAGAATGTGTGTATGGTAATTTCCATTCTGATTTTACATATCCTTTACCCAATTGTTCATACTGGCCAGCAGGTATGTATTCAAGGCACTTTTTAAATCGGAAAGTTGTTATCGGAATGGTGATAATTCCGTGTATTATCCATTCAATGACAGGACTCTCTGACATTGTCAATGGTAATCTCTCAAGTTTTTCGATGCTCAGGATTGTATAGTCTGCTCCTTTCTGTGCCAAACTGATTTGTTTATCAGTAAGGTTAAAAATGGAAAATAAGGACGTTGTGTTGATTAAACGCCAAGGCACATAGCCTGAACGAACATTTTGCAGCGTCCAGCCTAATTGTATAATAGAACGTAATTGCGACTGGCCATGTTGTAACATTAGCAAGTCTCTATCTATCACATCAAAGGCAGAGGATACAATATTGTCCAACGAATATATTCTGGAAGACAGAGTCATTAACCCGTTGTCTACTACAGAAAGTGATTTCTCCAAATGAATACGATCAATTTCTCATATTTTTTCAGCTGTTTCAATTTGTTTGACTTTCCAAGCCTCGTTGTACGCAGCATAGATACTGGTCGCTATGAAACGCTTTTGACGCTGTTTGCGTGGTCCAAGAATGAAATCGCGCAAATCAGCACCATCTTTTAGTAAAGACAAGTGTTGCTTAATTTCAGCCAGTGTGGATGTTCCTAGCCGTTCGAGGCAGAGTTTCCCTACACTGTATGTTGTTACTATCCCTGGATGTTGTCTCTGGGAGTATCTCGGGTCTGGTCATTTTTAACCCCTGTGTTTTGTTCAGGAATCTATCTTGACAGCTGTTTGTGTCAGTAGGCCAGATTAACCACTTTTTCCAATCAGGATGTGTTCTGTTAAAATGTAAAATTTGTGACACGTGTAACTCAATATCTGTAGTTGCATTCTCAGGTATTGGCTTTGGAATAGACGGTGTTTTAAGGTCTTTGATCTTAGCTAGGCCAAGACAGGATGTTTGGTGTATTGTGTCATTTAAAAACAACATTTGTTCTGGTATCATGCAGGTTCTAAATAGTGCTTCAATGCCTTGTACCTGCCAATCTTTTGTACCCCAAATTGTTTTCGTTTCAATATTATTTTTCCAATAAACAAAACCAAATGTCATCATTTTGTCATAAAATGCTTCTGAATATATCAATTTAGAATTTTTCAGCATTGTTTTCATTCCTGTTTTATCTAACAGTTTGTAATAAAACGTTTCTGCATCACTGGTGTTAAACCCTGAGAAGTATTTGAATTTCTCAAAAAATGCTTTAGAACTGCTTTTAGGTGGTGTAGCACAATGTTCCCATTGATTATACATAAAAACATTTCTAGGCTGTGCAGATTTATGCAAGTAATGATCACCATAGTGTGTGTAGCAGAATAACTGCTCATAACTAGATGAACCTTGTAAATAATCATGATCTGTGAATCTAGCTGACATTACTAAATCAGACATCATGTCATTAATACTGTTAAAGTCCCAATCATCAGAGAATGTACTTGGTTTTACAAAGTCACTTAAGGAAACCTTCAGTTGATGAGGATACTTCAGGATTTCGACCGGACCATATATCTCATAGTCAGTTTTCTCCCATACTACCCCACCAGGTATTGGAATTGCTGTGACATTTACTGTTGACAGTTCTCTTTTCTTCACATGGGATGATCTGTGTGGTTTCAGGACTAGGTTGATGTTCGGACTTGCTGTGTCCATTGTACTATATTTTCCCTCAATGAATTTTCCCAAACAAAGTACCATGATGAGCCAAAGCAGGAGGAAAAATACACCTAGACCGAACCAGAACTCTAACCAAGGGGAAACAAGGTATATTTCCTTCAGTTGATGAAAGAGTTCTGTTGCTTTTTCTTTAAAAGTCTTTTTTGTTTCTGGCATCACTTCGGGGTCGTTTTGAGAAGTTGTCGAAGTTGATGAAATAACCAGAGGCAGTTCTGTCAATTGATGAGATTGTTCTTTCAATCTGTCTCTCCTTAGCACTTTCTGATGCCATATTAGTGTAGACTGGTGTTGTTTCTTGACGAACTGTTTCAATCTGTGTCTCAAGAGGCACGAGTTCCATGGCATTATTGCATAGTCCTTCATTGCGCACTGCAGGCTGATCGAATGTGATTAATCTTTCAGTTTGAACCTCTTGGATTGTTGCAAGTTTGGGTATTCTGTTGCTTCTTGGGAGTCCACTGGGCCTACTGTTGGTTACAGGCCACATGCTTGTGGTTTTACCAGGTCGATGGACACAACTCTGTTCTCCTTTTTACCAGCAAGGGGCGGTAGCACAACTGATCTTGTTCCGGTGACTGCCAAGACAGGTACTGCTTTTCTGTAAGAAGGCCCAAATTCCTTCTTCACCGCAATCTTTTCTCCGACTAGATCCCCAATCTTTGGAACCCAGACAGGCCTTGCTGGGGCTGTTGCTTGTGGTGCCTCGTCAGTGGTACCTGGCTGTTGCTTTAACTTTATGTTGCTTAAGGATTTTCTTGTTTCATTCAGTTCCTGTAAAACAGCCAAACGATCTTTGATGTCAAAGTCTGTTGTTTTTTCTTGTACCACTGACATTTGACTATCGAGGTCCTGAATGTTCATTCTAATTCCGAACAATAGTTCGTATGGGCTGAAACCTTTTAGAGAATTTCTTGGCAAGTTATTAAGACTAGTCTGGACACTTATTAAATGTTTGACCCACCCAGCGCCTGAACCTAATACCTTCGCTGTTATAGATCGCTTTACGTCCCGGTTTTTTCTTTCTACCACACTATTCCCTTCGGGGTGCGACGGACAAGAATACCGCAACCCAATTCCCATGCTGGCCATGGCCTCCTTATAAGCTCGAGAGCTAAAAGCAGGACCCTGGTCAGAATGGAACGTGGTAATTGCGTATGTGCCGATAAAGACTCGCAAATCTTTTATAACCGTTCTAGCGTCAGCCGAGCGCTGGAGGCCTCATTTTTTAAGTGTGTTTAGCCTTAACTGTGTACAATGGGATGCGCTTCTCTTCTTTGATTGCGCAGATAGACCGCCTTATGCTGTCTAGCAGGGATCCTGAAACTACACTGGCCTGTTCATTACTACGATCTCTGTTGCAGTCTTCACAATTTTGAGCAAAACATTGAATATCAATGCTCATTCCTGGCCACCAGTACTCTGATTGTAATTCTTTCAGAGAATCCTTGATTGTTTGATGTCTCAGACCCAACCCCATGTGTGCTTCCAGTAAGAGGAAGCCCCTCCTGCTCCTGTTTGGAATTACTCTGTCCCCCACTCCAGGGATTCGAGCAAAAGGAACGGAGTTTGCATCGATTACGTATGCATAATTGAGTGGATAGTTCACGGGTAGTGCTGCACAGTCGCCTTTTACGGTTGTTTTTACTGCCAGCATGGTTTCCCCGTCTATGTATTTTTCTGCACGCTTTTTTGTGGCTACGGAAGCCGGTTTAGTTGCTTCCGCTGTGGCTGTATTAGCCAATGAATTCCCTGCAACGTGAACGCCATCACGTTGAAGACTCTGTGCGTGAATCACGTGAGTCTTTTGTAGTTCTTTGTGTAAAAGAGCTACCTGTTTCCAGAGCAATTTATGCTTTATTGTGGCACCTGTGTCATCTTTGTAATCGTTTTTAATCCAACTCTGCAGCTTATTGTTGTAAGAGTTGACGCAAAAATGAGAATCGCACACGATAAGTGTCGGGAATTCACGTTCTGCATTTTCGAGCGCCATCTTCAAACATCTGATTTCAGTGCTCTGAACCGAACATTTTCTTACAGATTCAGTTTTTGTTACTTTCGGTCTGAATTTACCGCACAGCCAACGACCTTTAATGATCGCACATGCTGCATCGTAGGATTTTCTCTCTACGTTGAAATGCTGTACAAATCCATCTGTATAGATTATACAGGCGTATTGTGGGAGAGGCAGAAGTTCGATTGGCAGAGGATATTCTTCTTCATATTCTAAATCATTCAATTCTTCGAATTGCGGGGCGAAATAGTATTTCACATCTTCCGCTCCTAGAGAATCTATACACTGTATCCATTTCTGATCCAGTGACACTTTAGGCAGGTTTACTGGGCTGAATAGCGCCTCGAAGGCGGATTCCGCTGTGAGGATATTAATCCTTTTGCCGTGTGCTAGTTCTCGTTCATTTGCTAATGCGATTTGCACTGCTTTCACAGTTCTTTCTGTGTGACTGAATGTTTTTTCTACTTGTGTGTAAAAGTGAGATTTAATTGAAATTGGTACCTTTTCTCCCTCATTAGAGGTTAGGTACGTGAATCCGCATCTTCCTGGGATGACTCGGATTACAAGATCGCGTGTGTTGTCACGTGTATCTAATTTAGTTTTTACTAACATGTCTGTCTGCAGTGATCTTAAAATTTCTGTGTGTTTTTGAGTCCAATTGATTTGTTTAAAATCAGGTTTAATTAGTTCGTAGAGAGGTTTAACCCTCTCTGCGTAATTTAGGATGTAAGTTCTTCCGAAATTCGGAAAAACTAGTATGGATTGTAAATTCTTCAGCGTTTTTGGAGCTTGGAGTACAGCGTACTTCTCTAAGAAGTTGTCCGCTAGGCTTTTCCCTTCACTTGATAATTCGTACCCTAAGAATAGTACTGTCAGATGGGCAATTCGAGACTTTTTAAAGTTGAATTTGTAACCCACTGCTGCGAACCCAAGTATAATGGTGTTCACTCTTTTCAAGTGAGTATCCAAGTCGTCGTCTGTGAGATAAATATCATCTACGTAAGATTATGCCTCATCATCATATATTTGTAGTAACTCTGTTACCCTAGCTGAGAATAGTCCTGGGCTGTTCTTGAACACCTGTGGGAGTCGACAGAATTTTTTCTGCGACCCAAATGCAGAGAAAGCGGTCAAATATCTGCTTTCTGGTGCAATACTTTGACAAAAGAAACCATTAGATATGTCTAATGTCGTTTTATATTTTTTCCTAACTATGTTATTCATTAGGGCTGCACTATGCGAGTTTTGTACTGCAAATGTTTTACAACATGCATTAAGGTGTCTGTAGTCCAAAACTAGACGATATGAATTGTCTGGCTTGGAGACAGGAAACAAAGGATTGTTCATTTGAGAGGTGCATGTTTCAATCACCCCCTGGTATTCAAGTTGATCTAAGATCTCCCTGACTTGTTTTTTAGCTTCTTGCTTTATGGGATACTGCCACTGGGCAGCTGGTTCACTTTTTAGTTGGATTTTGTGAGGAGGAGAGTCCTCATCCCATCCTACATGATTTTTATACAATGCCGGTGCCTGGGCTACTGCCCATTTCCTTGCATATGTATATTTTTTGTGAATCGGAATGTGATTCGAGAAGGCAGGCATAATCACTTCTTCGCCACGAGGGCACTCCCTGACAAACTCTGGGGGCCAATCTTTTTCAGCTAACAGAATATCATAGCCTTTTGAGAGCTTATCCCAAAATAGACCACTTATTTTCCTAGTCTTATCACCCTCTATACGCAATGTTATTTCGTATATTTTATGGGGCTCGCTAAGTCTGGTGTCGGCAGTTTCAACCTGAATGTATTCATTCGTGCCCACTGTCTCCAGTTGACTCATCAAGATCTTGAGCGCTATACTGATTTCTGCTGCACTGTCCAACATTGTCAATGCCCACTCCCCGTTTTTCAACTGTGTCCTCAGTATTCTTGGCATAGTTGATTACTCTAATACTGGCTACCTTCTTTTTTGAAAATTGAGATTTTTTACTCTGAGCAGGTTCCTTGTCTTTGGACTTGGTGTGCTCTCCTGGGTCTGACCGTCCTCTTCTTTCCGATTTCTGTGGAAAAGATCGAGAGGGACGTGTATCAATACTTTGATATCTATCAGGTTTTTTCAGATTATCCCTATTTCTAAGGTTATATCTTTTCTCAGAGGGCTCCCTCTGGGGAGACTGGTGTTCTCGAGTCGGAGTTCTTTCCCTCCGTCGAGGAGACCTTCCTCTGGACTGGAAAACTTTTTCCTTGGGAGTGGATTGTTTATTTCCATCCCAGCTCTTTTTAGGAGTGTTTGAATTATTTTTAATAAATAATTTTTCAGGATTTTCGAGCAGTTGGGGCTTTACTGGTTTCCCACCCAAGCTGTCTCTACCTAATTCTTCATAGCATTTTTCTATGATTTTGGCAAGCTCAACTGGCTCTTTTATATCTGTTTCCTTCAACTTCTGGCGGATCGCCACAGATGCTGCTTCTCCTTTTATATTGGCTAATAATATAGCCGAGACCTGCTTAAAGTCTTTCAGTAATTTCATACCTAGATTTAAAGCTGGCTCTGGACCGTATTCATTTTGAATCTGTTTTAGAACTTCTGGTATTACCGCCATAGACGGAACACCGTGTGTTTTTGTGTAAATGGAAGCAAAGACTGTACCCCAAGTGTCACAGTCCTCCACGTGTGGTGCGATTCCCATAGGAAGGCAGATTGTCAAGATTCTGTGTTTCTCAATAGGGGTAGTATCAGGAAATACTGCCTCTATTTGAGTGATTTTCTGTGCTAACCAGAAAGGAATTTGTTCCCGTTTTACGGGTGTTTTACCAAGACATGACTGTATGTTCTGTGGTGTTTTTTATTAGTGTTCCCCTGATGAGGGGTCAGCTGTGGTACATTAACAGCTGGCTGGACTGTTGCAGTCCGCATTACATATTTGACTAATTGCCTATGTATTTTTATTAATGTTTTTAGCTGTACTAACAGCTCTTCTCTAGACATTTTTGCAATGTCCGGATGTGGTGTGTAGCTGGCTAGAACCGGCCACGTTGCTCCTGGTCTACCTAGTGGACCGAGCCTGGTTATGTGATCATTATGTTTTAGGGCGCCATTAAACCAGAGCAGGTGCTCTTGGAATTTTAGTGGGATTTCAGTCTCCTCGAAAGGAGCGTACTCTTCCAGAGGTTTCTCTATTTTGTAATAGTGAAACTCTTTTGTTCTAGCGTTTGCCACTGGAAAGTTTATCCATGAGTAGAATACCTCTGTCTGCCGATATTCGTGAGCCTCTATCACGAAAATTACTGTACCACCTTGTGGTGTCAGTCCGTTTTCTATAAGTTTTAAAGTTATAGATTTTCTTAAGTGGACCGGGATGATAATTGCATCCGGGTCTGTGTCTAGGAGACTCGTGTCTTCCTCTATTAGTAGGGCTGCCAGCCTAGCTGCTTCCCTTTCTTCTTCACTGTCTGACATTTTATAAATGCAGGCTTTGCAGAGTTGGTCTCCAAGGAGACAAAGATTAGGTGCACAATATTTTGGAACACTGTATCCTTCAACATTGAATAAACCAGAGCTTTACATAGGAATCTCTTCCTACTGATTTCGGGCGGATTTTAACCTTTCACCCACTCCAGATGTCTATTGGAGTATTTACGGGAGAAAGGGGTGTGAAATATGCACGACTGAGTTACTCTAACGTCTTGCGTTAGTTTATCGCCTTACCAAACGTTTGGGCGCCATGTAGTGTAGTTCCTAGTTTCCCACTAGGCCCTGCGCATTGGAATAACATAAACAGTAGTATCGACGTAGAAGTGCGGATCTTCCAGGCCTCTACTGACTATGCTAGACTTAATTGGGTGTGTTACCAACTAGCTCAGAGGTCACTTGAAACTTTCTTCTCTGCAAAGGAAGTGATCAGCTTCCCTGGCACAGACAGGAAGGGATTCAGTTTTCCAACAACCGTGCAACATGACAACTTTGCTCCTCAGATCAAGAGTCAATCACTAGGGTCGTATGAAACAATAGACATGTATTTCACTCAGTCAGATTAGTGCAGATTACTTTCACAATATGTAGAGACTAAAGAGACGGGCGTTTGTCAATAAAAGGTTAACAGTCTTTCTTCTTGTACAAGAGAAATGTATTGCCACAATTGCAAGACTTGTTATTATAAAAAGTACGTACAGTAAGATAAGTATTGCGAAATAATACTGTAAAAGCATTGATATGGTTTCTTAGCCATACAATGGTTTAAAAGTAATAAAACATATATACATTCATATATACATTAGGCTAAAATACTCAACTGGTGCTTCTAACTAAGCCTACCCCAGTGTGCCTGACCTAAGCCTAACACGTGGAAGGGGAGTAAGTAAGTAGCTTTAAGTTAAGTTGATTTTGCCAAGGTTTGCTTCAAGAATTCTCAATAAGGGTTTAGTCAACACCATACCTCTGAATAGAATGATGGAGGTCTGGTATCTCCTTCAGGAGGAACTAGGTATCCCAGTCACCCGCGAGGGCAGACTAGAAACGCTGGAGCTGGATTTCTCTGCACGAGAAAGGCAGCGTCTCTCTTCAGCTCGTCGAGGAGAAGGAGGGGGGACAGCGTCCGCGGGCAGCTTGCTTCTGCTGGATGTCTTCGCAGAGGGACGGCTCCTCAGCTCCTAGTTACACCACACCATCGTTCGCGCTTTAGCAGCGATAATGGTATCAGCAGCGACGGGCAGCAGGCTGCAGCAACAGGGTGCTAGCTTCAGCTAACAACGGGGGCAGCAGCAGACAGCTAGCAACAGGCAATTGCTTAAGGCAACGTTGGTAATATTTATACCTGACAGGTGCCTGGTTTGACGCAAGTTTGTTGGACATAAGACGTCAATTAAAGATGTCACTAGGAAGTGATAGCTATCAGTTGCTCATTAGAGTTCCATTACTAATCAAAACACAGCAAGCGGGGATTTCCAGGTTTGCTGAGTTTTTATCTTGTTGAAGAACTCGGAGTGTTAATCTAGGAATATCAGATAGTGACTTCTGCTCTGTCATTGCACTAATTGGTTGCAAAGGAAGTGGCAGAGAACTATTCTGGAATGTGGCTCTGTTCGTGTGAGGCCAGAGATGACTTTCTGAATATCGCACGTGAACGGTTATGCCAATATAGGGAATAAATGGATTTATAGCCGAATAGGGGCATAAGGTCACAGTATCGATCAGGAACCTAGATAAACACGCAACAAGGTGTGTTTAACTGTTATGACCACGGCGGTTGGAATGCAATGCTCATTACGACACTGCGGTCAGATTTTACTAACATTCAATTGAAATGTGATGTCCAAAATTGCAGCGCAACATGCAGGCTTTTTTTACAGAAGCACAGCAGTCAGAGGGTTCTTCTGTTCGCCATCATAATGACCGCCTATGAGTTTGGCACAAACAAAATGTCAAAACATAATTTTCTGTTGCTGCTACTGCAAAACAAAAGTCACATCACAAATTTGGTATGCTATTTCTATTCACATGAACCGCAGCCACCTTGGTATCTGCATCTTCTGACGTGGCAAAATCCATTGTGGGAAGTTGTGTAAACATCTCGTTACTTGGGCCTTATGGAGTCACTTGGGAAGTAAAAGTGAACAGCAGTTGCAGACACGCCTAAGAAAACAGCAAATTGAGGCTAGTGCTGCTTTGGCTTCTCAATACGCAGAGTTTACATTTGACAATTAATGTAATGATGATATTACACACGGTGGCACACCTCAAAATCCATATAATAGACCATAATGTTCTTCAACAAGTAGGCTTGCATCTACAAGTTCAATTTGGCACAGGGCTGCCAGTCCTACTGTTTTGGGCTCTGGGCCCACAACTACACAGAAAAACAAATATGTCTCCAGCAAAAAACAGACCACTTCAAGGCTTTGTTTGACAAGGTAGTACAGTGTTACTTAAAGCATATAGTGACCAATTTATACAATGAGGGCCTTATTTACAATGAATTGGCGTAGGGCAGCATTGCAAGTCTTTTCCTATGCTTCCTTATACTAATTCGAAAGTGCCAGAATGCACGGTATTTACAAGATGCAGTGCATTCCTGTCCTTTAGGCCTGCACTGGTGCTCAATTTGGTGCCTAGCACCAATGCAGGCACCCTTGCACCATTGTGTAAGTCTCTCTGCATTGTTGCCAGGATTTTATTGTGTCGGAAGGTACACCTTCCTGCACAAAAACAAGTCACAGAGGCTTCTTTTCTCTTTCTAGGTGGGTTGCAGAATGCAGTATACATAGAAAGAGTACAAAATAAGAAATAAACATATTTTTTTTTATTATGTCTTCTTGGGGAGGCATTGAGTTTTTACACATTCCCAGGCATACAGACCCTTGTAAATCTGGAAATGTATCAAAACCCCTGAGTGCTGTGTGGGAAAATCCACAGCAATGTCAATGGAACTTCCCCTTAACCAAGTTTAAGGTAACCCAGCGACTTGCGCTGCATTGTCTTTCACTATATCTATGAGGCCATAAAAAGCCATGCAAAGTAGCTTTGTGTGGCTTCGTAAATATGGGACTGTAATATTGCTGAAAAAAATATAGAATGCAAAAATATAAACTCCCCATACTTTAACAGGTAAGTACAAAAATATTGGAAAAAAATATCAATGTTAAAAATATAGTTGTACAAATTATCAATTGTTATTACCTACTGGTGGTCGCCAGTAGGTAGTTATAGTTAGGACCTTGTTTCCATAGGAAATCCACAACATTCTATTTGGAAAAACTTTGGCGCCGGTCAATGAATCTTCGCAAAAATCTTTAAGAAAATGGCCTGCTCGGTTCCGCTTCTTCCCTGAAAGTTTGGGGGTGATTCGTGAAGCGGGGGCCGAGAAAAATAGGGGTCCCAAAATGTGTTTTCTCCATGCAATTTTCCATAGGGACCTTTAAGACGGGCTACAGCCTGAACTGCTGAACGGAATTACACCAAATTTGGCAAAAAGTTAGAGTTTGGATCGCAGATTACGCTTTTTGTTAAATGGTATAAATCCGTTCATCAGTTACTGAGAAAATCAAAAGTAAAATCATAGATATGTCTATAGACGAAGTACCGTACGAGTACTGCCCGAGGATAGCACGCGTACCATTATGAGCACAAGCTGCATGCTAATTGGCTGTCAACTGTCTGTCAACACTCCAAACCAGGAAGTGTTGGCAGCCATCTTGTGCCTCGGTAGAACTGATATTCCATACCAATATTTAAGTGCCCCGGTGGCAGGTGTAAATTAATCGAGACTGCATACGTTGGTACAGCCCACTGTGCTTACGCTACCAGGAAAACACAACAACAATACATGGTCCAGATTTCCGTTGTAGTGATTACTTAGTTCCAGGTCTAGTTGTCAGATCGGCACACACACTCCCTCATGGCTGGTATACACCCACACCACACCCATCCAGTGCTTCCGTCACTACACACGTGACCCTATCTATAAAAAAGAAGACACGTACAATGGCCCCACGGTCCAGACGACTCCTCGTGTGCTTCTGAAGCCGGCTTGCTTTTACACATGGGGAGATGCTAAGTTGCATGTGGAAGTGCAAACTTGTTTGGATTTTGAAAGTGAGATCAGATTTCTCTGCTGTGTCTTTCATAGTTCAAACTAAGTTTGCTATGGGAGGGCGGGAGCCGTAAGACTTCCCCCTCTCATAGCAAACAGCAGTGTCCCGGGGGTAGGCACACAGGGACACTGCAGGAACCGGCTCTTGGCCTGGCGGTCTCCAGGGCTCTCGAGGGCACCAGGCGGAGGGCCACCGAGCCCCTGTCACATAATACAGAAATCTCCGGCTGTTGGTTGTTCCCAGGTTTCTTCTGACGGCGAGTAGGTCTTGGGTCTGCCGTATGTGGGTAGGGAGGATGTTCCAAGTCTTGGCCGCGAGGTAGGAGAAGGATCTGCCGCCGGAAGTCGTTCGTTGGATGCCGGGGACAAAAGCGAGGGCATTTTCTAGGTTTAAGAGAAATAAAATCGTTTAGAAGTATTAAGAAACTATATCATCTCTAGTATTGGTCTGCAAAGTTTCAGGCTCATATCTCATTGTTTAACAGCTATACCACCTATGTTTCTATACAATGTATTCTTTACAAATGCATTTCAATAGAACTAGACCACTTCATGTATAACATCAAATCTCACCCTTTGTATCGGTATTAGTGGACATTTGCTTATGTATATCTATATTGCGTTTAAAAGCACTCTTTTACCGTGCTTCTGCTACTCTTGTATCTTTCACATGTGTCCCTATCTAATGTGTTTAACGTGAAATGTTCAAATTCATGTTCTCAGCTCCGCATCTCCTCGTGTATTATTTTTACACATGTGTGTGAACTATCAACTTCTTCCAAATTGTTGTATTGAATGCAAGTATGCAGCCATTCTTTAAAAATGCTTAAATGTATTTTTTTCAATATATGCCTAAATAAAAAATGTTTCAGTACCATTAAACATCCGCTTTTCACATAAAAGGCAATCTTACTTATACAATACTTTTCCATTTCAAAGGCTATGTACTGTACATTATCTCAAGAAACAGCTCTGAAATTATGTGTTGATAGAAAAGCTTTATAAAATGGGAGTTGCAATTGTACGTGCTGAAGAAAAAAAGTGATAATTACAACTGCAGGCCCTGTTGAACAGCATTTGTATAGACATTAAATCCTTGAGGTTAAAGCATTTCCTTTTTTGAATTTACGTCATCGGGATGCTGACTGATTCCGAACCTCTTCATTTAAATAATGTCTAAATGTGTTGCCACAGAAAGCCAGACAGCTTGTTTAATTAAACTGTCATTGTACTTCCATTTCGTTTCCCCGTGATTGATCGACTAGTGGAAGCTCAAGGGCCACTTTTAAATGGATATGTTTTAGCAAATGTTTCCTGGCAGATAACGCATTTCATATGTAAATGGTACATCAGTTTCGATGTCAACACCAGAAATACATTTGAGCTATCTCAACGGTGGGTATTTATTTACCATGAAAGTGTTCTCAAATATTCATAAATCCTAATTTAATAGTTCTGAGATATTTTGCTTTGATCCAAAGCTACAGCAATGTGCGTAACTGCAACATTTCGCACCTCAATTGCAACTTTACTTCAGATCACTGAAGGGACACTGCAACCTTCTCAATATGATTTGCATAGAAATCTGATTCAAATGGTTATAGGAGAAAGCAACAGGAACATAAAACACCAGAGCCTTTGCTGCAAATACATATTTCTGCCAAATGGAAACCGTGACCGTGGCATATATATTGCACTGACTGTAGAATATGCTTCTCTAATCCTTAAAGATTGTTCATGCTGTAGATAAAATAAATAGTAGATATGGAAGACATACTAGAATTCGCTCCGTGGAAGTTAAAATGTCATACAAAACGATGTAAATTCCATATAACCTACAAGGGAAATAAAATATACAGTACTGGTATTACCTAGACTCATGTGCAACTTATTTATTTATTTATAAAGTTTTATAAAGCGCGAACGTGACCCAAGAGGGTATCAGAGCGCTTTACATATGGGATTGCTGCGTTAAAAATTAAATCAGATACAAGAGCAAAGTAAGATACATTACACATAAACAATGTTTCAAGAATTCGTAGGAGGGAGGGAAGGAAGGAGTAATAGCTGGGAGACAAGGAGGAACTGTGCCCAATGTCCGGCTGGGTAGGTGATGGTCAATGGGGAAACCAGGGCCCATCTCCTCCTTAGCTGTCTAGCAGCTCCACGGGGCATCAGCCATGTTGCTCAGGTCTCAACGTTCAGGAAAACCAGTTTTTAGTTTATTTGATTTGTCTAGACCCGGGGGTATCAGAGCCCTTAACCAGGGGATCATTGCATTACAAGGTACATCAAGAAGGATAATGTGGCGCTGGCTAGACCCGGAAGTATCAGAGCGCTATAACAGTGGAGCATTGTGTTACAAATTACATTAGTTACAATAACGTAATAATGTACAATAAACAAACAACAAGGTTGAGAGAATGTGTAGTAAAGGAGGGGAGGAAGGAGCCATAGCAGGGAGACGAGGAAGAGCTGTGTCCAATGTCCAGCTAGGTAGGTGACGGTCGAGGGGGAAAACCAGGGCCGATCTCCTCATTAGTTGTCTAGCAACTCCACCAGGCATCAGCCATGTTGCTCAGGTATCAACGTTTGGGAAAAACAGTGAGCTCAGATCTCCTTGGCTGCAAAAGTCGGTTTTAAACATTTACAGGAGCATCACTTAGATCATTTTGGTGTTGGTTGATAGCGCAACTGTTCCAATGCCTTTTTCCATAAAAATGGCATAATTGCAGGTGTCAGCTGCGGTCTTAATTACCGGATTTTCGTTTCTTCACACCCAAGAACCCAATTTACTTATTGCCAATAGCCTTTTTGGGAGGGAAATGAAAGGTCCTAACTTGCTGGTATTTGCTTTGCAACTCGTGATGCAAATGTCTGAACTCTGTGTATCTTCGATAGACATTCCATTCATCATCTCGACTCCTAACGTAGACCTGGTAGACATGGAAGGCGTTGGTAGTTTTGCCTCTTAGAAAAAAAGAGGGAATCCAAACATTAATAAGGGCACAATGTGATATTTCAAAATCTGATAAGCTCTGGTCCTCAGACGTCTGACTCAAATCTCCAGGTACCGGCCCTCGGAGATCAATGAGTTCCTGCCTCATTTGAGAAAGAGGGTCTCTTTGGCAAGCGGAGAACGATGCAGACTTTCATTGGATTCCATTAACTCTCTGTGCATTTCAGCCACCTCAATCAACTTGCGTTCGTAGGAGTTTGCCAGCTCTTCGTTGTCTTTGACGGATATGAGTACAGGGGGCGCTATTTAGCCATCAATGTTTCGAATGTTGAACATGCCATCATTTGTTTTCCCTCTCGCTTAAACATCCTCGTTTTCCCTTGTCAATGCCTGAACCTTCGTCATATGTCGTTCCTCCTGTTCTGTTAATTTTCTATTTAAGTTATCAATTTCCTGGCTGAGCACTGCAGAATGCTCCATTTCTCCATCATGCAGATTTCGCATTGATTTACACATCCTTATTTTGTGCTTTTTTTCCAGGCTGTGTCGTCGACATTCATGGTCCTGACAGGAGTCTTCCGCCTTGTTGTTTTGTGTTGAGTTTATTAAATGTAGTTTATCCTCTATATGTACGTTAAAGAAAAAATAAAGTTTGAAAAAAATCATGACGTTTTTGGTTGTTACTTAAGTACTGTGTGACTCTTTCTTGTTCTTATTACTGTTATTTAGTGGTGTTCACCATGGTGTTAAATTTTGGGGCTGTTACAGCGGGAATACTGCTGATGTCTGTAAATTGCACCAGCTTCTGAATAGTGTGTTAGATTTATGTCAACTTTAGTTGCATTAAAGTGCAGATAATGAAATGCAGAGTAGACGTTCCTATGCAAAATGACACGAGGTGCAACTTTACGATTTATTCTAAATACTAAAATCCTGTATTGAATTGTGGTAGTGGGTGCATTTACAGTGTACACACAAAATCAATGAAGAAATCTCATTGTATTTATATTGATTGGGAATAGTGAGTAAGGTGCTGGATCTTGACGGGATACACTGCTCAGTTCATTTATTTTTCTGTACACTAAAAAAAACCACATCACAACTTTCACAACAAAAGGCAAAAACTGCGATGCGAAACAAATTCCAGCAAAAAGCTGTGTTAGCACAAGGGATTTTACACCTACTTTCTGCTGGTGTTAAACAGGATGACTACCTCCAATATGAAAGGGAACACATCCAAGAGCCACACCAGAACACCCACAGGTGTCATAGAGTCAATGAGCATGATACATGGATACCCATTGGGCCACAACACTCATCGCAACAACCCCAGGACTGCCAACGCCCCCCAAACCCGCATCTGACCAAGGGTGTCCGTATGGTCATTGTGTTAGCACGATGGGCACGGGCCCTGCATTATCACAGTGTGCTGTCTTCAATAGACGTTACCATGTCGTCTCAGCATTGGCAGTGAGCCTGGACATGTGGCCACGCACGCATCCTCCTGCATGCACAAGCGGCGTGTGCTGGTCCGGCGAATACAGGGCAGAGCAGGGGTGTGCCTATCCGGCAAGAGGAACGGGGTGTATCGAACATGTCCATGCGCAGGAAGTGCGTAAGTGTGTCTCTGTGTTCTGGTGTGGCTGCAAGCAGTCGATGTTGTAAAGTAGCATGCACCACCTCCAAACGGCAGCGTCACGGTCTGATTGGAAGGCTGCAGGACATGCACGAATAAATAGGCATTAAAATAGTGTGCCGTAGGAGTGCATAGGATACAACAACGAACCACACAAAGTGTGGTGGCTCCTGGGAGAGAAAGCAGCTGTTTAGCAATGTAACACACAGTGAACCCGCCCATGTGCCACATGCTGGACATCTCATCCATGATGATCAGGGTCGCAGACATCCCACAACACCCACGACCGACTTTAATACACAGCCTGTATGAATGCAGCTAGAGAAGTTACTGTAGGGATGAAACGTTCTTTGTTTGCGCTATCTTGTGAGCATTTGTGTCCTTTGTTGGATTGTGCAAATGTTTGTGTTTGGACAACATCACGTTGGATGTTGGTGTACTCTGATTCCTATGTGTGTGTGCTGCAATGTGTGTGAGATGTCCCTTCATGCAAGGTTTTGTTCACCCTTCTCTCTTTCAGGCAGTGCGGTTTACACTTCTAGGCTTGTTCAATGGTATGATGTTGGTGGGTTGTGTGAATTGTACTTCTTGTTGGTGTTTCATTTTGGCCATGGTTTGTCTGTAGTTGTGCTGTAATTAATTGTGCATGTGTGCCACTGTGCCCATCTCCCCTATCCCCCACTCCCTGCTTGTTCCTTTTTTCTGGTGCTGTTGTGTATGTAATTTTGTTCTTCCACACAAAAATACATGTAAAGGACAAATTAGAATAGTTCCTTGATTCGTTTAGATTGCAACACTTCTCTCTATTGATTTTATTCCATATAAACAGTTTTTGAAATATTCACGGACACATAGAAGTCAGAAGTGCAACGTATTCTATCAACACACTTTTTAAAACATTCTACAACACACGCAGGTTAAAAGTTCATAATTTTTTTTATACCTAACAATATTTTTTGCAACATTTTCTCAAACATTTAACGGCATGTGCAGGTTAAAAGTTCACTATTGTTTTAAGTTCGAACAGTGCCTTCCAAATACAAGTAGCAATATGGTTGAGTTGAGCAAATTTTATCCTATGAAATATACTCTACGTTTAAACTGCTTTTTCCTAACCAATCACAAAGATGCTTTTCCACAAAACGAATGTGCACCCTACTTTTAAAAAACAATGCTTTTCATCTTCCAATTAGTTATTTTGTATGAGAAAAAAGAAGTTCCCCATCCTTAAACTTATCTCTTATTCTACAAACAGACTGCATGAGCTGCATACATCTATCCATGCCTCCCAGAAATACCTTCAAAATGCTAGTGTGGATCGTAGGACATAGCTATGTTTTCTGGTGCAAAAGGTATGCAAAACAAAGACTTATTGACTTGGACCTAGGTTTACAACGAGTGGACATTAAATGGTTTGGACAGAGAGGATTGAAGTGGCACCAATTGTTACCTTTGGTTAAAACCTGTTTGAATCTCCAACACCCTGACCTCATGATTGTGCACTGTGGAGGAAACGAGCTAAGGACAGTGACTGCGGTAGGTTTGGAAATGCTAATGAAGGACGCCTTTAGACAATTGATGTTGCTTTTGCCTCAAACTGTCTTTGTATATTCCGAAATATGCCAACGACAGAAGTAGAAATGGTGACCAGAGACAAGCCTATCACACAATAGACTGACTAGCACATGTACAGCTAGGGACACCATGGCTTGCAGACGCACAGCTGCAGGCCGACGGACTGGTACTGTTTTATGCTTTAGGGTAGTAGATTAGTGTTTGTGTACTGTAGGGGGTTTGTGCCTGACCTTGCGTTTTAGGGTTTAAGGTTGTGCAGTGGTGTTTGGGTAGTGTAAGAATCATGCTGGAGGTAGTCTTTTAGAGTTTACACAAATCTAATATTTGGGTAGTGTAAGGGGTCATGCTGGGAGAATTGTTTTGGGGTTTAGTGTAGTGCAGATATGTTTGTGTAGTGTAGGGGATCATGCTGGGAGTAGTGTTTAAGGGTTTACGGCACTATAGTTGTATTTGGGTAGTGTAGGGGGTCATGCTGTGAGAAGTATTTTAGGGTTTACGGCAGTGCATTGGTGTTTGTATAGTGTAGGGGTTGTGCTCAGAGTAGTGTTTAGGATTTAGGTTACTGCAGTGGTGTGTGCTTAGTGTAGGGGTCCTGCGAGGTGTAGTGTTTTAGGGTTTACGACAATGCAGTGGTGTTTGGGTAGTGTAGAACGTTGTACTGGCAGTAGTATTTTAGGGTTTAGGGTAGTGCAGTGTAGTTTGTGTAGTGTAGGGGGTCCTGCTGAGGGTAGTATTTTAGAGTTTACAACAATGCAGTGGTGTTTCAGTAGTCTCTGGATAGTGTAGGGGATCCTACCGACACACTGATTCATAGAGCCCCGAGACGACGGACGGGCTTCTAAAGGCATAGCTGTGACCTGCTGATATGAGGAGAGGCAGCGTGAAAGGCATATCTCACACATACACAGATGCTAGTGTTGCGTCACAGAGGTAAAACTACGAACCCAATGGCTTCTACACAGAGAGATGTGAGCTGACGGAGTAAATCACAAAATGGCTGCCAACAGTCTCTAGTTTCAACCATTCACAGCAAATGAGCCGAAAGTTGGTGCTTGTATCCCCTCAGCCAATCACATGTCAAAATTCTCAAATATCGATATATGTAAAATTTTATATTTCTCAAAAACTACTGAATGGATTTATACCATTTAAACAAAAGCATGCTTTCTGGACCATCACCTTTGTGACCTGCCAAATTTTACGTAATTCTGTTCAGCAGTTTCACCTGTAGTATTCTGAAAAGTTTTGTATGGAAATTGCATGGAGAAAACAAGTTTTGAAACCCTCTTTTTTCTCAGCCCCTCCTACACCAGTCAACCACAAACTTTCAATATAGGAGCTAATCAAAGAAAGAGAAACTGTTTGGATAATTTCATAAAGATTTGTCAAACGATGTCAAAATTACAAGCACCTAGAAGACTTCAGGAGGGGGTCAGCACAACACCCCTCACAACATGATTGCACGGACCCCAGCGGAACCCCGCAACCCTTGCAAGCCCCTGCTATTATTTTTTAAGAAATACCCCCGGAACCTAGCCAACTCAAGGGCCTCATTAAAATAAAACCTGAAAACCCGCAACTCCAGTGCAAATTTTTGCTGATTTTATATATTTTTTTAAATTATTTAATGGGCTCTGGGGGTCCTTCTGGGACCCCCTGAGCAGACCTATTGGGTCAGGGTTTCTACTCTGCTCACTCCTTTATACCTTTGTTTCTCCATTTTCGGGTGACTTGCTTCTATCGAGCCATAAGATGGCTGCCAACACTTTCTGGTTTGAAGTGCTAGCAGCCAATCACAGTGAAGCTCACGCACGTAACTTAGGCCACGCCCAGAAATGTAAACTTTTATTTTTCCAATTTCTCAGCAACTACTAAACAGATTTACACAATTTTTTCAAAGTTCGATTTCTGACCCACGCACTACCTTTCTGCCAAATTTGGAGTAATTCCGTTCAGTAGTTCCTAGCCAATATCCCAGAGTTGGCCTTGGGCTTCGGAATGGCTAGGTCAGCATGAGTAAATTGAATTAGAAAATGGTCAGTCCAGACACAGGGTGTGACCATCAAGTTGGCCACAGAGAGGTTAATCGTCCAAAAAGTTTATATGGTAAAACAAACACCCAAGATTTTCCCACAAAAAATGAAATTTCCCAAAAGATGAAAGGGGCTTTTACCATCCCAGTTCTAAAAACGTTCAAATGGCTTTCCTTTTCAAACAAGTAACAAAATGGATAGTCCAACTAGATTATTACCCAATAACTACTACTTAAAGTCTCCGTTCACTACCCACTTACCCCTATGGCATATCTGACCAAATTTGAACTCCCCTTACCTCACTAGAAAGACATACTGGGTAACACAAAAATAGCAATCTTACTAAATGATGCCAAATTAGAAAGCACTGTTAAAGGCAGGGGAAACCCAATACACCCTTGTAGGCTTGAGCACAAAGTAGTTTAAGTCAAAAGGTGCTACAAGGGACTTATTTAAAACAGATTTACATTCATTAATGAGTCGTACATATGTAACGCACTCTTGTGTATCCACAGGATAACCGTCTTATATCAGCTGTAACAAATATATTGGTGGAAGGCAAACGGAACATATAGAGCAAGAATCGTTTTTAGTATTCAAAAAAATTCTTTATACTGCATCAAAAGAAGGGAGACAAATTCAAATGAAATAGGGCAGAACGGTCATGAACAGAGATAAATCAAATTTTCACTACAGTTCATAACTAGAAACATCAACTCCAGGTATTCAAAAACACAACCAAAATTAATTAATAAAAAAGGGTTGTGAATTAGTGACGGAGCAACGTAACAGGAGATGATGGAGTGTCGACGTTTCGGTCTAGGTAGCAGTCGTCAGATAGACCATCATCAGGACGGTGTTTTTCTATGCAGGAGAAACTCCCTATGTAAAATAATACAACATAATCAAAAAATGTCCTTCAAATTAGAAATACATTAATAAAAAATTGCATGCTCTATACGTCAAAAAATAAAACTTATATAACCATTTTTTCTCTCAGTGGTCACTCCTTCCTAGTGACCAGTGAGAAATAGTTTCTTCAATAAACATGAGGCAGCATAGCTCAAATGGTCAAACTGCGTGTCATTCACAAGATAAAAATAATCCATTAAAACAGTAATGAGAACGTGTCTAGTTATTCATTCATAAAAAGAGGAACAAATGTTCATTAAAAAACTTGCCAGTGATTTCATTTGAAAATAGGCAAAAGTATTTACAGACATTTCAAGGTTATCCAAAGTGCATTACAAAAATTGGTGCATTCCTCAAAATATAAATCTAAAAAGGTTGATCTGGTTTGTCACCTTGAATCCTAAAGTGAGTCTTTAATGGGCACGGAAGAGCAATGGCGTGTGGTAAAGGTGTCCGACACGAAGCCTCAACTACAAGAAAAGTGTGGAATCTTATGAGGAGCTGAATTAAAAAAATATTAAATTTGTGTGATCAAATAAAATATCATACCTTGAATTTAGGCAGTGCGCGCTATGACTGATTGTCAGATTTCACGTAAGGATATAACGTCAGAAATTCCTGAAAGAAGGGGATCAAATTAAGTTGTGATCTGCACCATATTACGAATATAAGTATATTGGCTATAGTAATGCGGCGCTAGGTATTAGTTTGGATGTGGCTGAAGGACTCTGCTGGAAACTGACATGCGTTTAAAGTGCACGCATCGTATGGCAAAGATCGCTGGTCAGGATACGATCTGTTTCAAAACGTAATAGTGCTCGTGAGTTGCTCAGCTCAAATGGTATATGAACCATTTAAGATTCGACTGAATGCTAACTACAGCTATGTAACAGTGTTAATTTAAGCATTTACGCTGTAGTAACGCGGCACTAGGTACTGGTTCGGATGTGGCAAGACGACTCTGCTGGAAACTGACATGCGTTTAAAATGCACACATCGCATGGCAACGACCGCTAATAGGATACTATCTTGTTTCAAAACGTAACAGTGCTAGTGAATTACTCGGCTAAAATGGCATATGAACCATTTTGGGTTCAACTGAATGCTAACTACAGCTATGGAACAGTGTTAATTAAACATTCTGAATGAAAGATAAAAATAAAAGCTAAATTTTAAAAAAAGGGGGAACGAATACCTAAATTCACACGCGTTAATTGCATTACCCTCATCACATACAAGGCTACTTACTTTTAGTAGTATTGTGACCCGACAAATGGGCGCGTAGTCCTCAGTTGTTTGGAAACACTGAGAGGACACGGGTCCGAAAGTTATATGTCCGTGAACCGGAAGTCTTACAGACGGAAACCGGAAGTGATTCATCCTTCGATCGTTTCGTTTGTTGTTTAAGTTATTAAAAGCTTGAATCTGGACATTGTATGATATGATTATTGAAAATAGGCAGATGGCATATATCTGGGTACATCTGTAGATATTAAAGTGTTATAAGTACGAAGAGGCTATATCGATCGCCATCTTGGATTGGGAACCATTTATGAAACGAGTCCCTGTTGTCCATGGGTTACAGTTAGCTAAACACTACAATGTATGTTAAACGGAATCAAAGAATTAAAAAACTTATATGTAAGGATTCATTGTGACAGAACAGACAATATCAGTTATAGTACATATCAATCTTTGTTATTAGTACAGAAGTGGCAAAGACTGTTAAATACATATGAATATTTCGCAACTATACCAGTAGTATTTTTATTGAAACACATATATATTTTTTATTTTTTAACCAATTAAATCTGCCATTCTTGGCAGACTTCGAATGACATCACTAGTTGACCAAAGATTTATAGTGACTAAAGACATGCCAAGGCATGCCATTCTGTACATGAATTTAGACCATATCTAACTGAGTCTGCCAGGCAGATCCAGCGTTGCTCTTTGAGAGTTAGTAAATGGTCGACATTAGGTTGCCTGATTGTGGGTTTTATCACTTCTACTACATACCAAAGGAGATCCTGCTCACTGTGATTTTTTGACAAATAATGGTCAACTAATGGGGCATTTTCCGTCTGGCAGCGAATTCTTGATTGATGTTGTAGAATTCTTTTTTTAATTGGTTGTGTAGTTTTACCGAAGTATCTGAGTCCACAAGGGCACTCTATGCAATAAACAACGTTGGTTGTGTTGCAGTTTGAGAAGTTCTTTAAGAGAAAGTTCTTATTGTTCAAGTTGAATTGTTTTAGATTCACAGTGGTGGAGCAAGCGGCACAATGGTTGCATTTATAATGTCCCTTTAATGGACTTAGTTGTCGCATATTGTCAACTAGTTCACTGATATTGTTCTTATACGCATGCACTAACCTGTCTCTAAGATTTCGGCCTCTCTTAAAGGCAAACGTTGGTTTATCCACCAATTCTGGTAGATCTGAGAGGAGAGACCAGTTTCTTGAAATCACCTTTTTGATTGAGTTGCTGGATGTACCAAAAGTAGTAACACATACCAGTTTGGGTTCAGCATCTTTTTCTTTGACCTGTAGGAGTAGATTTCGGTCATTGTACCAAGCCCGTTTTAAAGATTGTTTGAGCAATCTATTTGGATACCCTCGCGAGAGCAACTTCAGTTTGAGTATTTGTGCTTCTTTAAAGTAGTCTGCACGTCTAGTACAATTCCTACGCAAACGTAGAAATTGACCAAACGGTAGGCCATCTCGAAGGGCTTGGGGATGGCAACTGTTATACCTTAAAAGGGTGTTTTTAGCAGTTGGTTTAGTGTACAAGGTAGTGTACAAGATGTTATCTTCATTGGTTTTAATCGATATATCCAGAAAGTCCATACTGAGGTTATCGGAGACCATGGTGAATTTTAAATTAGAGTTTTGAGAATTGATCCAATCATGGAAACTGGTAAGTTCAGTGGAACTACCATGCCAAATAAAGAAGATATCGTCTATGTAACGCAGCCAACATCTTAGATGGGCTGCGAAGGGGTTGTGAGAACTATAGATGACATTTTCCTCAAAGTTGGATACATAGATATTGGCAATATCCGGGGCAAAAACTGCGCTCATGGCGACTCCTTTCAACTGTTGATAAAAGGATTTTTCATAAATGAAAAAGTTTTCACAAAGCGGAATTCTCAAACAATCAATGATGTATTCAGATGGGACCTGGTGGGGTCTCGGTCTACCATCAAGCAAAGTGAGTAGAATGCTTAATATCTCCTCTTGCGGGATGTTAGTGTATAGACTTTCAATGTCCATGGACACTAAAAGTTCAACATTGCTGTCAAAGGGAATATTTTCAACCTTGTTTATGACTGCCATCGTGTCCCTAATATAGTTGTCATTTTCAGTTGCAAATGGACGGATGAAGAAGTCTGCATATTGTGCCAGGGGCTTTAAGATGGAGTTGCACCCTGACACAATAGGACGCCCAGGCGGATTGGTCTGGTTCTTATGGATTTTAGGCAATATGTATATTGCAGGGACGGTTGGGGCTTTATTGATGAGGAATGATGCCTCTTTGTCGCTAAGCCAACCTCCTTCAATACCTGTCCTTATTAGGTCTTGGATACGTTTCTCTATTTTTGTGGTTGGATTACATGGTAATCGTTGGTAGTTGGATACTACTGAAAGTTGTTTTTTCAGTTCCAAATCATAGGCTTTCTCATCCCAGAGTACTATTCCACCGCCTTTATCAGCCGGTTTGAAAACAGTGTCTGGGAGAGATTGTAGATGAAAAAGTGCCTTTTGTTGTGCTTTAGTTAAGTTGAATGGAACCCATTTGGGTTGTTTCAATAGATGTTCTATTTGGGTCATTACAACATTTTCAAAGGTGATAATTTCCTTGGCAACCATGTTGTTGGTTGGGAAGAAGGTGGATGATGGACGTAAACCGGTTACATTAGCTGACATAGTTGAGGGTTTGTCAGCAAAGAAATTTTTAAGACGGATAGCTCTAAAGAACTTGTAGAGCTCCAACTTGGTGGTAAACAATTCGTTTTAAAAAGTTGGGACAAAGGACAAACCATGCGACAGGACTGATATTTCATCAGCTGACAGAAGATGTGTTGAAAGATTAAAGATAGGTACACTTACATTTTTTTCTTTTTCTTTTTCTTTGTGAAAACTTTTTCATTTATGAAAAATCCTTTTATCAACAGCTGAAAGGAGTCGCCATGGGCGCAGTTTTTGCCCCGGATATTGCCAATATCTATGTATCCAACTTTGAGGAAAATGTCATCTATAGTTCTCACAACCCCTTCGCAGCCCATCTAAGATGTTGGCTGCGTTACATAGACGATATCTTCTTTATTTGGCATGGTAGTTCCACTGAACTTACCAGTTTCCATGATTGGATCAATTCTCAAAACTCTAATTTAAAATTCACCATGGTCTCCGATAACCTCAGTATGGACTTTCTGGATATATCGATTAAAACCAATGAAGATAACATCTTGTACACTACCTTGTACACTAAACCAACTGCTAAAAACACCCTTTTAAGGTATAACAGTTGCCATCCCCAAGCCCTTCGAGATGGCCTACCGTTTGGTCAATTTCTACGTTTGCGTAGGAATTGTACTAGACGTGCAGACTACTTTAAAGAAGCACAAATACTCAAACTGAAGTTGCTCTCGCGAGGGTATCCAAATAGATTGCTCAAACAATCTTTAAAACGGGCTTGGTACAATGACCGAAATCTACTCCTACAGGTCAAAGAAAAAGATGCTGAACCCAAACTGGTATGTGTTACTACTTTTGGTACATCCAGCAACTCAATCAAAAAGGTGATTTCAAGAAACTGGTCTCTCCTCTCAGATCTACCAGAATTGGTGGATAAACCAACGTTTGCCTTTAAGAGAGGCCGAAATCTTAGAGACAGGTTAGTGCATGCGTATAAGAACAATATCAGTGAACTAGTTGACAATATGCGACAACTAAGTCCATTAAAGGGACATTATAAATGCAACCATTGTGCCGCTTGCTCCACCACTGTGAATCTAAAACAATTCAACTTGAACAATAAGAACTTTCTCTTAAAGAACTTCTCAAACTGCAACACAACCAACGTTGTTTATTGCATAGAGTGCCCTTGTGGACTCAGATACTTCGGTAAAACTACACAACCAATTAAAAAAAGAATTCTACAACATCAATCAAGAATTCGCTGCCAGACGGAAAATGCCCCATTAGTTGACCATTATTTGTCAAAAAATCACAGTGAGCAGGATCTCCTTTGGTATGTAGTAGAAGTGATAAAACCCACAATCAGGCAACCTAATGTCGACCATTTACTAACTCTCAAAGAGCAACGCTGGATCTGCCTGGCAGACTCAGTTAGATATGGTCTAAATTCATGTACAGAATGGCATGCCTTGGCATGTCTTTAGTCACTATAAATCTTTGGTCAACTAGTGATGTCATTCGAAGTCTGCCAAGAATGGCAGATTTAATTGGTTAAAAAATAAAAAATATATATGTGTTTCAATAAAAATACTACTGGTATAGTTGCGAAATATTCATATGTATTTAACAGTCTTTGCCACTTCTGTACTAATAACAAAGATTGATATGTACTATAACTGATATTGTCTGTTCTGTCACAATGAATCCTTACATATAAGTTTTTTAATTCTTTGATTCCGTTTAACATACATTGTAGTGTTTAGCTAACTGTAACCAATGGACAACAGGGACTCGTTTCATAAATGGTTCCCAATCCAAGATGGCGATCGATATAGCCTCTTCGTACTTATAACACTTTAATATCTACAGATGTACCCAGATATATGCCATCTGCCTATTTTCAATAATCATATCATACAATGTCCAGATTCAAGCTTTTAATAACTTAAACAACAAACGAAACGATCGAAGGATGAATCACTTCCGGTTTCCGTCTGTAAGACTTCCGGTTCACGGACATATAACTTTCGGACCCGTGTCCTCTCAGTGTTTCCAAACAACTGAGGACTACGCGCCCATTTGTCGGGTCACAATACTACTAAAAGTAAGTAGCCTTTTATGTGATGAGGGTAATGCAATTAACACGTGTGAATTTAGGTATTCGTTCCCCCTTTTTTTAAAATTTAGCTTTTATTTTTATCTTTCATTCAGAATGTTTAATTAACACTGTTCCATAGCTGTAGTTAGCATTCAGTTGAACCCAAAATGGTTCATATGCCATTTTAGCCGAGTAATTCACTAGCACTGTTACGTTTTGAAACAAGATAGTATCCTATTAGCGGTCGTTGCCATGCGATGTGTGCATTTTAAACGCATGTCAGTTTCCAGCAGAGTCGTCTTGCCACATCCGAACCAGTACCTAGTGCCGCGTTACTACAGCGTAAATGCTTAAATTAACACTGTTACATAGCTGTAGTTAGCATTCAGTCGAATCTTAAATGGTTCATATACCATTTGAGCTGAGCAACTCACGAGCACTATTACGTTTTGAAACAGATCGTATCCTGACCAGCGATCTTTGCCATACGATGCGTGCACTTTAAACGCATGTCAGTTTCCAGCAGAGTCCTTCAGCCACATCCAAACTAATACCTAGCGCCGCATTACTATAGCCAATATACTTATATTCGTAATATGGTGCAGATCACAACTTAATTTGGTCCCCTTCTTTCAGGAATTTCTGACGTTATATCCTTACGTGAAATCTGACAATCAGTCATAGCGCGCACTGCCTAAATTCAAGGTATGATATTTTATTTGATCACACAAATTTAATATTTTTTTAATTCAGCTCCTCATAAGATTCCACACTTTTCTTGTAGTTGAGGCTTCGTGTCGGACACCTTTACCACACGCCATTGCTCTTCCGTGCCCATTAAAGACTCACTTTAGGATTCAAGGTGACAAACCAGATCAACCTTTTTAGATTTATATTTTGAGGAATGCACCAATTTTTGTAATGCACTTTGGATAACCTTGAAATGTCTGTAAATACTTTTGCCTATTTTCAAATGAAATCACTGGCAAGTTTTTTAATGAACATTTGTTCCTCTTTTTATGAATGAATAACTAGACACGTTCTCATTACTGTTTTAATGGATTATTTTTATCTTGTGAATGACACGCAGTTTGACCATTTGAGCTATGCTGCCTCATGTTTATTGAAGAAACTATTTCTCACTGGTCACTAGGAAGGAGTGACCACTGAGAGAAAAAATGGTTATATAAGTTTTATTTTTTGACGTATAGAGCATGCAATTTTTTATTAATGTATTTCTAATTTGAAGGACATTTTTTGATTATGTTGTATTATTTTACATAGGGAGTTTCTCCTGCATAGAAAAACACCGTCCTGATGATGGTCTATCTGACGACTGCTACCTAGACCGAAACGTCGACACTCCATCATCTCCTGTTACGTTGCTCCGTCACTAATTCACAACCCTTTTTTATTAATTAATTTTGGTTGTGTTTTTGAATACCTGGAGTTGATGTTTCTAGTTATGAACTGTAGTGAAAATTTGATTTATCTCTGTTCATGACCGTTCTGCCCTTTTTCATTTGAATTTGTCTCCCTTCTTTTGATGCAGTATAAAGAATTTTTTTGAATACTAAAAACGATTCGTGCTCTATATGTTCCTTTTGCCTTCCACCAATATATTTGTTACAGCTGATATAAGACGGTTATCCTGTGGATACACAAGAGTGCGTTACATATGTACGACTCATTAATGAATGTAAATCTGTTTTAAATAAGTCCCTTGTAGCACCTTTTGACTTAAACTACTTTGTGCCCAAGCCTACAAGGGTGTATTGGGTTTCCCCTGCCTTTAACAGTGTGTTTGTGCAGATTGCTATCTGCTGTGGGTCACTTTTTTAAGTGGTAAACTCTCTGGATTTCTATTCCATCCCTTAAGTCTTGCTCGGCTATCTACATGTCTGAAGCCGAAACCTTGTCATATACAGATGAATACATTTTAAAAATCTCATCAGGCCCATCACTGTTGGGAACTAAAGGACCTGTTGTTCCTCTACCCTGTGAATCTGATCTGAACCAACTAGAGCGACTACGTAAGAAATTGGTACGAACTGAACTTCATGCCAAATTCCTTACTGACTGTCTAAGCGCTAACATCATTCCCACTGGTTTGCAGATTAGAAATATACCAATTATTTTCACAGAAGACGAAGACTTTAAGCTACACTTTAGCTTTGCTTCCAACAAATGCTCACGCACCTGGATGGTGCTGAGCATCGAAACAGCCCTGAAACACATCAAAAATCTAGTTAAAGACATAGAAGCGTTAGAATTGAAAATTAACTCTGATTCCACCATTGTTAACGCCAAGGCTCTATTAGACAAAATAAATCTTACCATCAAAGATTTTGAAACCTTTAACTCGCAAAAGAAAACATCTAAACTACAGTTAGACATCAAGAGGTACAACAAAGAGAGGACCTACCCCTATCTCAATAAAGACTTTTACCAACCTCAGGGGCAACAACATGGTCTTTTTCGTGGCCAACAAAAGAGGGTCACCTTCTCAGGTACCGACTCAGATTCAGAGAACGAATCGGTTTCAATTCACCAACAGAGAGGCGCACAGGAACAACCATCAACCTCTAGACAGCCTTTTTTAGGACAGGGCCAGAGAGGACAAGGCCAACCAACACGGGGCCAACAGAGACAATCACGCAGAGGATGGGGGCGCAACAACTACACCCCAGGGTTCAGACGAACGAGGAACCAGTATTACGAGTGGTAAAAGAAAAAGAAAAAAATGTAAGTGTACCTATCTTTAATCTTTCAACACATCTTCTGTCAGCTGATGAAATATCAGTCCTGTCGCATGGTTTGTCCTTTGTCCCAACTTTTAAAAACGAATTGTTTACCACCAAGTTGGAGCTCTACAAGTTCTTTAGAGCTATCCGTCTTAAAAATTTCTTTGCTGACAAACCCTCAACTATGTCAGCTAATGTAACCGGTTTACGTCCATCATCCACCTTCTTCCCAACCAACAACATGGTTGCCAAGGAAATTATCACCTTTGAAAATGTTGTAATGACCCAAATAGAACATCTATTGAAACAACCCAAATGGGTTCCATTCAACTTAACTAAAGCACAACAAAAGGCACTTTTTCATCTACAATCTCTCCCAGACACTGTTTTCAAACCGGCTGATAAAGGCGGTGGAATAGTACTCTGGGATGAGAAAGCCTATGATTTGGAACTGAAAAAAACAACTTTCAGTAGTATCCAACTACCAACGATTACCATGTAATCCAACCACAAAAAATAGAGAAACGTATCCAAGACCTAATAAGGACAGGTATTGAAGGAGGTTGGCTTAGCGACAAAGAGGCATCATTCCTCATCAATAAAGCCCCAACCGTCCCTGCAATATACATATTGCCTAAAATCCATAAGAACCAGACCAATCCGCCTGGGCGTCCTATTGTGTCAGGGTGCAACTCCATCTTAAAGCCCCTGGCACAATATGCAGACTTCTTCATCCGTCCATTTGCAACTGAAAATGACAACTATATTAGGGACACGATGGCAGTCATAAACAAGGTTGAAAATATTCCCTTTGACAGCAATGTTGAACTTTTAGTGTCCATGGACATTGAAAGTCTATACACTAACATCCGCAAGAGGAGATATTAAGCATTCTACTCACTTTGCTTGATGGTAGACCGAGACCCCACCAGGTCCCATCTGAATACATCATTGATTGTTTGAGAATTCCGCTTTGTGAAAACTTTTTCATTTATGAAAAATCCTTTTATCAACAGCTGAAAGGAGTCGCCATGGGCGCAGTTTTTGCCCCGGATATTGCCAATATCTATGTATCCAACTTTGAGGAAAATGTCATCTATAGTTCTCACAACCCCTTCGCAGCCCATCTAAGATGTTGGCTGCGTTACATAGACGATATCTTCTTTATTTGGCATGGTAGTTCCACTGAACTTACCAGTTTCCATGATTGGATCAATTCTCAAAACTCTAATTTAAAATTCACCATGGTCTCCGATAACCTCAGTATGGACTTTCTGGATATATCGATTAAAACCAATGAAGATAACATCTTGTACACTACCTTGTACACTAAACCAACTGCTAAAAACACCCTTTTAAGGTATAACAGTTGCCATCCCCAAGCCCTTCGAGATGGCCTACCGTTTGGTCAATTTCTACGTTTGCGTAGGAATTGTACTAGACGTGCAGACTACTTTAAAGAAGCACAAATACTCAACTGAAGTTGCTCTCGCGAGGGTATCCAAATAGATTGCTCAAACAATCTTTAAAACGGGCTTGGTACAATGACCGAAATCTACTCCT
This sequence comes from Lissotriton vulgaris, assembly GCF_964263255.1. Taxonomy (NCBI): domain Eukaryota; kingdom Metazoa; phylum Chordata; class Amphibia; order Caudata; family Salamandridae; genus Lissotriton; species Lissotriton vulgaris. The sequence goes on from NC_141689.1 coordinate 1,905,990,234, forward strand.
ACAGGTCAAAGAAAAAGATGCTGAACCCAAACTGGTATGTGTTACTACTTTTGGTACATCCAGCAACTCAATCAAAAAGGTGATTTCAAGAAACTGGTCTCTCCTCTCAGATCTACCAGAATTGGTGGATAAACCAACGTTTGCCTTTAAGAGAGGCCGAAATCTTAGAGACAGGTTAGTGCATGCGTATAAGAACAATATCAGTGAACTAGTTGACAATATGCGACAACTAAGTCCATTAAAGGGACATTATAAATGCAACCATTGTGCCGCTTGCTCCACCACTGTGAATCTAAAACAATTCAACTTGAACAATAAGAACTTTCTCTTAAAGAACTTCTCAAACTGCAACACAACCAACGTTGTTTATTGCATAGAGTGCCCTTGTGGACTCAGATACTTCGGTAAAACTACACAACCAATTAAAAAAAGAATTCTACAACATCAATCAAGAATTCGCTGCCAGACGGAAAATGCCCCATTAGTTGACCATTATTTGTCAAAAAATCACAGTGAGCAGGATCTCCTTTGGTATGTAGTAGAAGTGATAAAACCCACAATCAGGCAACCTAATGTCGACCATTTACTAACTCTCAAAGAGCAACGCTGGATCTGCCTGGCAGACTCAGTTAGATATGGTCTAAATTCATGTACAGAATGGCATGCCTTGGCATGTCTTTAGTCACTATAAATCTTTGGTCAACTAGTGATGTCATTCGAAGTCTGCCAAGAATGGCAGATTTAATTGGTTAAAAAATAAAAAATATATATGTGTTTCAATAAAAACACTACTGGTATAGTTGCGAAATATTCATATGTATTTAACAGTCTTTGCCACTTCTGTACTAATAACAAAGATTGATATGTACTATAACTGATATTGTCTGTTCTGTCACAATGAATCCTTACATATAAGTTTTTTAATTCTTTGATTCCGTTTAACATACATTGTAGTGTTTAGCTAACTGTAACCCATGGACAACAGGGACTCGTTTCATAAATGGTTCCCAATCCAAGATGGCGATCGATATAGCCTCTTCGTACTTATAACACTTTAATATCTACAGATGTACCCAGATATATGCCATCTGCCTATTTTCAATAATCATATCATACAATGTCCAGATTCAAGCTTTTAATAACTTAAACAACAAACGAAACGATCGAAGGATGAATCACTTCCGGTTTCCGTCTGTAAGACTTCCGGTTCACGGACATATAACTTTCGGACCCGTGTCCTCTCAGTGTTTCCAAACAACTGAGGACTACGCGCCCATTTGTCGGGTCACAATACTACTAAAAGTAAGTAGCCTTGTATGTGATGAGGGTAATGCAATTAACGCGTGTGAATTTAGGTATTCGTTCCCCCTTTTTTTAAAATTTAGCTTTTATTTTTATCTTTCATTCAGAATGTTTAATTAACACTGTTCCATAGCTGTAGTTAGCATTCAGTTGAACCCAAAATGGTTCATATGCCATTTTAGCCGAGTAATTCACTAGCACTGTTACGTTTTGAAACAAGATAGTATCCTATTAGCGGTCGTTGCCATGCGATGTGTGCATTTTAAACGCATGTCAGTTTCCAGCAGAGTCGTCTTGCCACATCCGAACCAGTACCTAGTGCCGCGTTACTACAGCGTAAATGCTTAAATTAACACTGTTACATAGCTGTAGTTAGCATTCAGTCGAATCTTAAATGGTTCATATACCATTTGAGCTGAGCAACTCACGAGCACTATTACGTTTTGAAACAGATCGTATCCTGACCAGCGATCTTTGCCATACGATGCGTGCACTTTAAACGCATGTCAGTTTCCAGCAGAGTCCTTCAGCCACATCCAAACTAATACCTAGCGCCGCATTACTATAGCCAATATACTTATATTCGTAATATGGTGCAGATCACAACTTAATTTGATCCCCTTCTTTCAGGAATTTCTGACGTTATATCCTTACGTGAAATCTGACAATCAGTCATAGCGCGCACTGCCTAAATTCAAGGTATGATATTTTATTTGATCACACAAATTTAATATTTTTTTAATTCAGCTCCTCATAAGATTCCACACTTTTCTTGTAGTTGAGGCTTCGTGTCGGACACCTTTACCACACGCCATTGCTCTTCCGTGCCCATTAAAGACTCACTTTAGGATTCAAGGTGACAAACCAGATCAACCTTTTTAGATTTATATTTTGAGGAATGCACCAATTTTTGTAATGCACTTTGGATAACCTTGAAATGTCTGTAAATACTTTTGCCTATTTTCAAATGAAATCACTGGCAAGTTTTTTAATGAACATTTGTTCCTCTTTTTATGAATGAATAACTAGACACGTTCTCATTACTGTTTTAATGGATTATTTTTATCTTGTGAATGACACGCAGTTTGACCATTTGAGCTATGCTGCCTCATGTTTATTGAAGAAACTATTTCTCACTGGTCACTAGGAAGGAGTGACCACTGAGAGAAAAAATGGTTATATAAGTTTTATTTTTTGACGTATAGAGCATGCAATTTTTTATTAATGTATTTCTAATTTGAAGGACATTTTTTGATTATGTTGTATTATTTTACATAGGGAGTTTCTCCTGCATAGAAAAACACCGTCCTGATGATGGTCTATCTGACGACTGCTACCTAGACCGAAACGTCGACACTCCATCATCTCCTGTTACGTTGCTCCGTCACTAATTCACAACCCTTTTTTATTAATTAATTTTGGTTGTGTTTTTGAATACCTGGAGTTGATGTTTCTAGTTATGAACTGTAGTGAAAATTTGATTTATCTCTGTTCATGACCGTTCTGCCCTATTTCATTTGAATTTGTCTCCCTTCTTTTGATGCAGTATAAAGAATTTTTTTGAATACTAAAAACGATTCTTGCTCTATATGTTCCTTTTGCCTTCCACCAATATATTTGTTACAGCTGATATAAGACGGTTATCCTGTGGATACACAAGAGTGCGTTACATATGTACGACTCATTAATGAATGTAAATCTGTTTTAAATAAGTCCCTTGTAGCACCTTTTGACTTAAACTACTTTGTGCCCAAGCCTACAAGGGTGTATTGGGTTTCCCCTGCCTTTAACAGTGTGTTTGTGCAGATTGCTATCTGCTGTGGGTCACTTTTTTAAGTGGTAAACTCTCTGGATTTCTATTCCATCCCTTAAGTCTTGCTCGGCTATCTACATGTCTGAAGCCGAAACCTTGTCATATACAGATGAATACATTTTAAAAATCTCATCAGGCCCATCACTGTTGGGAACTAAAGGACCTGTTGTTCCTCTACCCTGTGAATCTGATCTGAACCAACTAGAGCGACTACGTAAGAAATTGGTACGAACTGAACTTCATGCCAAATTCCTTACTGACTGTCTAAGCGCTAACATCATTCCCACTGGTTTGCAGATTAGAAATATACCAATTATTTTCACAGAAGACGAAGACTTTAAGCTACACTTTGGCTTTGCTTCCAACAAATGCTCACGCACCTGGATGGTGCTGAGCATCGAAACAGCCCTGAAACACATCAAAAATCTAGTTAAAGACATAGAAGCGTTAGAATTGAAAATTAACTCTGATTCCACCATTGTTAACGCCAAGGCTCTATTAGACAAAATAAATCTTACCATCAAAGATTTTGAAACCTTTAACTCGCAAAAGAAAACATCTAAACTACAGTTAGACATCAAGAGGTACAACAAAGAGAGGACCCTATCTCAATAAAGACTTTTACCAACCTCAGGGGCAACAACAGGGTCTTTTTCGTGGCCAACAAAAGAGGGTCAGGTACCGACTCAGATTCAGAGAACGAATCGGTTTCAATTCACCAACAGAGAGGCGCACAGGAACAACCATCAACCTCTAGACAGCCTTTTTTAGGACAGGGCCAGAGAGGACAAGGCCAACCAACACGGGGCCAACAGAGACAATCACGCAGAGGATGGGGGCGCAACAACTACACCCCAGGGTTCAGACAAACGAGGAACCAGTATTACGAGTGGTAAAAGAAAAAGAAAAAAATGTAAGTGTACCTATCTTTAATCTTTCAACACATCTTCTGTCAGCTGATGAAATATCAGTCCTGTCGCATGGTTTGTCCTTTGTCCCAACTTTTAAAAACGAATTGTTTACCACCAAGTTGGAGCTCTACAAGTTCTTTAGAGCTATCCGTTTAAAAAATTTCTTTGCTGACAAACCCCCCAACTATGTCAGCTAATGTAACCGGTTTACGTCCATCATCCACCTTCTTCCCAACCAACAACATGGTTGCCAAGGAAATTATCACCTTTGAAAATGTTGTAATGACCCAAATAGAACATCTATTGAAACCATCTATTGAAACAACCCAAATGGGTTCCATTCAACTTAACTAAAGCACAACAAAAGGCACTTTTTCATCTACAATCTCTCCCAGACACTGTTTTCAAACCGGCTGATAAAGGCGGTGGAATAGTACTCTGGGATGAGAAAGCCTATGATTTGGAACTGAAAAAACAACTTTCAGTAGTATCCAACTACCAACGATTACCATGTAATCCAACCACAAAAATAGAGAAACGTATCCAAGACCTAATAAGGACAGGTATTGAAGGAGGTTGGCTTAGCGACAAAGAGGCATCATTCCTCATCAATAAAGCCCCAACCGTCCCTGCAATATACATATTGCCTAAAATCCATAAGAACCAGACCAATCCGCCTGGGCGTCCTATTGTGTCAGGGTGCAACTCCATCTTAAAGCCCCTGGCACAATATGCAGACTTCTTCATCCGTCCATTTGCAACTGAAAATGACAACTATATTAGGGACACGATGGCAGTCATAAACAAGGTTGAAAATATTCCCTTTGACAGCAATGTTGAACTTTTAGTGTCCATGGACATTGAAAGTCTATACACTAACATCCCGCAAGAGGAGATATTAAGCATTCTACTCACTTTGCTTGATGGTAGACCGAGACCCCACCAGGTCCCATCTGAATACATCATTGATTGTTTGAGAATTCCGCTTTGTGAAAACTTTTTCATTTATGAAAAATCCTTTTATCAACAGCTGAAAGGAGTCGCCATGGGCGCAGTTTTTGCCCCGGATATTGCCAATATCTATGTATCCAACTTTGAGGAAAATGTCATCTATAGTTCTCACAACCCCTTCGCAGCCCATCTAAGATGTTGGCTGCGTTACATAGACGATATCTTCTTTATTTGGCATGGTAGTTCCACTGAACTTACCAGTTTCCATGATTGGATCAATTCTCAAAACTCTAATTTAAAATTCACCATGGTCTCCGATAACCTCAGTATGGACTTTCTGGATATATCGATTAAAACCAATGAAGATAACATCTTGTACACTACCTTGTACACTAAACCAACTGCTAAAAACACCCTTTTAAGGTATAACAGTTGCCATCCCCAAGCCCTTCGAGATGGCCTACCGTTTGGTCAATTTCTACGTTTGCGTAGGAATTGTACTAGACGTGCAGACTACTTTAAAGAAGCACAAATACTCAAACTGAAGTTGCTCTCGCGAGGGTATCCAAATAGATTGCTCAAACAATCTTTAAAACGGGCTTGGTACAATGACCGAAATCTACTCCTACAGGTCAAAGAAAAAGATGCTGAACCCAAACTGGTATGTGTTACTACTTTTGGTACATCCAGCAACTCAATCAAAAAGGTGATTTCAAGAAACTGGTCTCTCCTCTTAGATCTACCAGAATTGGTGGATAAACCAACGTTTGCCTTTAAGAGAGGCCGAAATCTTAGAGACAGGTTAGTGCATGCGTATAAGAACAATATCAGTGAACTAGTTGACAATATGCGACAACTAAGTCCATTAAAGGGACATTATAAATGCAACCATTGTGCCGCTTGCTCCACCACTGTGAATCTAAAACAATTCAACTTGAACAATAAGAACTTTCTCTTAAAGAACTTCTCAAACTGCAACACAACCAACGTTGTTTATTGCATAGAGTGCCCTTGTGGACTCAGATACTTCGGTAAAACTACACAACCAATTAAAAAAAGAATTCTACAACATCAATCAAGAATTCGCTGCCAGACGGAAAATGCCCCATTAGTTGACCATTATTTGTCAAAAAATCACAGTGAGCAGGATCTCCTTTGGTATGTAGTAGAAGTGATAAAACCCACAATCAGGCAACCTAATGTCGACCATTTACTAACTCTCAAAGAGCAACGCTGGATCTGCCTGGCAGACTCAGTTAGATATGGTCTAAATTCATGTACAGAATGGCATGCCTTGGCATGTCTTTAGTCACTATAAATCTTTGGTCAACTAGTGATGTCATTCGAAGTCTGCCAAGAATGGCAGATTTAATTGGTTAAAAAATAAAAAATATATATGTGTTTCAATAAAAATACTACTGGTATAGTTGCGAAATATTCATATGTATTTAACAGTCTTTGCCACTTCTGTACTAATAACAAAGATTGATATGTACTATAACTGATATTGTCTGTTCTGTCACAATGAATCCTTACATATAAGTTTTTTAATTCTTTGATTCCGTTTAACATACATTGTAGTGTTTAGCTAACTGTAACCCATGGACAACAGGGACTCGTTTCATAAATGGTTCCCAATCCAAGATGGCGATCGATATAGCCTCTTCGTACTTATAACACTTTAATATCTACAGATGTACCCAGATATATGCCATCTGCCTATTTTCAATAATCATATCATACAATGTCCAGATTCAAGCTTTTAATAACTTAAACAACAAACGAAACGATCGAAGGATGAATCACTTCCGGTTTCCGTCTGTAAGACTTCCGGTTCACGGACATATAACTTTCGGACCCGTGTCCTCTCAGTGTTTCCAAACAACTGAGGACTACGCGCCCATTTGTCGGGTCACAATACTACTAAAAGTAAGTAGCCTTGTATGTGATGAGGGTAATGCAATTAACGCGTGTGAATTTAGGTATTCGTTCCCCCTTTTTTTAAAATTTAGCTTTTATTTTTATCTTTCATTCAGAATGTTTAATTAACACTGTTCCATAGCTGTAGTTAGCATTCAGTTGAACCCAAAATGGTTCATATGCCATTTTAGCCGAGTAATTCACTAGCACTGTTACGTTTTGAAACAAGATAGTATCCTATTAGCGGTCGTTGCCATGCGATGTGTGCATTTTAAACGCATGTCAGTTTCCAGCAGAGTCGTCTTGCCACATCCGAACCAGTACCTAGTGCCGCGTTACTACAGCGTAAATGCTTAAATTAACACTGTTACATAGCTGTAGTTAGCATTCAGTCGAATCTTAAATGGTTCATATACCATTTGAGCTGAGCAACTCACGAGCACTATTACGTTTTGAAACAGATCGTATCCTGACCAGCGATCTTTGCCATACGATGCGTGCACTTTAAACGCATGTCAGTTTCCAGCAGAGTCCTTCAGCCACATCCAAACTAATACCTAGCGCCGCATTACTATAGCCAATATACTTATATTCGTAATATGGTGCAGATCACAACTTAATTTGATCCCCTTCTTTCAGGAATTTCTGACGTTATATCCTTACGTGAAATCTGACAATCAGTCATAGCGCGCACTGCCTAAATTCAAGGTATGATATTTTATTTGATCACACAAATTTAATATTTTTTTAATTCAGCTCCTCATAAGATTCCACACTTTTCTTGTAGTTGAGGCTTCGTGTCGGACACCTTTACCACACGCCATTGCTCTTCTGTGCCCATTAAAGACTCACTTTAGGATTCAAGGTGACAAACCAGATCAACCTTTTTAGATTTATATTTTGAGGAATGCACCAATTTTTGTAATGCACTTTGGATAACCTTGAAATGTCTGTAAATACTTTTGCCTATTTTCAAATGAAATCACTGGCAAGTTTTTTAATGAACATTTGTTCCTCTTTTTATGAATGAATAACTAGACACGTTCTCATTACTGTTTTAATGGATTATTTTTATCTTGTGAATGACACGCAGTTTGACTATTTGAGCTATGCTGCCTCATGTTTATTGAAGAAACTATTTCTCACTGGTCACTAGGAAGGAGTGACCACTGAGAGAAAAAATGGTTATATAAGTTTTATTTTTTGACGTATAGAGCATGCAATTTTTTATTAATGTATTTCTAATTTGAAGGACATTTTTTGATTATGTTGTATTATTTTACATAGGGAGTTTCTCCTGCATAGAAAAACACCGTCCTGATGATGGTCTATCTGACGACTGCTACCTAGACCGAAACGTCGACATTCCATCATCTCCTGTTACGTTGCTCCGTCACTAATTCACAACCCTTTTTTATTAATTAATTTTGGTTGTGTTTTTGAATACCTGGAGTTGATGTTTCTAGTTATGAACTGTAGTGAAAATTTGATTTATCTCTGTTCATGACCGTTCTGCCCTATTTCATTTGAATTTGTCTCCCTTCTTTTGATGCAGTATAAAGAATTTTTTTGAATACTAAAAACGATTCTTGCTCTATATGTTCCTTTTGCCTTCCACCAATATATTTGTTACAGCTGATATAAGACGGTTATCCTGTGGATACACAAGAGTGCGTTACATATGTACGACTCATTAATGAATGTAAATCTGTTTTAAATAAGTCCCTTGTAGCACCTTTTGACTTAAACTAAATTAGAAAGCAAACTAGAAAATTTGTATCTAGGATCATTGTGGTATAGTCAGAAAATCAAAACAGAGAGTACTCCCTGTCATTGACCCACTTGGTTCTCACAAGGGAAAATCTTAATAAAACATTAAGGCACTAAAAAATACCCTTGTACATTCACCAATGTTCAGCAATCAAAGAATGTACACATGAATACAAAATTCTATAAGTACTTAAAAATTAAATCTTGTCAAAATAAACTAGAACTATAGCATGAAGACCCTTCAATCCTTCAGTACATATTCAATCGATATAAAACAGGATATCTAGTATCTAAACAAAAAAACATGTTTAAACCTGATAATTCTAGACTATTATACCATCTCCAATCCAAATGGGAAGAAGAATGTCCTATAGTATGCCACTATATCTGTGGGAAACATCTGGTCTGCACCTTTTAAATACAAAATCACGCCCATACTTGCACAAACCAAACTCCCGATGCTTCACAGTCCCTTTTGGACATTCCATCAGCTACATATAATGATTCTCAGAGATAGTCTCATCAGTTGGAACTGTAATTCTCCCATTAGAGATCTTCCCCATATGATTTTAATTGCTCTGTTTTAGATACCTGTTTATCACACATCTGCACATAAGGGTAGCATCCTTTACGACGCGGATGTTACCCCGCGCTACCATTACGACGCGTCTCTTACAACGCAAGTCGTAACCACGACTTGCGCTGGAGGGCGCTCAAGGACAAGGAATAGTTAATTTACTATTCCAACACCTTCCCTACTATCCACGGGGACTGGGGTTGGAATACTAAATTAAACTATTCCTAAGTCCGCACCCTACAGCGCAAGTCGTGGTAACAACTTGCGTTGTAAAACACGCATTGTAACGGTACGCGTGGTAATAGCCTGCGTCGTACCGTCATACATCCGCAGATAAGAATACCAAAAGTTTTCTCATCCATCATTTTTGGCTCCATCAACTTAAACATGGGAAATAAGCAGGACAAATATGTAGGACAAATATGTATTAGATATTATACTCACACGGGGATGCAAAAGTCTCCCTACTAATTGGAAAGATTACAATAAGATCTCCTACTCAGTATGACTAGAATGGCTTCTATTCCCACGGGGAGCAGACAATATTTTACTATCAAACTCAAATCGGAGAACACCTAGCAAATCCATTTGGCAATCACTTGGCAACTACTGGGGCACTTTGAGCAAGTCCACAATACCAATATGCCCTACTATGGCACCCATACAAAACTGATACTTTCTTTCAAAATAGTCTAAACCCATGGCTCCTCCATTACCCCCCTTTCTTAATTTCTCACTCTATTTGGAGCATGTTTAGAAACAAAATAACATAATTCATCATCATGAACAATGCTTCTATTTGAAATTGGGTTCCTGGTTGAAAGGGGCGGAGGTCCTGCTCAAGTTGTAACAAAAATCCTAGTCAGGTCAGTACCAAACACACACCAAATGAACCTGTGCTCCCCCTCTGGTAGCTTGGCACTGAACAGTCAGGCTTAATGTATGAGGCAATATGTATTTGTGCAACACTTCACACAAAAATATTCCACATCAGGTTAGAGAATAGAGCTTGATTTATTGAACAGAATAGGACCAAAATTACAAAAGTCAACTTAGTAGAAACAGAGTTATGAATATTTAAAGAATAAACTGAGATATTGTGCCCAAAAGCATAATGTGCTGACAGGGGATATGCTGAACTGGGTCAAATTGAAAAGTTCAAGCTGACTGTGATGGAGCGTGTTTCGAATACAGTCCCAGAAAAGTCCAACTGAAGTTTTGCCTAATCAAGTTTTTTGCCCAAAGACCCGTTCACGGGAAATAATATGTGTACATTTGTGTATGTTTCCAAAGAGCAAAAACACTTGAGTTTAAGAGCTGCAGGTCCACCCAAGAGCCCCAGGCCCTTTGTGACACATTTTGGGGGTCAAGAATTCATTGAAGATGGGTCTAGGAGTTGTGGGAAGACTGTTATGTACCTGATGCTAAGATCAGGAGGCTAGCAGATTGTCCCTTTAAGACCCTCTGGGGTCCTGGGTTCAAGATTGGGATCCTGGTCAGGTTCTTCCTCTCCAGGCAGAAGGAAAGCAGGCAAAAGATCAGAACTGCAAGGCAGTCCAGCAGAGTCACAATCTTTTCTGAAGCACAGCAGTCCTTCTTCCTGGCAGAATATCTGTGGTAGTGTCTGAGGTCCAGTTCTTATACTCAGTGGCACCTTTGGAGTGAGGGGACGGCAAAGAGGTCCTTTAAGTGCACAGACCCCCCTGCCCTTCCTGCCAAAGCTCCAGACTTACTACAAGGGGGTATGCAGCCCTTTGTGGGGACAGGACACAGCCTATTTAGGTCTAACTGAGGCTGGGTCCAGATCCTCCCTTCCATCCTGCCAGGATGGCCCATTAGGTCACACCTAAACTCCTATTGTGTGTGGCTGTCTAGCAGAAATACACAAAGCCCAGATGTCACCCACCCCAGACAAGTGAAATAGAGACAGCCAATTGGCACCAAATGATGAAGTAAGAAAATGTAAACTTTGTAAAAGTGGCATTTCCAGAATTGCAATTTGAAATCCGACATCATCTTAAGTGGTGATTCTAATTCTTCCCAGTCCACAATCCATGTTCTCTTCTTCTGTACCTTTTACACTCCATTCCGAAAGAGATGGATATTACCAATCTTAAAAGCAATGAAGGTCAGAAGATGTCGCCCAGCATTCCTGGCATTACAGTTCTTGGATAATCCTCTAGTCTCAAGATACGTGGCACACTACCTTAGAGTGTGCCTTAAACACTGTACGAACTTATGAGCATCCTGAAAATCTGTCTTAACATAGTCCCTAGTAAATGTATTGTACAGTATTTAGAGATCTAAATTTTTAACACATATCATGAATTTTTAAACGTCTCTTTTTAATTACTGTTTTTTACTGTATAAATTTGTACTTTTGTGGTTTTCATATTGAAATCCGAATAAAGTTAATTTTGATTTGATTTGAAGTGGTGATTTTAAATTGTAGTTCCAGACACACCAAACTTGTGGGGCCAAATCTCTTCCTAAATCGAAATTACACTTATGCAAGGTAATCACTTAATATGAGTGTTATGGGAGAGATAGGCTAGCATTAGTGATAAATTCATTTTTCTCTACCAGGACATGTAAAACTTAAAAGTACATGTCCTGTTTTTTACAATATAATGTACCCTGCCTTTGGCCTGTCGAGGGCCTACCTTAGGGGCGATCTATGTATTAAAAAGGAAGGTTTAGGCCTGGTGAGAGGTTTAACTTGCTGGGTTGACATGACAGTCTAAATTGCAGACACAGGCGCTGCAATGGCTGATCTGAGACATGTTTAAAGGACTACTTACGTGGGCGGCACAATTATTTGCTGCAGGCACACTAGTAGCATTTAATTTACAGGCTCTGGGAACAGGCAGTGTACTTTACTTGAGACTCATAAGTAAATTAAATGAGCCAATGTTACCATGTTTCAGCAGAGAGCACATGAACTTTAACACTGGTTAGCAGCGGTAAACTTTGCAAACTCTGAAAGGCACTAGAACGTATTCAACAAGTGGATGAGTAATGCAAACCAAATTATGGGTGACCCTGAATGAACGGCAATTTCCAACCTAACGCCCCTCCAGCCTAAAGCCAGGATAGACTAATCAATACCTTGATGGATTTCTATGTTTAGGTGATGGAAAGTTGGCAATGACGTCTACTGCAGGGGCACTTGTCAGGTCTACACCTCTCAGAACTCAGATGTATCCCTCTGTCTATACCCTCCTGGGCAATTTAACTGACCCATGGGAAACTTCTCCTCATCTATGGATCCCATCTGTGCAGCACCTAACCTTACTTTGCTCACAAACCATCCCAATAGGCAGACAGTACCACCATGGCCAACAAAATGATGTGGCCCATTGCACCCCTCCCTTCCTACTTCTCTCCCAAACCCAAGTAAAACTATATACACAAGGACAAAAACCAACAGAAGACACTGATAGCTGTCAGTGTCCAGAGTCAGACCCAGGCAACCCAGGCTTCCTGTTTCTCAGAAGTGGCATTGGAATCCTTTTCTCCGCCTCTTAACCTGGGGCCTATCTGTGTCTCCCTTAAACACCCTCTCACTCCGCTACAGGAGCCTGAAGTTCCCTTCTTGGGGTCACTCCCAGGTACCTTCTTTTGAACCTGGGTGCTGATCCATAGGTCCACATTTTTACCAAGCTCCCTGGGATCTGTGAGCTTACTATCAATCAGGAGTTGGAACACATCTGTAAAACAATTCCTGAATACATCCTCTCTAGGAAATAGATTATACAACCCTCTGTAATCATTCATCTAATTGCCCTTCACCCAACTATCCATAAATTCCATTGAATGAATGAATGAATTTAAAATGTATATAGCTCTCGAATGCCCGGGTCTAGGCGCTACAGCGGAGGAGGATGCCAGAGGAGAATAAATAGATTAGGTCGAGAAAAAAAAATGTTTTCATCGCCTTTTTAAAGGAAAGACGAGTTGTGCAGTTCTTTATGGATAACGGAATTGTGTTCCACAGTTTAACAGTGTGGAGGAGAAAACTACTCTCTCAAAGCACTCTCCTGAAATTGGGCATCTGAAGAAGTTTGCTTGTAGCTGAGGGAAGTGTTCTGTTTAGAAGATACCATAACAAGTGTTGTTTAAGGTATTCAGGTCCTGTTCCCTGAAGGGCCTTGAATGCTAAGCATAAAGCTTTAAATTCAACTCTCTTCTTCACCGGTAGCCAGTGTAGTTGTTTTAGGCCATGGGACACAGACTGGAACTTAGGAATATTCAGCAACATCCCAGCAGCAGAATTTTGAAACTGTTGAAGTTTGAGCAGGCGTTGTTTCTGAAAGATTGTCCCTCTTCATTGGAAGGGGGACAATCTCCCTTTTCCAGTGGTAACCCTTCCTAGTGCATCTCTGCTTGGGGATCCACCCACTAGACACCAAGAAGGGGTAAGCTGCCCCTTGGGCAAGGGCCTTTACACCCCCAATTTCTTTTGCCCATTACAGTCTTTCTGGCCCCCCTTGTAGAGCAGTCGCCCCATCTACCCCCGGGAGGCGCAAAAGCCCACTAGCAACCAGGGATTTTATATTCATGTAGGGGTGGGGGCTGCCCAAAATTGGCATGACAGTGCCCCTACACCCGACAGGAAAAATTCTAGTCTTTCTGCCCCCCCCCCCTGGGGGCAGACGGGGCAGTAGCTCTCAATCTCACCCCCGGGAGGGCAGAAAGCCAACTAGACACCAGGGATATATTTTTAGTAATTTAGGGGTGGTGGCTGCCCAAAATGGGCTTGACAATGAGCCCCCACCTCCGCCCCTCAGAGTAATTCTAGGCTTTCTGGCCCCCCGGGGGCAGCTACAGGCAGTAGCCCCCAATCTGAACCCCGGGGGAAGAAAGCTCACTAGAAGCCAGGGATGTTTTTTACATTTGATTTAGGGGTGGAAGCTGCCCGAGAGGGCAGGCCACTGCCCCCACCCCCTAAAAAATGCAACAGAATTTCTGCCCCCCCCAGCAGCAGATGAGGGCAGTAGCCCCTGACCTGCCCCCGGGGGTGACAGAAAGCTCACTAGGCACCAGGGATTCTTTTCAATGATTTTTGTAAGGGGGTCACATGAGATTTTGGTCCTGGGCTTGGTGGTCATCTAGGGAAACCTTCCAAACCCACACATTCCTAACAACTAGAGACCAGGAGTAGTCCAGTGATGTATGACTTGCTTGGATCCCCCAATGTTTCCATACCTAGAAATCCTCTGCAAACCTCAAAATCTAATTTTCGCCACCTTTCTGTGTGGGAAAATTGTCGGATAACCGTCCTGACACAAATTCCCAACCACCCAGCATTCCCCCAGGTCCTTCGATAAAAAAAGTACCTCACTCTTGTGGATGGGTCAAGTATCCGCGACAGGCAAAGGCCCAAAACATATCACATCAAAAGGAACTATCACAAAACAACCTGGTGTGGTATTGGGTTCCCAAGGCCTACATGCTCCGCAGAAATACCCACTTACACCAAAGAACCGTTGGCACGGAAACTGAAAAGTACAAAAGACAAGTTTATTAAGACCCCATGGGGTGGTGGTACATTCCTACAGCACCCTTCGGCAATGCAAGAAGTATCACCCCGAACGTTGGTGCGAATCCATCTTTTATACATTTTTACAGGTAATAAAAGATAGGCGGTACAAGGTTACAGAGCTTTATGTACATATATGGTCATTTTTTGGAGCACAGCCAACTCATGGGAGGGGTTACAACTCCGCTGGTCAGTTTGGCGGAACATTCCTGAGGGGTGACTGGTCAATTGGGACTGCGCATGCACAAGCTTGACCATTACTAAAAATAGCCTGTTGCTGGGCAAACTCAAGTGGTCAGCGGCATGGACAAAGGACTAAAGGGCATGCTGACCACGAGGCTGCTCATTCCCTAAAATGGCCGCCGTAACATACAAAATGGCGTTTTTCTAATATGGCCAAGTTAAGGGAAATAACGTGTAGCAAAGCTAAGCGCTAACCTGGCCATCGTCAAATTACGACAGACGACCCTTTTAGCGTTTAGCTGAAGCTACCTCATAGTGGACGTAGTCAGGGTACTCATCTTCTATATCAATTAACATTATTTGAGCAACTTCTTTATGAAGCATCATTTCATTTTGGGCAAGAGCTCGTCTGGATGGAATACAAGCTGATAAACACATAGAACATAAGGCAGGGCCACATTGTATACATAAACATACAAAGAACAGTATCCCAACAATGATACATAAAATCGTCAGCAGTTTCCAGCCCCAAGTGGTAAGCATCGACCAGAACCACCCCGAAAGAGTCCAAGTACCATTGTCCGGGTGTATTTCAGCAGCGATTTTGTGGAGCTTTGAGATTGCATCATAAACGAAAGGTGAATTATCGGGCACGTACACGCAGCAGCTACTTCCGATGATTCTACATGCCCCCCCTCGGTCAGCTAGAACCACATCTAGAACCATGCGATCCTGGAGCGTAACGATTCTAGAAATCTGAAGTTCTTCCGTTATGTTCCCCAATGCAATAGCAGAGTCATTGGCTACGGCCTCGACAACACAAGTCAGTCGTCGTATTTTCCGACTGTTCAAGGCAGCCCCCACAAAGGAAAACAATCCCAAATTAAAGTCTACATATTGCTGTAAAGCAGTATCGGTCTGGTCAATGTCATCCAAGACCACAGTACGTTTAACTCTATTTAACACAAAATCATGGTAGAGTACATAATCATTGTGATACATTGGTGGGGCAATGAATACAGGGGGCAATACAAACGATACATAACATGTGCCTAACCATCCTAAAGGGAGCTGATGATAACCTTTAGTACCGCAAATAAAGTAGGTATTTCGGGATGCCACAAATGAGATGCCATTCGGACTGTCAAATGTAAGTGTAGTGTTACATTCACTTTTTCCAACCGGGATTGTACCTTTATTACGTATACAAAGATCAGCCTTAGTATTTATAACATTTATAACATGTGAGCTAGACATATTAATGTTCCTTTGATTGCTGTAAATTCGGGGTGCAGACATATTATCGGGGCGGTACTCTTCCCATTCAAATCGAGTACCCTCAGCTCGTGGATAACCATCCCGGTCATGAAAACATATTGTATTCAAACAGAAAAGCAACCCCCCTTTCGTTGGCCATCGTAACGTGAATAGGAGAGTATACCAGGCGTTACAGGAACCATTATGGGAAAATGGGAGTGGGATGAGCGGGGTGCCCCCTTTCTTCTGATGACCAGGCAACATCCCACACACCCAGCAATTAGAAGTGTTCGTCATATTATGAGTATGATGCAAAATCTGAATGAAGCTATTGTTCAAGTAAGTCTGTCGGTGCCGTTCTTCATGGTAGGGTAAGGTGAAGTGAAAATGTTCAGATGGAGCCGGGGTAGTCGGCAGCAAATGTTCTCGTACAGGCACCACAAGTTCTACTACCCAGGCCATTACTGCTATCACCACGATTGTCAGTACGAACAAAATGGCACCAAGAATTCTCTTGTCTCGTGATGCAGAAGACGCCATAGTTCAAGAGTTCACAATGTCTCAAATGTTCAACTACAAAAATTAAAAACAATGGTGCTGAGCTCTGAGGTAGCCGTTGTTTTCTTCTCCGGGGTCAAGACGGGTGTCGCTACTCTTGGCAGAACTGATCCCCCCCCCCTTGAGATTCCCGGCTTCCGTTTCACAAACCCCAGAGCGGTAACCAACCAGTCTCGCACAAAAAGAAAATCTTCCTCCTATCTTGGCCGCAAATCGTAGCGCTGTCGTCCAGAAACAGTGTGGTCCTGGAAGGCTCCCTCAGATTCGGCCGACGTCACAGCTGGGCTCTTTTCGTTATCCAAGATCTCTTTATAGTCGGACAGCACAGTAGGATTCACCAGGTCCGGAGAGACGCGGCAGCAGTGAGTTGAATGCACCCACCGCTTTCTGTTGGTCACTCGTACAGCCGTTCGAGTTGCCAGGAGGACCTGCTCGGGCCACGCCACCTCGGTTCCAAGCTGTTTGCTCTCTCAAACGATTTCACCATCACATAGTCTCCAGGACGGAGACTATGGGCCTCTCCAATGGAGTTGTCAGGCAGCGCTTCTCGAACCTGTTGATGAATAGAAAGAAAATCATTTGTTAATCGTGCCAAATAATCGTTCATCATTATACAAGGCACGTCATGTAACAATCGCGGCTTAGGAACTCCCCATATATTCATAGGCCTTCCAAATACCACTTCATATGGTGTGAGGCCGGTTCGAGAGTGGGGCACTGATCTAAGAGAGAGCAATGCTAGCGGTAAGGCATCCGGCCACTTCAATGACGTGGACGCCACAATCTTAGCCAGTTTCAATTTCAACGTGGCATTGTACCGCTCAACAAGACCTGCTGACTAAGGATGGAACACAGCATGAAACTTCTGCTGGATCCCCAGTCCCTTTAGCACATATTCCACTATTTTCCCGACAAAATGAGGCCCATTATCGCTCCACAAAAATTTGCAAACTCCAAATCGAGGGAAGTACTCCTTGAGCAAAACCTTAGCTGTTGTCAAAGCTGTATTATCTTTCGTGGGGAAGGCCTCAACCCATTTGCTAAAAGCACACACCACCACTAAGACATACTTAAGGTTATTGCAGCGCTCAAGCTGGATGTAATCCATTTGAAGTACCTCGAATGGTGCAGAAGGTGGAACGAACCCTCCTTTCGGAGTATGAGTCCCTTTTGCAGGATTGTGCTGTAGACATATCAAGCAGGTCTGCACTACTCTCTTAGCAGTATTGGCAATCTCGGGATGCTCCCAAACTCGCGTTAACAATCGAGTGATTGCAAGAGCTCCCACGTGTGCTAATCCGTGCGTCATCTGGACCATCGCCTGCAAGTAAGCTGCAGGCAATTTCCATCTCTCCATGTCCTTGCTTCTCCAACAACCCTCATCATCCAGTACCCCTTCTGTTGCCCATGCTACAACTTCTGCTTCAGTCGCTGATTTTTGGATGTCTAATATCTCCGCTCTAGCATCATGCCATCGCTCAGCCTGTGATTTTGTTACATACATGGGGGAGTCAGTTCGAGACATAGCTGTTTGTCTTGCTATGCTATCTGCAAAAGCATTGCCTTGTCCCACTTTATCAGTGATCTTTTTATGTGCACTACATTTAATTATCGCTACTTTCTTTGGACAAAGCAACGCGTTTAGGAGATCACGCACTAGTTCTCCGTGCATAATGTGTACTCCATGAGAGGTCAAAAACCCACGCTCTTTCCAGAGGAAGCCAAAGTCATGCGCTACTCCGAAGACGTACCGGCTGTCTGTGTAGATGTTCACACACAGGCCAGCACTCAGTTCGCAGGCTCTTGTCAAGGCTATCAGCTCTGCTGCTTGAGCCGATTTCTGTGGTATTCGCGCTGTTTCTACCACTGTCTTAAGTGTCGTGATCGCATATGCTGCAGAGGTCGTGCCATCTGGCAGCCTTAAACACGATCCATCAACCCACAGTTCCCCGTCCACATCTGGAAGTGGCATATCCTGTAAGTCGACACGACCCTTTGTTTGTTCCTCGGTCAGGAAAACACAATCATGATGTTTTTCCTCCTGACCCTCTTCGACCGGAAAAGGCAATAAAGTGGCAGGATTCAGGGTAGCGCATCTTTTCAATGTATTGTGTGGCGCCAGAAGCGTGAGCTCGTATCCTGTCAAACGTGCGCTCGTGAGATACTGTGTTTTCGTTTGATTCAACAGGGCATCTACTGCGTGGGGAACTAACACCAACAATTTGTGCGATAAAACTATTCCCTCACTCTGCCGTATAGCTATTGCTGTTGCTGCAACTGCTCGAAAACACCCAGGTAACCCTTGTGCTACAGGATCAAGGATGGCTGAGAAATACGCGCATGGCCTTTGCTTGTCCCCGTGTGCTTGCACTAACACTGATAACGCGCACCCATCTTTCTCGTGCACGTACAATGTAAAAATCTTTGTGTAATCTGTTGTACCTAAAACGGGTGCAGAGCAAAGGGCTTGTCTCAATTGTTCAAACGCATTCTGACACTCATCTGTCCATTCAAGGGGCATTGGTGTAGTTTTGGACAGTAACGCTAACAAAGGTTTTATAATGTGCGAAAACCCCATGATCCACTGTCTACAAAAGGACGTTAATCCTATAAAGGCGCGTACATCTCTCTGAGTGCGGGGGACTGGTGTATCTAAAATCGCCTGAACTCGATCTGATGTTAATGCACGCCCCTCCTTAGACAAAAGATGACCGAGGTAGGTCACCTTGGGTCTACAGTATTGAAGCTTTTTCTTAGAAACTTTATGGTTGTTCTGAGCCAAAAAGGAAAGCAAGACAAGCGTACTCTTCTCACATTGTGCATAAGTGTCTGCAGCCAACAGGAGGTCGTCAACATACTGTATAAGGGCTACTCCAGATTGTAATTCAAAAGAATCAAGCTGTCTTTTTAAAGCCTGGCTGTAGATGCTAGGACTCTCAGTGTAACCTTGAGGAACACGACAAAATCTATACGATTTATTATTTAGCGTAAAGCCAAATAAATATCTGCTATCAGGATGGATGGGGATGGAAAAGAACGCGTTTTTGAGGTCAATGACACTAAATGTCGTCGCTGTTGGGGGAACCAATGTGAGCAATGTCGTGATGTCGGACACCACCGGAAATTGGGGAATGACAATTTTGTTAATTTCTCTCAAATCAATAATAAATCGATAGACCTTGTCGTCAGTGTCTTTCTTAAGAATCGGAAGAATAGGGCTGTTGCAAACATTGTAAGGAACCTCCTTCACTACTCCTGCAATAATCAAATCCTAAACAATGTGCGTCAAGGCAATTTCACCTTCCCTAGAAATCTTATACTGTGGTACACGTGGCAAAAGTACCCCCTCCTTCACAGTAATTCGAATAGGCGGAATAAGCATCTGTCCCACATCCGTGTCTGAGGTCCCCCATAACGTGTGCGGGAGAGAGGCTAATGCTTCAATTTCTTGTATGGTACAAAATCTGTCCGAATCTGGATAATTATCATTCAAAATAACTCGCACTCCCTCGGGAGCGCAGCGTATCGTTGCTCGAAAATA
Source organism: Lissotriton vulgaris (assembly GCF_964263255.1). Taxonomy (NCBI): domain Eukaryota; kingdom Metazoa; phylum Chordata; class Amphibia; order Caudata; family Salamandridae; genus Lissotriton; species Lissotriton vulgaris. The sequence goes on from NC_141689.1 coordinate 1,906,010,559, forward strand.
TTTGAGCAAATCAATGCCCAGAATGTTATCTGGGGTGTGAGGTGACAACAAAAATGGGCCAAAACTGAAAAATTTGTCAATACAAAGTGCAAGAGGTTGTGATAATGGGCTAGGAGAGGGTGTGCTATCAAACTCTATGCATGTTATCGTTTCGCCAGACAGGGGAGCCCTCGGAACCAAGTTTTTGGACAAAGCGCTACGAGTAGCTCCTGTGTCGACTAAAAACTGATCAGTAGAACCCAAAGTGCCCGCTGATACATATGGACCTCTCTGATCTACTGGCACTTCAACTGATTCCGTACCCCATCCTACGCAGTCCTATGCATGCACATAATCCTGATGCTCCACATTCTCACCCTCCGATATCTGATATTGATTTCGCCTATCAAAGGTATTACGGTCATCCTGGCCACGGCCCCTCTCTTCAAACCTACCACAATCACTTCCGCCACCTCTCGCCCCCGAATAACTGTTCCTCGACCTTCCAACTCCTTGACCACGCTGATTACGTTGCTCACGAAGTACCGGACAATCTTCAGCCCAATGCCCAAACTCGTTACAATAGGAACATTGGTCCTCCGCTATATCCGTACGACCATACGACGCATTACTCCCTCCTCGTCTACCTCTATCATTCCCTCGAGATTGCGTTCCACGAACCTGTGCCAACATCACCTTCATTTTCAATTCCTTTGTTTTCTTATCAACACTTCTTTTAGCCTCTAATTCCTGACGCTCATAATACTGAGCCATAGTTAACAAAGACGCAGGGGTCGCCGTGGCCCAGGAACTTTCACTCGTCTTTAATCGTTTTGCAATCTCCGGTAGGAGATTAGCCACATACTTATCTACAAACAAATGCCTACCCGTATCATCTGTTAACGATTGACCACTGTAATCGTGAAACGCCTCTTCGAAACGTGTAAAGAAATCTGATACCGTTTCATCTAACTTTTGTTTGCACGAAGCTAGCATGGTCAAATCGATCTTTTTAGAGGGAACAAGCATTTTTAGTTTAGTTAAGATAGCCGCTGGGAGGTCTAAAATCAAATCACATGGTTTACATGCAGGTTCCCTGTCTAAATCAGCCTGGTTTATTTCTTTCCACGTTCCCCCAAGCATTGTTTCATCATTAGTTTTACGAATCGACCTCCACATATCAGGCGGAAGAATTAACCCAAAAAAGAGATCTATATCAACCAGAGTCATAACACAAGAAGAAATGGCCCCCTCCACCCCTTCATAGAATGCGGCTGGGTTTTTACGAAGATCAGTTAAAGAATTTTTTAACGCCATAACATCTGCTCTATTCCAGGGCGTATACACCCAATTATATATAAAGTACCCCTTCACATCCTTCGATGTTTTATCCTCATCTGTACCTTCCCCTTTTGGTGGAACATACAAAGGTGCAGCTTCACGCATAGGCATAACATGCACTTTAGAATTCTTATCTGAACCCAGGATAGAACACTGTTTGGACTGCTCCGTCGACCCCGGCACGGGCTCCTTAGCCTTTTTCCCTTCTTCCCGCAATCTCACCGCCTCATCCCGTAGCTGGAGCAGCCACGTGAAAAAGTCATCTGCATCTGCAAGAACAAATACACCTTTACCCAAATTCTCACGATGAACCGACATCCCCTTAGGTTCTAAAGTCTCTGAATGTTTACGAAATCGAGTAATAACTTCTTCTGCGAAAGTATTCAGAAAACACATCAATTCTCGTTCTGTCCATGTATTCTTTGCATCTAAAACTTCTGGCACAGTTACCTGATTCAGATTTAACTTCCTAGCATAACTACGTAATTCCGCTGCTCTCTGAGCAGATAACCTGACACTCGACTTATCCGTTTTATCTCGCTCTTCATCGCCAGAATCTTCAGTCGGAGCTGTAGGCTGAACATACGGAGGCGGAGATCGATCTAGTAATGAAAAATCATCAATTTCATTATTAAGGACAGGATAAAGCGGTCGTCGAATAGGAAATTGACCGGTCATTTGCAAATTACGTTCCCGTGTCTCCCTCTCTTTCTTTTCCTGCACCTCCTTTTCCTCGAGCTGTAAAGCTTTATCTCGAGCAGCCTTGCGCTGCTCTTTGTCCGCCAAGGCAACTTCACGCTTCATCCGTTCAGGCACCGCTTTCTCCCACATTCGTACACAATCAAACATATTCTGTCTAGACCTACGCTGAAACAAGCATTGCTCCACAAACTGAACCTTTCGTAAATCAAACGACCCATGTAGTGGCCATTGCAACTCGGGATCAGTTCTAGTGTATTTATGCCATAAGTTACTGTACAGTATAGGGGGAAGGCCGAATTTCACATACATCTCACGGTTTGGAGTTCCTTCTGGGGGAGCCGGCTGTGATTCCGCTAACCTAATTGTGGTACCATTTCCAAAACAGCACATCCCTCGGAGCGTGCTTAAAACAGGCATGTTCAAAAAGTACCACGAAAGCGTGATACCATAAAAATGGCACTTACAGTACTTCACACAAATGTGCCGCTCAGAATACACACGAAATTATAGAAACATCTCTACATGCCTGCCTATGTGAAGTGCACTACACATATAGGTCCAAAGTTCACAAAGTCAAAATGTTAGCTAACTCAAATCATAGTCACAGTCATAGAACTTCAGTAAGCGTCCGTAGACTACCTTACCGATCACAAATCTTACCCAAATCTCAAAAGTCCAGATTCCAACTGCCAAGGTTCTTTAATCGAATCAGCCAAACGGCACTTTCCAGCAACACAGACGATCAAGATCTCAGTCGGAGACCGGTGCCACCTGGAAGGTCAGATCAGAAGGAAAGGAAGAAAACACCGTGGGTGCCAAGACTCGGGTCACTCGGTGGCAGCGTACGCGTCCATGGCGAGTTTCCAATCCTTCGTCACGACCTCTCCTTCGGTCATCCGAGTCACCGATGAGTCCCTTCGTGGTCGCCAATTTGTGGTATTGGGTTCCCAAGGCCTACATGCTCCGCAGAAATACCCACTTACACCAAAGAACTGTTGGCACGGAAACTGAAAAGTACAAAAGACAAGTTTATTAAGACCCCATGGGGTGGTGGTACATTCCTACAGCACCCTTCGGCAATGCAAGAAGTATCACCCCGAATGTTGGTGCGAATCCATCTTTTATACATTTTTACAGGTAATAAAAGATAGGCGGTACAAGGTTACAGAGCTTTATGTACATATATGGTCATTTTTTGGAGCACAGCCAACTCATGGGAGGGGTTACAACTCCACTGGTCAGTTTGGCGGAACATTCCTGAGGGGTGACTGGTCAGTTGGGACTGCGCATGCACAAGCTTGACCATTACTAAAAATAGCCTGTTGCTGGGCAAACTCAAGTGGTCAGCGGCACGGACAAAGGACTAAAGGGCATGCTGACCACGAGGCCGCTCATTCCCTAAAATGGCCGCCGTAACATACAAAATGGCGTTTTTCTAATATGGCCAAGTTAAGGGAAATAACGTGTAGCAAAGCTAAGCGCTAACCTGGCCGGCCATCGTCAAATTACGACACTGGTTTTGCAAGGGGGGTCACCTGGGTTTTTGGCCCAGTACTAAGCTTCCATCTAGGTTAACCTACCAACCCCACAGATTTCTTAAAACTAGATACCTGGGGAAGTCCAGCAAGGTATGGTTTGCGTGGACCCCCTCTAACGTTTTCCTACACAGAATCCCCTGCAAACCTCAAATTTAGCTGAAAAAAATCAACATTTTCTCATATTTCTGTGTGGGAAAGTTCTTGAATCTGCATGGATCCACACATTTCCTACCACCCAGCATTCCCACTGGTCTCCCAATAAAAATGGTACCTCACTTGAGCAGGTGTGTCAAAATTAGCTGAAAAAAACACATTTTCCAGAAATGTATGTGTGGAATCACTGAGCCGGCACAAATGTCCTACCCCACAGCGTTCCCTTCAGTCTCTTGAGTAAAATGATACCTCACTTGGGTGCGTGGGGAACGGGCCTGTGATTGGGAAGAGCCAAAAACATAGGGATTAAGGATATAGCACTGTGAATTCTAGGCACTACATTGTTTTTTTAAATACGTTTCTAGACATTTCTGCATCGGACCCCAACACAAGCAAGGTATCATTTTACTCGGGAGACTGAGGGGAACGCTGTGGGGTAGGGCATTTGTGCTGGCATGGTGATTCCATAAAAAAATATGTGGAAAATGTGTTTTTTCCAGCTAAATTTGAGGTTTGCAGGGGATTGCGGGATTGCAGGAAAACCTTGGGGGATCCACACAAGCCATACATTGCTGGACTCCCCCGGGTGTCTAGTTTTCAGAAATGTGTGGGTTTAGTAGTTTCCCAAGGTGGCCGTTGAGCTTGGGGCCAAAAACCCAGGTGCAAAACCATGTTGTTATTGATAGGTAATTTTGATGTCTCCTCAATACGTTTTGGGCCCTTGCTGTTGGTGGTACTTGACCCACCCAGGCAAGTGAGGTACACTACCATTTTTATCGGGAGACCTCGGGAAATCCTGGTTTGTAGGAAATTGTGGATTCGTGCAGATACTAGAACTTTCCCACACAGAAATTTGAGAAAATGTTTAATGTTTCAGCTAAATTTGAGGTTTGCAGGTGATTCTGGGTAGGAATACGTTGTGGGGTCCATGCAAGCCATATCTCGCTTGACTCCCCCGGGTATCTAGGTTTCATAAATGTGTGGCTTTGTTAGGTTTCTGAAGAGGGCCGCCGAGCCTGGGCCCAAAAACATAGGTGACCCACTTTGCAAAACCAGATTGTAATTTTGATATCTCCTCAGTTTGTTCTGGGCCATTGCCCTAAAGGAGGAACCGCTCGCTATATTTTGTAGCACATTTTTTGGGTGCTTCTGCTATGTTCAACTTCATGTTTCTAATGTTTTCAATAAAATGTGTGCAATGTGTACTTTCCAAATTTGTGTTCTCATTTTGTCTTGATCCTGTTTATGATTTTAGGATTTGCGCTCTATCAGTGGCATCCATGCCTACTTGGGTATTCACATTTGTAGAAATAGGTGTGTTTTCTTTTTTATTAAATTAGTAAATATTGTGTGTGGGCCACAAAGTAGCTTAAGGACTGTGGCAATGAAGTGGGATGAGGTAGGTAATTAGTTCCTCAGTCCGTGGCACATCTATCGCGCAACATCTGTCTTCCAACCTAGCGTAGCCCAGTGAATCACAGATGGATGAACAGAAGGAGCAGTAGACCACTAGTCCCTCAGACCAACAGTAAAACTGTGAAATATCTGCAGGAATTTATGATCACCCCTTTGATTCCTCCCTTGGCTGTTCAACAAGCCAGTGCCAAAAGGGTTATCCTTTTCCCCTGTTGCCTCTGGGGGCCACCGCTGCAGATGTAAGTGAATGCTGCTCACTCACCTTGCTGTCTCTGCTTTACCGTGGATTCCAGGCACTTGTCTCTTCATGTCCCCAATCGCTGCTCACTCTGACCCTGGCAGGCGAGTCCACATTGCCTAACCAACTCAATCAGCATTGACCATTGATGGTCAGATCTCTGCTGTCAGACCTAAATCACACCATATTAGGCCCTTCAGTCATCTCCAGTTGCTCCAGTGCCTCTATTTCCCAGATTCAAGTGCACCAACATCACTGCTAACTCACTAACTCATATCTGAAGCAGTATGTCTCTGCCACTGCCGGAGCAAACGGTTCGATCAGGCTTATCCTTCCCCTCCATATCCGCACCATCAATGAGGTGCATCTCCTGCATCAGAATCTAGCAGACCTGAGAACCACTCAGTGTAGATTTCCTTCTCAAACAGTGTCTGCATAGTCAACCTGTGCCCTGAGCAATTCCGTGAGCATTGATTGGTGCAATTTCACCAAAATCGTATACTTTACGATACCTTCCCTGTAGCCTCATATATACCAATTAAGATCTTGCCGGAGATTAAGAATTTTCCAAAAGAACTCTAGTTCCTACAGCAGCTCTGTCAATGGGTTAATTTAATTTAAATATTAGTGGATGTGTTTTACTATGATTTTTATAAAGGCACGTTCTTCATGTAATGTTTTCACACCGGGTACTTTTACGATTTCATCACGATTTTATATGGGCATAAATTCCTTGCAATGTTAATTTGTATTTTTCCTCAGTGAACCTTTTCAAAGATTTTTCTTAATCATTAAAAAATAATTTTAGAGAGGAACTTTACATGAGTGAACCAGGTAGTCTCACTCCAGTGGCACAAATAAAAATGCTTGTTCACTTCTACATATCACTACATGGTGTGCTAGCACTTCCATGGTCATGTACAGTGGTGGCTGCTGCCAATATGAGGTGGGGGCAGTACAGGGGAAAATAAATGTAAAAAGCTCACTTATCTTTCACTGCCGGCCACTGCCTCAGTGATCTTCTGATCCAGCCTGTGCCTCACTGCTCCTCTGCTCCAGGCACTGCAATCCCCATGAGCACAGTTTCCCAGACTCCCCACGCAATCCCAAAACTGCTCTCATGCTATTATGCAGTATGAGAGAAGTGTTGGGTTTGGGCAGAGCAGCAAAACACACAAGATGATGGACGGAATGTTGCACAATGGCAAAATATTCACCCCCAGTAACCGACCTGGGTTTAATCCATCGTTATTTTTCTCACCAAGCCACCCCAGTTCAGACATGGCCATATGCAAATCAGTCTTGGTCCTGTGCCTCATGGGAACAGTCCAGACTGAACTACCAAGCCATTGTGCAACATTCCGTCCATCATCTTGTGTGTTTTGGGTAGAGCAGGCCTGTTTCACACTCCAGCAGGGACTGAGTGCCTATTCTCCTGAGGCCTGATGATATCTCCAAGGAACAACCTGGAGACGGCTAGGGGTGCATGAGGTTTGGCAGTCCTAAGACATCTTGCCAAACCAAAATGTGCATTATCATTACCTACCACTCCTTTCCCCCTGCTGCTGATGCTGCAACAATGGCCCCTCCCTAGACTTGGCATACTGGAAGGAAGAGAAAAATAAAATTATAGTAAATCATTTTAGTATATTTTTATTTTTCCTCTGCTCCCTTTCAGCAGTTGGGCGATGGTCCTCCTCCATAACAGAGGAGCCGTCCCTGCTCATGAGTCTTAATTCCTGACGAAGGCAGTAGCCTTTCACCATTATGAGAACAGTTCTTGGGAACCCCTCCAGGTCCAAAAACACCACAATTCATGCTACAGGCCTATGCGATGGCACACACTCATGTTCCCTGTTTGCCCATGACCACAAAAATCAGCGCCGGGGACCCAGATATAATTGCAGCTAGCGTACTCTGGGGCCTGAGTGCACGCCTGTATCCATGTGAAGCCTTTTCCATCCCAACATAAGTGCTACTAAATACAATTTACATTTACCAGCTTCTGTTAACACTAAGCAACGCTGGATACAGGTTCTATAATTTAGGTTAACTGTTACACCTTTTGTGAAGACCTTTCTTCGTTGCATGCATTGTCATTATTGTGATGCTTTCTGCAACTTCTACTTGCAATGTTCTTTCTTTATCAGCTACATGTGTGTGATGTCTTTTGGTGTCTGATGCAGCCTTACTTTCTTTTTAATTCTACGCTGGTGCATTTTCAGGCAGTTTATGTCTTGTAGAGCTTTTTAACAGGGAACATCCTTTACAACACAACTTTTACCATGCAGAGCCTTTACGACACAACTATTACAACGCATGCCATTACAACGCATTGCGCTGGGGGGCGCTCTAGGATAGGGAATAGATTTAATTTACTATCCACCACCTTCCCTACTATCCACGGGGACTGGAGTTGGAATAGTATATTAAACTATTCACTATCCAGCACCCCTCAACACTATGCGTTGTAAAAGCATGCGTTGTAAAACTTGCGATGTAAGACATGTGTGGTAAAAGTATGCGTTGTAACGTCATACATCCTCTTTAACTTCTATTAGATAACTTTTATTTAGATTGTGTAGTTCATACAGTTGAAGCGCAGCAGAGCTTTCTTTGTGAGGGAGGGGGCGTCGCCCACCCGCCCACTGCGGTATACAACTGTTACCACAGATTTTTTACAACGCATACCGTTACCACGCATACATTTACAACGCAAGTCATTTTACAACGCATACCTTTACATCGCAATACACTACAACGCACATACTATTACAACGCATACCATTACAACGTAAGTATTATTATTGGTAAGTTTATTATCTATTTTTTTTAAAGGGCTGGGTATGGGTTTTGGGGTACAGGGGTATTTTTAGGTTTTAGGGCTGGGTATGGGTTTTGGGGTACAGGGGTATTTTTAGGTTTTAGGGCTGGGTTTGGGTTTTGGGGTACAGGGGTATTTTTAGGTTTTAGGGCTGGGTTTGGGTTTTGGGGTACAGGGGTATTTTTAGGTTTTAGGGCTGGGTTTGGGTTTTGGGGTACAGGGGTATTTTTAGGTTTTAGGGCTGGGTTTGGGTTTTGGGGTACAGGGGTATTTTTAGGTTTTAGGGCTGGGTATGGGTTTTGGGGTACAGGGGTATTTTTAGGTTTTAGGGCTGGGTTTGGGTTTTGGGGTGCAGGGGTATTTTTAGGTTTTAGGGCTGGGTTTGGGTTTTGGGGTGCAGGGGTATTTTTAGGTTTTAGGGCTGGGTTTGGGTTTTGGGGTACAGGGGTATTTTTAGGTTTTAGGGCTGGGTTTGGGGTACAGGGGTACAGGGATATTTTTAATATATATTTACAAATATTACAATTAAAAAAAAATTAATATAATTATTTAATGATTAAATAATGAATAATAAAATTAATTATTACACAAAGAATTATTTAATATATAATAATGAATAATTAAATTAAATATTACAAAAATAATTTAAAAAATAATATATATACTTACCTATACTTACGTTGTAATGGTATGCGTTGTAATAGTATGTGCGTTGTAGTGTATTGCGTTGTAAGGGTATCCGTTGTAACATGACCTGCGTTGTAAAAAATCCGTGGTAATGGTATGCGTGCTAAAAGTACGCGTGGTAACGTCATATATCCGCCCACTGCTAAGAGTGAAAAATAAAATGGCAATGAAATAATCTAATTGATGTTTCCATGTTTAGCAGCCCAGCAGCCCGCAGCCGAGATTGGTGGGGGCATGTCCTACACTGCTGCCGACTGGCAGCAGAGTCATACTGGAGGAACAATATGGACTCTCAAAAGGGACATGTGCACTTTGCAGTTCTCCACTCAGCTGTCTTAGACAGCTGGGTGGAGACAAAGAACAGTTCTAAAGGGCTTGAAGGAGCATCCTGCAAGGATGCTCCATCCAATTGTGTCACTGCTTTTACAGCATGGCAGCAGTGCCAGGATTAGTTAGTGGAACTTCCTTGTCCCATGGGTGAAATTCAAAGATTGTATGGAATTGAGTGATACATAATACATTCCCGTTACAGCTCATGACGAAACCCGTTTCTTTAGCCTGTCGGATTCAGGAGGGTAATTGGATGGGGATTCAACTCCTGCACCAGGTAGTAGCCATCCCCAAAAAATTTTTTTTTACTGTTATCCCCTTACTGGCGCCACATACAAACATACCCTGAACCTGCATTACTCAAATAGTACCCATGTAGGTCAAGAACGAAATTCCTTTTTCTCAGGCAAGATTCCACACTTGCAGAATCATCCTGAATCGGTGCAGACATAGTTAATGAGACTGTGGAAGAAAGGTAAAAGGCAGTTACCATTGCTCAATCTATAATTCATGTGGGATCCCACTTCTACTTTAGGAATTGTTTGGTACAGGAACATGAAAGCTCTCTAATGATGGCACAGTCCAAAGCACCTGCCAACTTGTGAGACCAGACCCCGATCAGAGCTCTAAATAAAGTCTAGTTTTACTACGCTATATTAAAATGTAGGTCCTCATTTATTGGGTTTTGATGTAGTCACCTTTCTGCACTGCCCTACTAAAAGTGAAAGGGCAGAAATTCACCATAGGTATCTAACACAGTGCATTCCTGTCCCTTCGTCCTGTGCTGGCACCGTTTCAGCAGCCTAGTGCGAACACAAGCACTTTTGCACCTTTGTTATCAGCAGGATCGTTTTTGTGAAGGAGGGGGCACGTTCTTGCACAAAAACAATCCTAGGAGGCTTGTTCCTCTTTCCATGTGTGCTGAAAAATGCAGCACATATGGAAAGATAAATAAAGGAGGAAAAATAAAGTAATGTCTTATTGTTATGCCTCACCTCCGCATCTTAGGGTTTTGGCACATCCCCAGGTTTACATGGTTTTATAAATCTGGGGAAGAGTCAAAATCCATAGGTGTTGCATGGGAACCCCCCCACCCCGCCCATGAAATGCCTTCCGAGCGCAGAGCACTTTGCGCTGCCTTGCCTTACTCCATTTCTATGATGTCATTCAATGCCATGTAAAGTGGCTTTACGTGGCCTCATAGATATGATTTCAGGGTTTAAGCCGCCGGAGCGTCACCAAAAATTACACTCAGGCAGTGCAAGGGGCTCATAAATATGCCCCTTAGTGTGAAGTCCTTACACAGTTCCTGGTTTTGTCCAGGCTGCTGGGTTGGAAACTGAGGGCCTCATTTATGGCAATTTGGCATAGGGCCGCTCAGCAAAGTACCTTGCTGCTCTGGGCTATGCCAAAGTGAAAGAGCAGGATTACACTGTATTTAAGTAATACCATGCATTCCTATAATTTCTGCCTCTTCTGATGCAGTTTTGGCAGCCTAGCGCTAATGTAGGCACCCTTGCATCATTGTGCAAGGGTGCCTCCATTGCAGGCAGGATCGTTTGTATGCGGTAAGGGCCACCTTCCTGCACAAAAAAAATCCTATGAGTAAAAACATGGAGAAATTAACATATTTCTCCTAGGTATGCCTCATCTTGGGGGGCGTACAAATGTGATGCGTCCCTAGGTGTACATCACTTTTTAAATCTGTGGCTGCATCAAATTTCATGGGTGTTGTGTGGGAAAACCCACTGTAATGCCCATGCAATGCCTCCCGGGCAAGGAGTAAGGTGATGTAGTGATTGGCGCTGTGTCACCGTACTACTGATTTATGGGGCCACTGAAAGCCACGCAGGATTGCTTTGCATGTCTTCACGAAACACTACGAAAGCCCCGCGTCATGCATGTACTACTTTACATCATGCAAAAGGGACACAGGGCTCTCATAAATAAGCCTCCAAGTAAACAGATTCCAACAAAATAACCTCATACTTGCCAACATTATGCTTCAGTTCACTATTTCTATGCCATGTTAAAGCATAGTAAGGCCACATGGAAATACCCCTCAAGACTAATTGATGCATCTCTATCTGCATTAGCATAGGAGTGTAAATTTAGGCCCCACCCTAGTGAGATCTGGAATATATAAAAATCAAAGGGGGAGACTGTGAAATGAATGGGAAAGACATTCCATTAGACGTGGAAGCCTTGCAGTTGGCTATTGAATGTAATAATCAAAATACAATAGTGCCTTACTGATATAACATCTGAATAAAAAATGTGTTGACACACAACACCGCTTTGAATCCAGAATAATAAAACTGTTTTTAATTAGTAATTAATTCATTAGATCAATGAGCTCAAGGGCAACATGACCAAGACACAAGGAACCATTCTTAGGTTCATACAGACGACAAGGGAGGGAGGTTTTATGTATAAGTGCTTGAAATCAATTCATTAAAAGCTATCTCGACAGTGCGTGTAGAAGATTGGAAAGTTAAAATCCATGCAATAAAGCAATGTGTGCAGACACAGACATATTGAACGAGCCCTGCATGGCTAACATGTGGATCAGACTAGCAAAGCGGAGAGAAAATGTGATAAATAAGGGCCACCAAAATGTTGTGCAGCTTGTGGGGTGTGAAACATAAACTCATACAGGGAATCTATGAAGTCCGCTGAAGAAGAGATGGGAGTAAATAAGGTGATGAAGGTCCATCAAGATCAAAGCCTACTGCACCTTGAGATGTGTATAGAGCAAAGTAAATGGAATGAAGTGCTGCATGGTTACCATGAGGTGCAAAATTCAATTTCTCATATGTCAGGAAATTGAGGCGCAGCATTATACAGCAAAGGGTATGAGACCTGCATTGCATATGATGCACACTTACTATGCGACCTGCATTGCATGCAATGCATGCTCATCTGCACTTCAACATGGGATAAAGCATGTGCTGTTGAAGCAGGCAGGGAATTGAAAGAAATGCAGGGTTTGGAGAGGGCACAACCACCCTCCCTCTTACCCCCAGGCCTGGAAGCAGTCCTCACCCCAAACAAACACAAAAGACAGAGGAGGCCCTGGAGATTTATCTGCGTACAGAAGAAATTCTGTCCCTTCAAAAGTGATAGAAACACTGCCCTTCTAGAGCAAGTAAAGAGTCTCCAGGAAAGGGCTGGAAGGAATACAGCTCTGTAGGAGTCAATTCAATAGAGGAAGACTCACAGACATAAAGTACGTGTTGAGGAGGCTCCTGTGGTGAGATTTCATAGAAACATATGGATCCCAGTTGTTACATATGGGATAAATGCTTATTTGCATATGAGTTTTATATCTAGCCTTTTGTCACTGTTCCTTTTCTTTATCTATATTCAGACATTTGTCTTTGCATTTAATGACTTACTCATCCTTGATCTGTGGAGTGCATTCAGGAATCTTGTTATATTCATGGAAGATGGATGGATATCGTTACAGATATGATCATGGTGTTGAGTATGATCTCTATCCACATGGATATTATGTTAGCATGATTTATTCTGGTTTTTGCATGACTACAATGGGAATTGAACTATGGAGCGATTTCTTAGGTTGAGCCTGGAGCGCTTGCACTGCAGTATGATCTGTTGAATGTACTTTGTAGAGTTTGACTCCTCTCATCACTTTGTTTTGGTCTAGTCAGTTGTCTTGTAAAAATGGTTGCTTACTAATGGGAACGTTGGCTTCCTGAACCCTCCTTTTTCCAAGTTGTTTACCCCCAGGAGTATCGCTGCAGGATTTGAACGATTCCGCTTTTGTCTATGTTATTTTCTGTTCAGGAGCTCTTTTTAATCTGAATGTTGAACTGGCTCAATGGGCGTGCTTGGGCTGCACGTTTATCAAAGCTAAAGGGCGGACCACTGTTCTCTTCTGCAATGGGCATAGATATAGAACTCTATCAAAAAAGAAGGGGGGGGACCTAGGAGCCAGTTAAAGGTCCAGTGTCTATGCTCCAAGTTTTAACTTCAAAACCAAACATGAGACACTGTTCCAAGGGTAGGGTGCATCACAACACCCTGGCGCTTTCAAAAGAAAGAAAGACTAAAGAAAAAAGGGGGGAGCCCCTAGGTGAACGGACATATGAATACGAAGGAAAGAACAAGTCTTGCCTCCTGTTGCCCTCACACACCCCGAAGGGTGTCACGCTTCATCATCGGGCGGTGCTCCTCGTTGGTCCAGCGCTGCAATTCCCAACGGGTCCCCCAAGGGTCACTTTATCGGAGTTCTTTTGAGGTACGCCGGATGGTGCATGTGGGTGTGTGAGGGGTATGTCTTATAAAGGGTAACCAAGTGTGAGCAAAGTGTTTAGAAACTCGCAAGGGGTGACCTCAAAAGAAATGTTAGAGAGGTAACACCCTTCACAAGATAAAAACTCATAAATAGGGTGTAATCCCAAAAGGCACAATGTACCTAGATAGCATAAAACGGTCAACATATTTCACGCCTTTGTTGCCGGAAGGGTCATTGGCGTTTTCTTCAGGACTGGGATTAAAAAATGTGATTATGTTACCACATACAGGAAACCCCTGAACAAGCATAGTCCCCAATAAGTCACACTCCATAGCTCTATAGGTAAAATTCAACCATTCTCTCAATATTCTCACCTCCTCGTAGAAGGAGAGTGGCTCCCATGACTAGACAAGTTGAACGCCCGCACCTGTGCCGGGCTGGTAAAAGAAACACAATAGGGATCTGCATGAGCTAATGGTTACACTAATGTGCTTGTTATGCTAGGAGCAGTAGGCTCCATTACCTCGTCCTCAATGCCCAAGTTAAACTCACAATAAAACTCAGGTGCCTCAAACCTTGCACCTACCCTGTCCAACCGCCAGCCGATAAGGCCCTACTAGCAGCGGAGAATGGGCTAAATACAATCAAAGGTGTACGTGCCTGGGCGGTCCCTCCTTCCTGTGCGCCCCGTAGTTTCCTTAAAGGAAGCGCATGCGTGCAATATTGCTGCAGAGCGCATGCGTGGTAGGGGAACTGAACTACTCCTCCGCACATGGGCGTCACTATAGGAGACGAGTTGAATAGGCAACCTATGACATACACTCAAATTCGGGCCAGAGTTCCATTCCCGATAAATGTCAGAATCGCATATGTCAGTGTATAAATAGACCTCTCTAAAATTAGGCGTGTTAGTATGTAAGGGACCTCTCCATTGGAATACAGGGGGCTGAAGGAATAGGCTCCATGAAGGAGGGGGGCAAACTGTGTGGAGCTGCAAAGCAAGTGTCTGCATCAGAAGTCTCTCTGACATTAACAAGCCTCTCTTTCTTATAGCAAAGTATACAGGATTATCCATATTGTAAACCTAACCAGAGGAAAGCAATGTACCACAACAGGTCTTTTACTGAGAAGGGAAGAATAAGATAACTGTGGGAACAAAAGGCAAGGACTAGAGAGTTCTGGTATTTCCACTATTTAAAACTCATCTGATCCAAACAACTAAAATAGGCATTGTAATTATGCCATGTTCCAGAACTAAGCGTAAGGTATTTTCTATTGCGGTGAAACACTTGTCTACTATAGTCCAAGTGGGCATGAGGAAAGGTCTTAAAAACCTATCTGGTCATACAAAAGTGAATTATACATAATATGGGGGTCCATAGTACATCACTACAGTCTGGGAATGTGCACTTGAACAATATACCAAGGGCTGCAAGGAGACAGAGAAAAACTGCTTTTCCCTAATCCAAATTATGCAACATCAGCTTCTAATAAGGACTGTGAGTTTATTTACACAGACTAGCTAATAAAGAACTAGCCATGTCACGTAAGATTTGCAGCACCCACAACTAATTCCCCTTAAAGATCAAAATAAAACATGAGAAAAAGAGAGAGCAATGTACATATTAACCAGCCTTAATTTGTAAGGGAGCTAGCGGGGAGCTAACCTCCGCCTTCTCCCTCCTGTTTGACAGGAAGAAATCTGCAACAGGTTTCAATTCTGTCAACACTATCAATCCGGTGTGTAGCAACCGGGCATAAACAAAGTTACAGAACAATTCTGAAAGGGCTGGAAATCCCTGCAGCAAATCACATAGCCTCAATCTATAAGCATGTGGGCTGTATAAATATGGTAAAGCTGATCTGCTAATCAAAGTTCACATATACAATTATAAGCAGCGGGCAATATACATGGGTCATAATATAGAAGTCAGCCTTTTACACTATACCCAAATGTATGCATTTTACTGAAACCTAAGGCAGATTGAAACTGCTCTGAATGCACAAATTGGGGCTGTAAATTAATGAATTTGTGTGCCCAATTTCGACTTTGCTATTTGGGACACTGAAAAATGAATCTCCTAAACACTTTTCACATATTAAACATCCTCAGAATGTTTCTACTAACTGCAGAGATTGGAAATTAGATATATCTCATGTAAATCCTTAGAAAAATGACTTTTTTATGCCCTGGCTGAGTGAAATTTCATATGCAAATGTCCTCATTATGTGACACTACACCACCTAAATTAAATGTGAATGCTAGGAGATCATAATATGAGCATTAAGCCTCCTAAATATTAGAAAACGAATTTTAAAAGCACTCATTAATTTTCATAATTAATAATTTGTCTTTTAATAAAACCAATCGTTTTTTAATATTAATTCCACATATTAAAACAAGGGCATCCCTTGCCTATCATATTTAGATGCCTTCATTCATAAGCCTAAGCACAGTAGCATAGTTTGAAAACATGACAGCTTTCTTCGCCAATATTTACAAGAATGAGTTTATAAAAAGAAAACTTTAAGAAAAGAAAATCCTGTTAAATTTTCTCGTTATCCAAAATACTGATTCCATTCGTGGAACCCTTTTACAGTATTCTAAAATGCAGAGCTTTCACTCTTGTTTAACTGAAGAAGTCTTGGCTAGGTAAACATTCCTGTTCTACATGTAATCTAAAAAAAACAACAGCTGTTTCGCTCATCGGCCATAAAAGCCTTTTCTCAGTATTGTAACATGATCATGGTTTTCAGTCTTATTTCAAACAGACATTTCAAGTTTGAAAATGCGTGTGCAATACAGCAATATCCAATGTATTCATCTGATGTGTTTTACCTATTAATATCTAATACAATATATTCTTTATAATTATTCATTTTATTATAGAACACGCAATTTTGTTTTTTAAGGCCTTTTATCCCTGTTTAAGGAAGGCAGAAAAGGGAACCCAGTTTACAAAAAGGCGTACTATACTCTACCTAGGAAGCAGAACAGGATTTAGCTAGTGCGATGTTAGAAAAGTTCAGGTCACCTCTTTGCAGAAACTACAAATCAAAATGGTTCCTTAATATCCAATCTTGGAAACATTCGATCAATGGCTGCCTGTCCATAAGGGAGAGGCAGTTATGGCTTAACTGCAGGTGACACATATTTTAGGCTTGCATAACTTTTTTTATTTTTCTTCAATACCAATTAGACATACACTGCTGAAGTGTGTCTGTCATATTTACAGCATGATAATGATAATATCATGTCTGTGGAATTTAGTAATTTTGAACAAGTTCCAGCCAACTGCTGCGCAGAGATAGACATCGTCATGGCCGTCTCCTTACATCACAGGGGAACTTGTACTAGTATCAAAAATAAACTTTGTCAATACGACACAAAGACAAAATCATATATAAAAATAAGAATTCATATGCCAAACGATCAATATACCAAGCACAGAAAGCATAGATAAATTACAATAGCATAAATAAATGAGCAATGATGTGCAATCACTGAACCTACAGCTCAGAATCCAACATCCTGGCCTGCTTAATTTGTCAGGCCCAAGATCAATCTGCCTTTATTACCCACATATGACAGCTGGTCATCTTTTTATGATGAAAGGCTGTCAGCTGTACACACTGTGTCATTCCTGACACACAGAACCAGTAGAAACAATTTACAAAAATGACTAAATGCATAAAATGACATTTTAATTTTGTTTGCCAATCCAACTCACGTGTCCCGTCAGTAACAATCCATGAATGATCTGTGGGCAGAAACAAAAGAAATACACAACACACACACAGAGACACTTCTCATAACACATAAAATATCAACTGTAACTGTTAATCAAGTGGCATAACATAATATACATTAACCAACCACAAAATATTTTTTTTTACTTAACTGTAATCCTCTTATCAGTCAGCTTGCAACATTAAGCCACCTTAATTTAAAGTTACTAAAAGTGAAATTGCTGTACTGACACTCCATGGTAGCCTTGTGTAACAAATTATATGGTGAAAAATAATTCTTAATTTGAAAATCGTTTTTACCTAGGCATGTAGCCCATAGAATTTCAAGCAAGAGCATCATTTCACTTTTTGTCTAGGACTAATGCAACATTTAAAAAAAACAGTCTTCATGGACATTATTTTCCAAAGGCAGTCTTGACTGCACCGGCTTGAGCCTGGGCTGGTAACCAACTGTTCTCCAGCACTCCTGGCCCCCACCTTACAGACCTCAAGGTTAAAATCTGCCTCACACAGCCCTGCTCCCGGTCTTCTCAAACTGGAGCTGCCAAAGACAAAAAGCCTTCCTAATTCTTTCTAAACTGCAATAATTTACCCTATTTTAAAAAATATTTTGTTCTTTCAAGGCTAAAAAGTTATGTCTATTCTCATGTTATTAAAAAAATATATACTGTGGTGAATATTTCACAGAACCTAATAACACACATACCAGTTTTTAGAACAAATGCTTGTTGCAATGGTACACATTTCATCGAAATGGATGAAAGTCTCAGCAGATCCAGCTTGAATCAGAACCTACAACCATGATGTTAAGAACCACCAAGAACATAAACCTGCATAGGAACAATTTACAAATTCAAAATACCCACAATTTTTCTCAAACTAAACTTTTAACCTGTCCCTAATTACTTTTCATTAGTACTTTTGTACATTAAGAGTGTCATCAAATCAGAGGGATTGCTCTTGGTCTAACTACACCCCTCTCAATGTACTTTTGCGATGCATTGATGGCGATGAGACCAGATTAAATTTACTCCTTAACAATTTCACTTCTCAGAATTCTTTCACTTATTCACAGTCATCCAATCACACGCTTTTTCCAGTGCTAGCAACTTTAAAAACACAATTTACCACAACACTACATTTTTATTCACTAATAGCTTACTGCCATTCAAATGAGTAATTTTACAAACATACAATCTCATATTTACATGGCCATGTTACATACACTTCACCACTTCTATACTGGAGTCATATATTCACTACTCATTCATATACTCATGTAATTAACCTTATTTCACATATTATTTTGCATACAAATTTAAACAAACAAACAGGGGTAGCTAACGTTTCTTTTTCCTACTTCAAATGCAGAGTGATATGTCTTCAGAACGAACAGAGCGCGTCGACTCCTGTTCGGGGAACCGATTCAACAGAATTCCAGACCACACAGATTCACAAAAGAGACAGTTTGAAGACTGTCCTGAGATCATCAGACAGGCGAACCACAAACCCTCTTACAGACAATCCCATAGTCCTGTGCTGGTTGGGCCGGGCGTCTGGGCGCGTAGCACCAGAACCCTAGCTTACCCAGTTGCTCCTAGGGCTTTTCTGAAGAGAATTTGGCCGAGTGAGCAAAAACCCCTTTTGCAACACTAGGGCGTCCGATGTTTAATCTCAATTAAGCACCAAACAAGCCTGTGGGGCATCTGCCCGTGCAGTCACACCACTGCCACGTCAGACCCCCAGATTCCCTTGTGGCTCGGCTTCACCGACCATTTCCAGATACAGTTAACTGTTACCAAAAGCACCGCTCAACAGTGCTATTCCAAACAACGCCAACAATACAATTCACTCACCTGGTGCACTCAGGTCTGATTGCATATTCTTCACTGCCAGCTCCTGACAAAGTGCCCTGAAAACCAACACGGTCAGCTCCTGGGTTACACCTTATAGGATTCCAGCGGGGGGTCATTTAGCAGCTGGGGAGACCTCTGGGCGCAAGAGTGGAATCTCACCAAAGAACTGGCTCTGCAATTAGGATCCTTATTTTCTTATCCACACCATTGACCAGAACTCCCCCCTATCCCTCTTCTCCTGCTTATGGGAGGGGGTGACCCTAAACGCGGAATTCCAGACGAGCCCCCAACTGAATGAATACAAAAATATTACATTACCATAGAGCTATAGAGCTATTCTTACCAATAGCCTCACCCCAATTACCAGTTATCAATAATCAGTCAGTTGGCAGTGAAGAAGAGTCAATCATTTGTTATACAAAGAACTCTGGCCAGAGGAGCCCCTCACATCCTTACCCCTCAGGGTGCGCGGAGAAGACTCAAGACTTACAGTGAAAACCAGACAGATATACTTTCAGTGAACACATGAAGTCACCACACATGGCAAGTTTCTATTTCTTGTGAAGCCTAGAGGAAAACCCACATATGGCACAATAGATTAGAACGAAACTCAGCTCAAACTATTCATTACTGGGGAGGTCAGGAAGGGTGACTCCCTTTCTATCTCGGGCATGGGAGTACAGGAACAGTGTCTGCAGGAATGTGCTTATCGTAGTCTTAAGCAAGATGTGGCCTTGGGTCTCGGACGATATACTTTCAGCAGCTCAGGCTCCATGAAGGAGGGGGGCAAACTGTATGGAGCTGCAAAGCAAGTGTCTGCATCAGTAGTCTCTCTGATATTAACAAGCCTCTCTTTCTTATAGCAAAGTATACAGGAATATCCATATTGTAAACCTAACCAGAGGAAAGCAATGTACCACAACAGGTTTTTTACTGAGAAGGCAAGAATAAGATAAAAGCTTTCACATTACTGGAACAATTCCATACACCTGAAGCTTGCACCTTACAAAGATAGCTTGGTGGGTTGCAGCACATGAATAATAAGCTGCAACTGCTTATTGGTTTAGACACATTAGGCCAATACTAAATATATATATATCTGGTAAAAGAATGGATAAGTACATCATGCCAACGCATATATTGGATACATTACGCCAATGCCACCTATAACGAATTTTTGATCCCAACAGGGCCCTCTATTCCTAAATCCTACCAGGCGAAACAAATGTCAGGCTATACTGTAAAGGAACATACCTAGTAGTGGTAGCAGGTTATCTCACAGGTATGCTACTAATACCTGATAAAAGTGCACACTTATGGATACCTCAGTCATATATTTATAGCGCTGTCCTATGTTTATGGCGGGAGTAGGTAAATAGAATAAAGGAGTTTGTTGCTATAGGTGGGGGAGAAGGGGAAAGGGGCATGCGCTGCCACCAATTATGCACTAGAGGAAGCCCACCACCCGCAGGAGAGGAGCCCCGACCATCAAAAGGCGCAGACTGAAAGAGTGGCATCGCAGCAGCCCCAGCTTGTACAGAACTTTGTGAAACAGTTATTACTTTGATTATCGTGCATTGAGGTAGTCTCACATTATTTAAAAGCAGTCTTTAGCATTTTTGGAGAACCAATCTCTGGATTTAGTAGCCCTTTTGCAATTAGAGTAGCTCACACCAGAGTTCAGGAAAGCGAGAGACATGTTCATGGTCAGGTATGTTCTGGGGTTGATGTCAGGGGTGGGACAGTTGTGACGAACCCTAGTGGGGTTTGGCGAAGGCCACTGGTGTTCACACGGGCCACGGGACGTGGGGCTGTCTGCTCCGGGTGGGGTCGGGACCATCACTCAGAAGTGACAAGTGGTTAATGTTATTGTACAGACAACAAGACTGAGAGCAGAGAGGAGAAAAATGTGTGTGGAGTACTTATCATTCACACATAGAACATGGAAGTATTGTTTGGAATTTTCTTTATATATTTGGCACGTCATTGATCTGTTCTATACTGAGAAGGCACTATCCCCTGTTCTAGAAGGTCTGTATATATGTTTTTCTTCAGTGTTTTATATTAGCACTTTGAGGGCGCTGTTGAATTCTGAGTGACCTTTACAAAACTTGGGATTCTCGTTGATTAGCTTTAAGGTTTCTGGAATCATTGACACTCAATAGTGAAGATTGTATTTAGTAATCTTTTGTCTATCATGGGAACTCTGCCATGTGTTTTCCTGTGTATGGGTGTCAGTTCCAAACAACTGTACTTTAATTTCCCCGGAGTCCATGTCTGCCCAATGCCTAACCCAGTGGGCCTGTTATGCTCGTACAAATCACTTATGTGGTTTTGCAGTACTGGGCGCACATGCGAGTGGTATGCTTAAGGTCACATGTTATGATTATCAGCCAAATAACGTCTGGTTCTATGGCTTGTGTGCTATGGTGCCCGGCAGTCTGATACCTGAGAACATATAAAAAAAATACTTAAGTGCCAGAAAGTGCTTTTGATGTTACTGACATGATTATCTATATTACATATGAAAACGACTAGACATATATGTCAAGGACTGTCTGTTGTCCCTATCACTATTACTTTAGTCCACCATAAAAAACTGAAGTGAATGCATAGATTGGTTTGCTTTGAGTGCACAAGACAATCCCAATAACTAACAATAACCAAGAACTCTAAACTAACCATTAACCTTGGGTTCCGGAACAACGTATTATGTTTGTGATGCATTAGGTAGTCTGATGATGTGCTGCCTGGCTCAACATTTATAAGGTCTCAAAGGCGTGACCTAGTGGCTGTGCCAATGCTTGTATTGTACTTGGAGACTCTAGTTTGAAGTACAGACGATTCCCATCTGCCTTGCTTTTTAGCTTTCGACTATGGAACTTGCATAATTCATTTCCTCTTTCAAGTCCTTGTTAATGCTACCACTAGAGTCTTATACAGAACTGCAGTCTTTTGGGATTTTTGTCTCTTTAATGTCTGAAGTTGATGCTGTCGCTCTGCTATTTTAAGTCCTCGATACTAGGAAACTATAATGTAACAGTTACCACGGTTGGTAGAATGTTTTAACTTTTCACACAGATATGCGCCGGAATATACTTTCTGCAGAAAAATAATCTGTATACTAATAACATTTAATTCTAGCAAAGTTATATGATTTACTGTTAATCATTAGTACATAACCGCGAATGACATTTACCCTTTGTTTTCACCATTGACAATAGTCACATTTTCATTACACAGAACACTAGCTAGAAAAAAACAGTCTTGGTTTCATTCATTCATTCATTCCTTTAAGGTAGAAGATAAGCGAGGAAACTGCGTAAGGTCAACTTAAAAATAGCGAGCTTTCTTAACCTTTCTTCTTTCTTCGTAGGATCAAAGCTGAAGTTGGTACCTCTCGCTGCAGTTTCTCGTCACAATTTTGTTTTCCCGCATATTCTCTAATATTCAACAAATAGTTCTACCCAACATGGCAATATGGGTGGGACTGAAAAGCTTTTCACTTCAGACATTGGTCAGCTATGGTAGCATGACATTAATAACGTTACGCTGACTTAAGTGAGAGGGAATACGTTCTTCTACTCGTTTTGCAAAATGAGGACAGTGCAGACCAACCAAGGTGTGTTTATATGGATTTCAGTGCTGCAGATCTGGGTTATCCAAATAAGGACTGATGGGTGAAATATTGACACTAATGGCTGACAGGAACGTCACTTGCCATCAAGACTTGTCACAAATGCTTTTTAATGTGTTGGAGTTGAACTGTATTTCCTCATTTCTATCTATTATTATTATTATGTTTCTTATATAGCGCCTGAATCGACCCCCAAAGGGGTATCTCCGCGCTTGCCTTGGGAACCCGTCCTGGCTTTTCCCTGTGAGATAGCCCCTACAGGGCATCCCCAAGGTGAAAGTCAGGCATCCCGCCGGGGGGGGGGGGGGGGCGGGGGGGGGGGGGGTCGTTGTGGAGATTAAGCAAGCAATTATCAAGCTTTATCGAGAATTATCGAGTCCATGGACATTTGAGCTCAAGACCCTGCCGCGTCGGGAATTGAACCCTGGTCCCGGGTCTGACCTCTGCTCCAGGGTCTGCCTGCTCTAACCAGTGAGCCACACTTCTCCATAGTATCCATCTATAGTGCACAAATAATGTATGTCAAAGTTCAAAACCCTTTCGTCGTATAACATAAAACAGGATGCATCTTAAGGAGGGTCAATGGTGGAGACATGTCCTTCAGAATTGTCTAGAGCCACTGCATGGCACGCTGCTCACATGCACCCTGCTATATATGGTACCAGGAAGCAGTTAATACCAACAACAAATAAAGAGGAGCAGGAGGGCTATCTCACAATTAAGCTGCCTATCATATAAACCTCGCAAATGTATGAGATATTAGTTGGAGGATGATGACTGGTCCTTTATTCGAAGTTGATTTATACGATCAACACATTCTTAATGAACAATTATCCTACAGTCTGTTTTTGGTCACTGTTCTCTATTTCTGTGTGGTTAAATTAAGCAGAAGGTAAGCTTGAAACTTTGACATGTGAATGGCTAAACAGAGGATCTGAAGGCTGAAGGTAAATATTGAGCAGGAGGGTTGGGTAAGCAAGCTGACTCATTAATGCAGAAGGAGCAAGCTTGGCTCATCAGTCTAAGTTTCGAGTGATTGCACAGCTGTGATAGCAATGGGAATACTGTAATTAGAAAGCCTGCTTGCTGGTTAGAAAGGGGGGCATGTAATGCTCGACGTGAAGAGATTGAAATTCCAGTTTTATACTTTATCATAATTACATAGCATTTTCATCCTCCCACGGGATCGCCCCATTTGATTTTCGAATACCCAGGAGAGGTTGCAAACTGCTTTGCTTTGAATTCAGTCGAGTATTACAAACTGCAGCTTAATTATAAGTTGGTTGATAATTAGACCTGAGATTTTTGTCCATTAAAATTATAGCTGCTGGTTTTCTTTCAGAATGATATTGCATTGCTTTCTCCAAAAACACACGTTTGACTGGGCAATGTGTCCGCCTGGATATTACACTATATGGAGGCATGAGGCCACAGGCTGAATGCCTTTATAAGGCGATGGAACTCCGTGGCGACTTGCAAAATCCTAATTAATGTGAAATTAGGGGTCGTTTTTCTGTATAACTAACCGCCCTTCCAATTTAGAATGGTCCTTTTATACTCCTTCCCACTAATAGTTCATTTTTCATAACACTTTTACCATTTAAAAGCACTGTAAATAACAAGTGTGCTGTCACAATTTCAAACGTGTTTGCCCTCTTTATCAGTGGCATACTCCCTTTTAATTTTGGCAACCTGTAGTGGCATGGGACAGTTGTCATTGACTCTAATTGTACTTCGCAACAGTCCAATGTCACTACAGATATTCCTATGCCAGTACAGACTGCTGCTTTCTAGTACCCATCTGCCGGTTTGGTAGTGAATTGCAGCAATAGCCATTGCGTAGTGGGCCCATCAGGTCTTTGGACCGCCCACAGTGGCACCTTCTTCATCATTGATAGCTATGCCACCAGATCGCTGTGTCCAGCACTGTTACCTTATTATCTTTTCCTAGCTGGTATGAAATACCTTTCTCATGTCTTCCCAGTACTCCCTTATCAGGTATGTTAATTTCATTTTCAGAAACCAGTACTACTTTGATTTTCAGATTACACCTGTAGGCATCATTTAGCATGTATCCTTTTATGACTTATACTAGCAGCCCGCCCCAGCTTTGCCTGGGGCAGAAGGGGGCTGGGGGTAGCATTTCCGGATTGCGGCAGCGTTGCCCGGGCGGAAGGGGGCTGGGGGCAACATTTCTGGCTTGGGTGCACTCCCACCCCGATGCCCACCCCAACATTGCCCAGACAGCCTCCCGCCTACCCCCTTGCCTTTGCCTTAACCCGCCCACCCCAAGATTGCTCAGACCGCCTCCCGCCCTCTGCCTCGCCTTTGCCTTACCTGAGCCGCCGCTCTTCCCCGCGCTCCGGACTTCACCGCCACTCCTCGCTGCTCGTCACCGCTCCTCCCCACCTGTCATCATCACGCACGTTGCGGACATCGCTAGGTCGCGGCCAGCGCTACGTCACGGCTGGCGCTACTTTTAGGGGACTACTTTGTTTTTTAAGCTTAATTTTTTAATTTACGTTTTTTTTAATTTTATGTGGTCTATGTTCATCTACACACCCTGAGGATAACAACAATGTATTGGGTGTGTGGATTGGCGCCGTGGTTCCCGAGTTTACCTTGCCAAAATGTTTCTGTTCTCTCTTTATAATAGTAGTATAGATAAGGGAACTACTTTCTTTCGTTTTTTTTGAGCACTCCATTGGAGTAGTGCAAGCCTTTTCTTGTTCTGTGCCTATAGTCTACATCCCCACTCCAAGTTCCAACCTGCTGTGCTCACACTATTGCTCCCAACCCCTTCCAAATTGGTCATAATGGAATAGACCACTCATCTCTTGGGGAGAGGAGGTGGCCTAACGGTTAGGGCGGTCAATCTTGAATTGGGAGAACGGCTTTCGTGTCTCAGCAATGACGCAGAACATCTTGTGATTCTGGGAAAATCACTTATTCTCCCTGTGCCTAACAAAAATGAATGTTTCCTCATGTAATGCAACTGGTGCTATGTAGAGCGCACTGATACCTGTTGTAATACTTTATTCGATATATTTCATATGATAAAAGTACAGACATTTACTAAACATGAAACCAATATAAAAGGAGCACTGATACCCCATTTGGGTCAAGCGTGCGCTATATAAAAATCTGTGAAATAAAAAAAAATAGCAAAAGGTATAGTTTTGTAAGTTTGATTAAAGGTATAGTTTTGTAGGTTTGATTGAAGAGTTGACTAATCTGGATAGTCACTTTCCTTCCAAATTTTGTATGAAAGTTCTGGCTTTATCACCATATTTAGACATAGCTCATGCAGTCCAAATACGACATGGCTACTTCCACTAGTTCTGAAAATCCACAACGATTTCTTGGAAAAATCTCCTTCAGCAGTCAGGAACTTTCCCTTGCTTGAATATTGATTTGTCCAAAAACTCATGGAGTTTTCAAAGAACTGAGACTCTTTGATGACATTATTATGTCTAACTTTACATCAAACTCAGCACCTTCAAAGTATAAATATGCCACACTTGCCACAACAAACACACGGTGGTTCGGAGCAGTTTGACTATCTACTTGCCCGACGCTGCTCGCTACAGCAAATGCCAAAGGAAGCCAACCCTCCAGCAGACGCACTGAGAGAGACGCTGTCTTTTCTCTTGCAGAGAAATCCAGCTCCAGTGTTTCCAAGCTACCCTTGCAGGTTGTTGGGAAAACGAGTCGTGAGACAGAGAGATACCAGACCTCCTTCATTCTAAACTAAGGTCCGGAGCTGATTAGACCCTAAGAGAAATCTTGGATAGATTCTTGGCCAAAAGAATACTAGATTTATGCTACACCTCACTTACTTCTTCCCTCGTAATAGACTTAGGTTAGGTATACCTGGGTAGGCGTATTTTAGAAGCACCAGTTGAGTACTTTTAGGCTTTATTTATTCATGTATGTATTCTATTTATTTTATGGCTTAGAAACCATACCTTGCATTTACAGTATAATTTCATAATACTCTTTTTCCTGTACGCATTATACTTTGCAGCCAGTATTACGATTGTAGCAGTTCCTTTCTTCTCCATGAGAAAGAAGCCTGTTCAATAAATACCTTTTATTGAAAATGTCAGTCTCTCTATTTCTCTGCACCTCTTTTGAAACGAAGCATGTACGATTGGCTGAGTAAAATATCTATCTATTGTTTCCACGACTCTGAAGATCAGTTTTATCTTGGGGAAACAAAGTTGTCATGTTTATGCGGTTCAAAACACAAAGGGTGAGAGAGGGCCTCAGGGGAGTCGTATTTATAGACTTTCTGGTACCTTGTCCCCCAACTTAGCAATAGACAACACGAGAGATACCAAGAGTCTGCGTACAGGAACCTATATAGTGTTCAATCTGTAAGGCAAAACCAACAGGTTAATGTGTTGGACACAACAATCCTAAGAGATATGGATGTGGTACCACAGGAGAAGAGAGAACTAGAAAGATAGCCTAAAGAGTGCTAGAAAAATCCCCATCAGCCCGCTCAATAGCGGAGCATCGTCATCTGGGTAATATGGTTGAAAATGGTGGTATCCAGTGTGCCCTTCCTTAGGAACAACCCAAGGCTAGCAGAACTTGGACCACCATGTTGACCCTCAACCAATAAAGATGATCAAGTGCAGACTGAGAGGGTTAGGTTGCAGTGCTCGAAAAACTGTGAGAAAAGAAAGGGAAAAAAACTTGTAATCCACGTGTTCTAAAAATACCTATCTTGATGTCATTTGAAAAACTTTATTGGGTCTGACCATCAAGGTGGTATGGTTAAAAGCAGAGTGAAAAATAGCATGCAAGGAATTGCTATTCACCATGAATGTAAATTGGTCGACATGTTTCAGCCTGGATAGGCTTTCTTCAGGACCTATGATGCACTACTGCAACATTAACTTACTGTGTCAAAAAACTACTGAGTTGCTCCAACTCCTCAAAATGAGAAAGTGGTGTGTCTTCTCCTGTGTGTAAAGAATTGACAGATAGAAATGACAATCATTATTGCTATTCAAAAAGGGTATGTAGGTAGGTACATAGACGACATCTTGGTGGTATGGCGTGGTGATGAACATTTTCTGCTGGCCTTCCACAATTGGCTTAATGGCCTAAATCCGTTTTTGAGGTTTACCTTAGAACATAGTAGAGAAAAACTACCATTTTTGGATTTGGTGATCTTTCCACATGATGGTCACCTAGCTAGT
The DNA here is from genome assembly GCF_964263255.1 of Lissotriton vulgaris. Classification (NCBI taxonomy): domain Eukaryota; kingdom Metazoa; phylum Chordata; class Amphibia; order Caudata; family Salamandridae; genus Lissotriton; species Lissotriton vulgaris. Next base: position 1,906,038,484 of record NC_141689.1, read on the forward strand.
TCCCTCTACAGGAAGCCCATGGCGCGAAACTCTCTTTTGAGGTTTGATAGCCATCACCACCGTTCACTAAGGGAAAATCTCCCTTTTGGACAGTTTTTGAGAGTGAGGAGAAACTGTTCAGACTTGTCAGATTTCCGTGTTCAAGCTAAGGACCTTTCAGCCAAACTAGAGATGCGTCGCTACCCTGGCCGTCTCATTAAAAAATCGTGCAAAAGGGCCTCAAATAACCACCGCGAGTCTCTTCTAGAGGCACCGGTAGAAAGACCACCATTGAATCAACTGGTTTGTGTCACAACATTCAACACTTCCTCGTCCAAACTTCAGAAAATCGTCAGACAGAAGTGGAAGATTTTGAACAGTTCTGGTGATAAGATTCCACTACCACTCTTTTCATTCAAAAGAGGAATGAATTTGAAGGACGAGTTTGTCCACACTAGACCTCGACAAACTCCAGAAGACTCCACATCCACTTTGTGGAATCTTCCGCCTGTACAGGGTCATCACCCTTGCGGGAATTGCTCAGTTTGCCCGCAGACAAAGAAAACCTCATCAGTGGACATAGGCACTTCTCGTCCATGGATACTCAAACGCCATACAAATTGCAACAGCGAGAAAGTTGTTTATCAAATCACGTGCCCATGTGGGTTAAGATACATAGGGATGACAACGAGAAAAATAAAACTGCGCCTTCAAGAACATAAGAGCACGATTCGACACAGTAAGCAAGCCACTCGGCTTACATCCCATTTTCTCGAAGCAAAACACCAGACAGACGATCTTAAGTGGGTGATCCTAGAACAACCACACATACCAAATTACGTTACAGACATCTCCCAGTTCTTACTGAGAAAGGAACAAAGATGGGTGTTCAAACTAAGAAGTGACACTGAGGGATTAAATGATGAAATCCCTTGGTTACAGCTTTAAGAACTAGGTTTTTAGATCACAGTCTAATACATCAGCTTCTTCTAACAATAACCTGAAGGGATAGGGTCTTGGATAACTCTAACATGAACATTCCCTAATGTTAACAGAGAGTGATGCTGTTGCGCTCACACTCTACATTTCAGAACGGGGCTCACAGGAAATCCATTTCGATCCCGCTAATACCAGTAGGGTGGGCTGTGTTTTGTTGTTTTTTTGTTGGTGCCTTTCTGAACCTGACTGATTACGCTTGCACATAGACACCTAAGACGATGAACACATGTACAGACACATCGACCATTACATATTCCAATTCACCTATGAGTCTGACTATATACCACATTGGTCACTGGTTTACATGCAATCAGACCCTCTTCCATTCAACATCACCAGTTTATACTGCGGGTGCTTTTTACTCATAGGAAGGAATATGAGTAAACAACTCTATTGCTCTTTTTGGGTAAAGAAACAGTGTCCAACACGCTCTCTCCTCCCTAATAATACTTTGGGAGTGATATTGAGCAATCTAGTCACCGCCAGTATCAGACCAGAACACGGGTGGTTTTACAACCGACCAGGCTTGTACCCAATGAAGCTCCGTCTGTTGATTATTACTTCTTTTCAACATACAATATGGGCTGTGCAGGTTTAGAACCGATGGGGCTTATGTGTAAGTAAACATGTCTCTGAGTTTTTGCCTTTTCGATCGGATTGTTTACCGCCGATCGTATGTTTCAATCAGTACATTCATAGGTTTCTATGCATTTAAAACCGCCAAACGATTTCGCGGCTGTGTTGTATATGTCGGAAACACACATAAACAAACAATTCCCTCGCCCTCATTGGCCGAATATGGACCAATAGGATTGCTCCTGTCATCCTGTTGCCCAATCAGGGCTCAGCCTTGTTCTCTATGGTTATACTAGACGCACGGGCTTTTTCTTCACATAACATCAACGTAATTGGACGCGGAGAGAACGAGCCAGTTCAAAGACATCGAACGGCTCTCTCTCACGTCCGCAGCCGCTATATATCTTGCGGCCAGGTACATGTTGTCTTCACCTCCCCCTCGGCTCTCGACCCAGAGCGAGGCAACGACGGAGAGGTGAGGACACTGATTTCTCTCTTCATTTTTTCGGACTTTCCAACAGATAGGATGAGGTATAGCTGATAGATAGATCAGAACTCTGCTTTCTGGCCAGCAATCTGAACATAAGGTAGTGTCTCTCTAGAAACTGTGATCTCTTTTTCACATTATCTTAACTTACATTGTAGAGACTTCCTGTTGAGGTGCAGGCCATCCTCAGTTTATATGTAGGTGTCTGGATGGGAGGCACCGGCCACGTGGGTCCAGTCCTGATTTTTCCGGTGGGCAGATGGGTTGTCTGGCGCTCGCCTCGGAATACTGGTCTGTTCCTCGGGACTGGTGCATGGTGCCCAATGTGAAAGTGTGTCATCTTTACCTTTTACCTCCTTGACTGCCACACTTGTTGTCGCCATTGTTGAGAAAACCATTTCTTTTGGACTATCCACAGTCTGAATTTGGTCTCTAAATGAAACGTATTTTTTCTTTCCTTTTTTTCTTTTTTCCTAGTGCCTGGCCTCCTTCACTTTGAGCCAGTGCCAGGTGAGGTGAGGTTATTCCTCCCTACAATTTGGGTGAGTTGATTACCATAGGATTAATCAGTGCACAAGGCACATATGATAGCCCTTTTTGAATAGCAATAATGATTGTCATTTCTATCTGTCAATTCTTTACACACAGGAGAAGACACACCACTTTCTCATTTTGAGGAGTTGGAGCAACTCAGTAGTTTTTTGACACAGTAAGTTAATGTTGCAGTAGTGCATCATAGGTCCTGAAGAAAGCCTATCCAGGCTGAAACATGTCGACCAATTTACATTCATGGTGAATAGCAATTCCTTGCATGCTATTTTTCACTCTGCTTTTAACCATACCACCTTGATGGTCAGACCCAATAAAGTTTTTCAAATGACATCAAGATAGGTATTTTTAGAACACGTGGATTACAAGTTTTTTTCCCTTTCTTTTCTCACAGTTTTTCGAGCACTGCAACCTAACCCTCTCAGTCTGCACTTGATCATCTTTATTGGTTGAGGGTCAACATGGTGGTCCAAGTTCTGCTAGCCTTGGGTTGTTCCTAAGGAAGGGCACACTGGATACCACAATTTTCAACCATATTACCCAGATGACGATGCTCCGCTATTGAGCGGGCTGATGGGGATTTTTCTAGCACTCTTTAGGCTATCTTTCTAGTTCTCTCTTCTCCTGTGGTACCACATCCATATCTCTTAGGATTGTTGTGTCCCACACATTAACCTGTTGGTTTTGCCTTACAGATTGAACACTATATAGGTTCCTGTACGCAGACTCTTGGTATCTCTCGTGTTGTCTATGTTTATGCGGTTGTCAGAAACGAATCCCTTCTTGTTTATTCGAGAAAGTTTCTAGTGACCTCTGAGCTAGCTGGTACTCACAATTAAGTATAATATATTCAATAGAGACCTAGTCGACCTCAGTCCTACGTCTAATCTATAGGATATATTATTCCAATGCGCAGAGCCTATTGAGAATATAGGAACTACACTGCAGGTCGAGTAAAAGATATTAAAGGCAGTAGACCTTGGCAGCCAGTGGGAGCTCATTTGTGAGGCAGATGAGTTGTCACAAAAAAGAATCTGGGATTTGATTCCTGATCGTGAGTCCCTTACTGGCTGTCAACGGGCTCCTTCAGCTTGAGTTGTCAAGGACGCTGAGCGAATGATCGGGTGAGGTGATTTGACATTGTCAGGCGTGGTTGTTTCATCTTCTTTGTGATGTGCGAGTGAGTCAGAGTGCACAACTGAAGTAATCATTTGATGTATTTAGTGAATGAGATACTGATTTCTTGCAGGTTGTCCAGCATAACTTGCTTATTCTTTTGTTGATTCATATTATTATTCATGCATTTAACAGTTGTATTTGCCAAGTGTGTTATTATTGCTTGTATGTATGTGTATATATATATATACACACACACACACACACACATATATATATATATATATATATATATATATATATATATATATATATATATATATATATTCACTGAAAAAAACATAGGTTATAGACCATATATAGTTAGGAATTCGCATTTACAAAACCTTAATTTACTCACACAAAACCATTGAAATTCCATATATAGTTAGTTGCACTAACTATATATCGCGCACCCGCAATCCACTGCTGATGATGTCACATATTACATCATTCATGACATGGTCAGTGACATCACTGATGACATCACTGATGACATCTCAAATGACATCACTGATGACATCACTGATGACATCTCATTTGACATTACTGATCACATCACTGATGATATCATTCATGTGATAATACGATGGACCTCTTCAGACTCTAATACAACCTTAGATACAATCAGTGTAAACAGACACTCACAGACTGTCACTCATCCATGGAGTTACTCACACACCTAGTCAGCCATGCAAAGAATCAATCACACCTCCATTTCCTCAACTATACAGTTATACAAACTTTACTTATTCAAACATATACTAACACATATTTACTCTCTTATACAATCCCTGATACAAGTTCACAATGATCCATACAGCCACTCACACATTCACTGGCTCTTATGCACAGTTATTTATATATGTCAACTCTCACATGTACTGTGTTTTACATTTGTACTTACTTTGACATGTAGCACTGAGATATCCATTCACTCACCAATACACTCATGCACACAGTCAACCGCCCATACAGCTGTTTCCACATGCACTTTTGAAACCATACATCTAGTGAATCAACTGCTCACACATCTATGCACAGAGTCATACACCTCCCAGCCACCCACACACACACACTCAGTCTCCCATACAAATACTTGGGCAACCAATCAATAACCCATATAGTTACTCATATAGCTACTTATCAACACATGCAACAGTTTACAGAACAACAGACATAATGATGCACAAATTAAGACAGTTTAGTCACTAACCCATGCACTCAGTGAGACACATTTAATCACTCACTCATACAGTCAGTCATGCACCTACTAAATCCTTCATCCAGACACTTATACACTCATTCTTCAATATGTAAGACATATTTTAACTTTACAGAAACATACAGTCACTGGATGTTGTCATCAGTGATGTCATCAGTGATAACATTTGAGATGTCATCAGTGATGTCATCAGTGATGTCACTGACCATGTCATGAATGATGTAATATGTGACATCATCAGCAGTGGATTGCGGGTGCGCGATATATAGTTAGTGCAACTAACTATATATGGAATTTCAATGGTTTTGTGTGAGTAAAATAAGGTTTTGTAAATGCGAATTCCTAACTATATATGGTCTATAACCTATGGTTTTTTCAGTGAATTTTCAAGGTTTTGTAAATGCTAATTCCTAACTATATATGGTCTATAACCTATGGTTTTTTCAGTGAATTTTCAAGGTTTTGTAAATGCTAATTCCTAACTATATATGGTCTATAACCTATGGATTTTTCAGTGAATATATATATATACATACATATATAAACATATATCATCTGTATATCTATATAAATACAAACATAAATGCATGCATACATATACTTATATGCATACAGATGCATGTTATTTACATGAAAGTTGAAAAAACACTAATAAAAGCAAAGCTAAAAAGCCACCTCATTACAAACAGAATGGCTTTAACTTAAACGAGGGCGAGATCTGTTGCATTTTCAATGCTTGTTTACTTTGGTTCCATCAAGAAGGCATTCAGATGTGTCACACATTTGCCATAAATTCTGAATGTTAGCACTCTAGTTGCACATTAGATCACTGTAGTAAAGCTACTGCTCACCAGGGTCGTCTGCTGCTGGTATTCAAAGTGCATGTTTCAGTCTGCATGTCAGAATTTTTTTAATGAAATAGAAGAGGATTTGAGAAGTCACTCAAAATGATCCCTAATTTTGCTTTCTGAAGCACTAATCATACTTTCTATGGCAAAATTAACCCCCTCATGTTGTTCCTTTTTAAATTGAGTGTTTTCAGACTTACCACTTCATTCCAATCAAGATGGCTTCTGGTGTGCCATACTTTTGTCATAAGTAAGACTGTTAGCGCTCTAGTTGTTCTTTAGAACACTCTGGGACATTCTGTCATTGGGCTATACTTGGGGTACATCTGGGTGATATTTGGGCTACATTTAGGCTCTTTTGTCTCTGGTGGCCATCTTGGGAGACTGTATGTCAGAATTCTTTAATGAAATTGAAGAGGGTTTGAGAAGTCACTCAAAATGTGCCCTAATTTTTCTTTCTGCAGCACTAATCATAATTCATATGGCAAAATATACCCCCTCATTTTGTTCCTTTTTAAATTAAATGTTTTAAGAGTTGCCACTTTATTCCAATCAAGATGGCTTCAGGTGTGCCATACCTTTGTAATAAGTAGGACTGTTAGCGCTCTAGTTGTTCTTTAGAACACTCTGGGACATTCTGTCATTTGGCTATACTTGGGCTACATTTGGGTGATATTTGGGCTACATTTGGGCTCTTTTGTCTCTGGTGGCCATTTTGGGAGACTGCATGTCAGAATTTTTTAATGAAATAGAAGAGGATTTGAAAAGTCACTCAAAATGTGCCCTCATTTTTCTTTCTGCAGCACTAATAATACCTTCTATTGCATAATATACCCCCTCATTTTGTTCCTTTTTAAATTAAATGTTTTAAGAGTTACCACTTTATTCCCATCACGATGGCTCCAGGTGTGCTATACCTTTGTAATAAGTAGGACTGTTAGCGCTCTAGTTGTTCTTTAGAACACTCTGGGACATTCTGTCATTGGGCTCTACTTGGGCTACATCTGGGTGATATTTGGGCTACATTTGGGCTCTTTTGTCTCTGGTGGCCATTTTGGGAGACTGCATGTCAGAATGTTTTAATGAAATAGAAAAGGATTTGAGAAGTCACTCAAAATGTGCCTTAATTTTTCATTCTGCAGCACTAATCATACGTTCTATGGCAAAATATACCCCCTCATGTTGTTTCTTTTTAAATTAAATGTTTTAAGAGTTACCACTTTATTCCAATCAAGATGGCTTCAGGTGTGCCATACCTTTGTAATAAGTAGGACTGTTAGCGCTCTAGTTGTTCTTTAGAACACTCTGGGACATTCTGTCATTGGGCTATACTTGGGCTACTTCTGGGTGATATTTGGGCTACATTTGGGCTCTTTTGTCTCTGGTGGCCATTTTGGGAGACTGCATGTCAGAATGTTTTAATGAAATAGAAAAGGATTTGAGAAGTCATTCAAAATGTGCCCTAATTTTTCATTCTGCAGCACTAATCATACTTTCTATGGCAAAATATACCCCCTCATGTTGTTTCTTTTTAAATTAAATGTTTTAAGAGTTATCACTTTATTCCAATCAAGATGGCTTCAGGTGTGCCATACCTTTGTAATAAGTAGGACTGTTAGCGCTCTAGTTGTTATTTAGAACACTCTAGGAGGCTGCAGTAGAACACAAAGGAATCAACTGACAGTCTCTGTCCTCGTTGGATGTACATGTTTTACTGAGAATGTCAGACTTCATTTTCACATGACTGAGAAAGATAATGTGAATTTACAGAAAATATGCTTTCAGTTTAGCTTATAGATCCCCTTCCAAACCACTGTGGGAAAATCATGAGATATTAGTTTTCTTTCAAACAATATTCATGATATCACAGCAGAAGGTTTTTTCACATGGTAAAATCACCTTAGAACCCACCACAATTCCTAAAACGAGTATGGTACCATCAACAAATGATTTATAATGTAACTAAAGTCCTAAAACCCTCTATTAACTACAATGCTTTTTAATGAGGTGCTATCATGTATATTGGTCCCAAGATGGCTGCCAACACTTCTTGGATGAAGTGCTGACAGCCAATCAGATCAGATGTGTGGTTAGGCTCCGCCCAGATATATATCTTTTTTTTAACCTAAATTACTCAAAATCCACTGGAGCACATATATTGAGACCTAGCAAAGGCACATCGGGCTAACAGTCCCTACAATTTTGCCAAGTTTCGTGCAAATCCATTCAGCCGTTCGAGCTAAAAGTGAGGCCAACCGCCCTATGGAAATTAACATGGGAAAAACGCGTTTTGGGACCCCCCTTTTTTCTCGGCCCGCCCTTGATGAAACCCCCCCAAATTGTCAGGGGCTGCTCAGAAACAAAATGTTCCATTTTCCTGAAAATTTCAGCCAATTCCGTCCACAAACGCCAAAGTTATTAGACATAGAATTTTCAAAAATCCCATAGAGAAAAAATCCTAACTATATATACCTGCTGGCGACCGCCAGTAGGTAATATATATATATATATATATATATATATTACCTACTGGCGGTCGCCAGTAGGTATATATAGTTAGGATTTTTTCTCTATGGGATTTTTGAAAATTCTATGTCTAATAACTTTGGCGTTTGTGGACGGAATTGGCTGAAATTTTCAGGAAAATGGAACATTTTGTTTCTGAGCAGCCCTTGACAATTTGGGGGGTTTTCATCAAGGGGGGGCCGAGAAAAAAGGGGGGTCCCAAAACGCGTTTTTCCCATGTTAATTTCCATAGGGCGGTTGGCCTCACTTTTAGCTCGAACGGCTGAATGCATTTGCACGAAACTTGGCAAAATTGTAGGGACTGTTAGCCCGATGTGCCTTTGCTAGGTCTCAATATATGTGCTCCAGTGGATTTTGAGTAATTTAGATTCAAAAAAAGATATATATCTGGGCGGAGCCTAACCACACATCTGATCTGATTGGCTGTCAGCACTTCATCCAAGAAGTGTTGGCAGCCATCTTGGGACCAATATACATGATAGCACCTCATTAAAAAGCATTGTAGTTAATAGAGGGTTTTAGGACTTTAGTTACATTATAAATCATTTGTTGATGGTACCATACTCGTTTTAGGAATTGTGGTGGGTTCTTCGGTGATTTTACCATGTGAAAAAACCTTCTGCTGTGATATCATGAATATTGTTTGAAAGAAAACTAATATCTCATGATTTTCCCACAGTGGTTTGGAAGGGGATCTATAAGCTAAACTGAAAGCATATTTTCTGTAAATTCACATTATCTTTCTCAGTCATGTGAAAATGAAGTCTGACATTCTCAGTAAAACATGTACATCCAACAAGGACAGAGACTGTCAGTTGATTCCTTTGTGTTCTACTGCAGCCTCCTAGAGTGTTCTAAAGAACAACTAGAGCGCTAACAGTCCTACTTATTACAAAGGTATGGCACACCTGAAGCCATCTTGATTGGAATAAAGTGGTAACTCTTAAAACATTTAATTTAAAAAGAAACAACATGAGGGGGTATATTTTGCCATAGAAAGTATGATTAGTGCTGCAGAATGAAAAATTAGGGCACATTTTGAGTGACTTCTCAAATCCTTTTCTATTTCATTAAAACATTCTGACATGCAGTCTCCCAAAATGGCCACCAGAGACAAAAGAGCCCAAATGTAGCCCAAATATCACCCAGATGTAGCCCAAGTATAGCCCAATGACAGAATGTCCCAGAGTGTTCTAAAGAACAACTAGAGCGCTAACAGTCCTACTTATTACAAAGGTATGGCACACCTGAAGCCATCTTGATTGGAATAAAGTGGTAACTCTTAAAACATTTAATTTAAAAAGAAACAACATGAGGGGGTATATTTTGCCATAGAAAGTATGATTAGTGCTGCAGAATGAAAAATTAGGGCACATTTTGAGTGACTTCTCAAATCCTTTTCTATTTCATTAAAACATTCTGACATGCAGTCTCCCAAAATGGCCACCAGAGACAAAAGAGCCCAAATGTAGCCCAAATATCACCCAGATGTAGCCCAAGTATAGCCCAATGACAGAATGTCCCAGAGTGTTCTAAAGAACAACTAGAGCGCTAACAGTCCTACTTATTACAAAGGTATAGCACACCTGGAGCCATAGTGATGGGAAAAAAGTGGTAACTCTTAAGACATTTAATTTAAAAAGGGACAAAATGAGGGGGCATATTATGCAATAGAAGGTATTATTAGTGCTGCAGAAAGAAAAATTAGGGCACATTTTGAGTGACTTTTCAAATCCTCTTCTATTTCATTAAAAAATTCTGACATGCAGTCTCCCAAAATGGCCACCAGAGACAAAAGAGCCCAAATGTAGCCCAAATATCACCCAGATGTAGCCCAAGTATAGCCCAATGACAGAATGTCCCAGAGTGTTCTAAAGAACAACTAGATCGCTAACAGTCCTACTTATTACAAAGGTATGGCACACCTGAAGCCATCTTGATTGGAATAAAGTGGTAACTCTTAAAACATTTAATTTAAAAAGGAACAAAATGAGGGGGTATATTTTGCCATATGAATTATGATTAGTGCTGCAGAAAGAAAAATTAGGGCACATTTTGAGTGACTTCTCAAACCCTCTTCAATTTCATTAAAAAATTCTGACATAGTCTCCCAAGATGGCCACCAGAGACAAAAGAGCCTAAATGTAGCCCAAATATCACCCAGATGTACCCCAAGTATAGCCCAATGACAGAATGTCCCAGAGTGTTCTAAGGAACAACTAGAGCGCTAACAGTCTTACTTATGACAAAAGTATGGCACACCAGAAGCCATCTTGATTGGAATGAAGTGGTAAGTCTGAAAACACTCAATTTAAAAAGGAACAACATGAGGGGGTTAATTTTGCCATAGAAAGTATGATTAGTGCTTCAGAAAGAAAAATTAGGGATCATTTTGAGTGACTTCTCAAATCCTCTTCTATTTCATTAAAAAAATTCTGACATGCAGACTGAAACATGCACTTTGAATACCAGCAGCAGACGTCCCTGGTGAGCAGTAGCTTTACTACAGTGATCTAATGTGCAACTAGAGTGCTAACATTCAGAATTTATGGCAAATGTGTGACACATCTGAATGCCTTCTTGATGGAACCAAAGTAAACAAGCATTGAAAATGCAATAGATCTCGCCCTCGTTTAAGTTAAAGCCATTCTGTTTGTAATGAGGTGGCTTTTTAGCTTTGCTTTTATTAGTGTTTTTTCAACTTTCATGTAAATAACGCACCGTTTTCACCAAATCGACTTTGCCCAAGCACAGCCTTCCCTTCGGCCAACAAATCCCAAAAATTCGGCACACCTGCCGATCCACTCTCCCTACAGCTCACCCAAGCCCCGTCCCTCTAGCGCAACTGGAACACCCCAAATTCACCTTCTCCATGCGCACCAAAAACTCCCATTGAATAACATAGCAATTCGCTACTCCGCACAGAAATTGCTCTTTAAAGCACTTCCACTGCTCCGATCCGCTTCAAACTTGGCTGGACACTAGTTCCAGCGATTCCCTAACATCTCACCAAAGATCAGCCCAATCCATCCACTGGAACGGGGACGAATTTCAACCCGAATACGCGCCCCCCGCAAACACAAAAAAAAGCCATAAAACGGCCAAATCTCGACCAAAAACCGCCAAAATCCCTCAAAACCTTGCCAACACCAATACGCACGAAACTGAACCGGCCCCTCAGCCCTAGGCTCCGGGAACCCTACTTAATTGACCCAAAAGCCCTAAAAAAGCAACATAATACACACGAAAACGCCCTAACAACCCTAAAATGCATATAAGTATATGTATGCATGCATTTATGTTTGTATTTATATAGATATACAGATGATATATGTTTATATATGTATGTATATATATATATTCACTGAAAAAACCATAGGCTATAGACCATATATAGTTAGGAATTAGCATTTACAAAACCTTGAAAATTCACTGAAAAAACCATAGGTTATAGACCATATATAGTTAGGAATTAGCATTTACAAAACCTTGAAAATTCACTGAAAAAACCATAGGTTATAGACCATATATAGTTAGGAATTCGCATTTACTAAACCTTATTTTACTCACACAAAACCATTGAAATTCCATATATAGTTAGTTGCACTAACTATATATCGCGCACCCGCAATCCACTGCTGATGATGTCACATATTACATCATTCATGACATGGTCAGTGACATCACTGATGACATCACTGATGACATCTCAAATGACATCACTGATGACATCACTGATGACAACATCCAGTGACTGTATGTTTCTGTAAAGTTAAAATATGTCTTACATATTGAAGAATGAGTGGATGTATAAGTGTCTGGATGAAGGATTTAGTAGGTGCATGACTGACTGTATGAGTGAGTGATTAAATGTGTCTCACTGAGTGCATGGGTTAGTGACTAAACTGTCTTAATTTGTGCATCATTATGTCTGTTGTTCTGTAAACTGTTGCATGTGTTGATAAGTAGCTATATGAGTAACTATATGGGTTATTGATTGGTTGCCCAAGTATTTGTATGGGAGACTGAGTGTGTGTGTGGGTGGCTGGGAGGTGTATGACTCTGTGCATAGATGTGTGAGCAGTTGATTCACTAGATGTATGGTTTCAAAAGTGCATGTGGAAACAGCTGTATGGGCGGTTGACTGTGTGCATGAGTGTATTGGTGAGTGAATGGATATCTCAGTGCTACATGTCAAAGTAAGTACATATGTAAAACACAGTACATGTGAGAGTTGACATATATAAATAACTGTGCATAAGAGCCAGTGAATGTGTGAGTGGCTGTTAGGATCATTGTGAACTTGTATCAGGGATTGTATAAGAGAGTAAATATGTGTTAGTATATGTTTGAATAAGTAAAGTTTGTATAACTGTATAGTTGAGGAAATGGAGGTGTGATTGATTCTTTGCATGACTGACTAGGTGTGTGAGTAACTCCATGGATGAGTGACAGTCTGTGAGTGTCTGTTTACACTGATTGTATCTAAGGTTATATTAGAGTCTGAAGAGGTTCATCGTATTATCACATGAATGATATCATCAGTGATGTGATCAGTAATGTCAAATGAGATGTCATCAGTGATGTCATCAGTGATGTCATTTGAGATGTCATCAGTGATGTCATTTGAGATGTCATCAGTGATGTCATCAGTGATGTCACTGACCATGTCATGAATGATGTAATATGTGACATCATCAGCAGTGGATTGCGGGTGCGCGATATATAGTTAGTGCAACTAACTATATATGGAATTTCAATGGTTTTGTGTGAGTAAAATAAGGTTTAGTAAATGCGAATTCCTAACTATATATGGTCTATAACCTATGGTTTTTTCAGTGAATATATATATATATATATATATATATATATATATATATATATATATATATATATATATATATATATATATATATATATATATTCACTGAAAAAACCATAGGTTTCACACCGGTTATAGTTAGGAATTAGCATTTAAAAAACCTATTAAATTCACTGAAAAAACCATAGGTTTCACACCAGTTATAATTAGCTGGAAATTTTACTGATATAAAACCATTGAAATTCCCACGTTATAGTTAGTCGGACTCACTATAACTTGCGCGTGCAATGCACTGCTGATGACATCACATATTACATCACTCATGACATGGTGAGTGACATCACTCATGACATCACTGATGACACCATCCTTGTGACACAGTGACAGACCTCCTCTCAGTGTAAAGTAACCCTTGAGACACATATTCAAAAATAGAAACTGAAATTTTTAAAAAATGGACATACCTATATCAGTTACAACAAGCAATTCTGTACTTCCACTATCTATATACACATCCACTCATTCACCAATAGTTCTATATAGTCACTCATACATATACTCACTCATCATATGAAGAGATACACCTATACATCCTGTTACACACCGACATTCATCCAAAAGTTACTCACACACATATTCACACGTGCAAATAAACTATTGAACAACCATTTATTTGAATATAGAGTTATACACACACTTCCACCTTACTTCTATTGAAAATTACACATATTTATTCTCTTAAACAATCACTTATAGAAACACATACTTATTTAAACAGGAACTCTTACAATCTCTTACTCTCACATATACTCACTTATATACATCAATATTCATATATACTAGATTAAAACATATGTAGTTACTGATAAAGACACTAGTGAGACAGTCATTCACTCACTAACAAACACATATAGACACTCATCCACCCATACAGTCCTGTACATATGCTGTCTTCAAAACACATACAAACAAAGAGTCAGTCACTCATGCATCTATGTGCTAAGTAATACCCCCACCAAACCATATAGACACTCAAACTGATACTAATAAAAATATCAAATAACCCATATACATACGCATGTAGCTACTTATCAACACATGTAGCCACTTATACACAAAGTGAAACACTAATATATGTATTTAAATATTTAAACATAACTCACTAATATTTATTTTTCAGAAAGACACATATTCACTGGATGGTGTCATCAGTGATGTCATGAGTGATGTCACTCACCATGTCATGAGTGATGTAATATGTGATGTCATCAGCAGTGCATTGCACGCGCAAGTTATAGTGAGTCCGACTAACTATAACGTGTGAATTTCAATGGTTTTATATCAGTAAAATTTCCAGCTAATTATAACTGGTGTGAAACCTATGGTTTTTTCAGTGAATTTAATAGGTTTTTTAAATGCTAATTCCTAACTATAACCGGTGTGAAACCTATAGTTTTTTCAGTGAATTTCATAGGTTTTTTAAATGCTAATTCCTAACTATAACTGGTGTGAAACCTATGGTTTTTTCAGTGAATTTCATAGGTTTTGTTAATGCTAATTCCTAACTATAAGTTTCACTTTATAAATAAGACTGTTAGCACTCTAGTTGTTCTTTTTAACACTCTGGTACATTCTGTCATTGGGCTACAGTTGGGCTACATCTAGTTGAAATTTGGGCTACATTTACAATTTTTGGTCTCTGGTGGCCATCTTTGGGCTACATTGGGCTACTTTGGGCTACATTTGGGCTACATTTTGGCTCTAACATATATTAAGCCCAATGTAGCACAATACATATTTTTATAAAGTTAATTTTTTTACAAACCACTTCAGAATAGGGCTACCTGTCCCTACAATTATCCCATTTTTTTTTTTTTTTTGGGGGGAGCGCTCCCAGAGCGCGCCCCGGAGTGCGCCCCGAAAAGCGTATTTCTAAAAAGCGCCCCCGGGCGCGCTCCGGGGAGCGTCCCGTGAGCGCCAATATCGCAAACGAAAACATGATCGTGACGTATCGCGTAGCCGCGACCGCGTGATACGCACGGCGTAAGCGCACCCGGAAGTACTCGAGCGAATACGATCGCACAACGTAAACTTCCGACGCGCTTACGCTGCGCGCCCCCGGGCGCGTAGCGTAAGCGCGTCGGGTCATGTGAGCAGAAAATAACACTTTTCATTGGTTCATAACAGTTTTAGTTTCATAATGATGAAGCCCCTGGTCTTGTGACCTGAAAATAACACTTCTCATTGGTTCAGGACAGTTTTTTTTTCTAAATGATGAAAGACCCCACCTTTTTTCCTTATTCTGACTTTGTCCTTTGACTGAGGAAGACCTGTTTGTTGCTCTCTCTACTTTTTTGCTCCAAATAATGGCTTCAGTAGTAGCATCAGCTGGTGCATCTGCCCCACCACCACCACAACAACCACCAAGAGGACCAGCTCCAAATTATATTGGTGGTCAAGAACAGGAGGAGGAGGAAGAGGAAGAGGAGGAGGGGAGAAGAAGATGGCTGCCAGAAGAAAATACACCTTACAAACCCAAACCACACATTGTATGGCAGTTTTTTTCAATCCCAGAGGGGAAAAAAAAGGTGAATGCGCCCAAGGTGACTTGCCTCATCTGCAATGATGAACTTTCACGGGGCAACCCAAACAAAAAATATTCTTTTGGTAACTATACCATGATTCGGCACATGACCAGAAAGCACCCAAACAACTACTCTCGTGCAGAGTTCAGGGAACTGGCCAGTAACCTCCCCCAGTCATCAAGGACCCCCTCCCAAAGAAACCAACCCACCTCATCAGAACCAGAAACATCCGAGGTGATGCCTTGCATTCAGCCGAGATTTGCTGATTTTAAAATTACTTGTTCTGCATGTGGCAAGCTTATCGCCTATGGCGAAAAAAGCGTTAAGCTCATCGTCCTTGCAGGTGATAATCACAAGTGCCCCAAAAAGAAGTAATTTTTTGGGTTTTTTGTTTTTTTGCTCCAGTTGAGCCAGTTTCAATTCCCTTTTTTTGTTTCTCCCCCTAAAAAAATACAAAAAAAATATAAAACTGTTTTGAAAAGCCAAAAAAAGTTCAAAAAGTTCAAAAAACACATAAAAAATATAAAACAACAAAAAGAAGAAAAAAAAAAGTTCTTTTTAGAACTACCTCCAATTTCTAAATAAAAACTTCATTTTTTTAAAACTCTGTCATCTTTTTCCCTCATTTTACGCTCCCCGGTGCGCTACCTGGTGCGCGTACTGGGCGCTTCCCCCGCGCAAAACGGAAAAAAAAAACAATTTTAAATGCCCCGCGGGGCCCTTTTATAGCCCCCACATCAAACCTAGGGGGTCAAAGGGGTCTATCCCTGACGCCTTATGGTCAGTTCCACCTTTGTTTTAGCCACCTCTTATGTCTCGATTTTACCGAGACACAAGATGGCGGCCGCTCTGGACTGTTTCGAATGTTTACAGACACCCGAGAGCCAATCAGCTTTCCATGCGCACCTCGCGTCACGCGCCCGGAGCGCTCCCTGGTGCGCGCACCGGTGCGCTGCTATAGATATATATATTTTTTGTAACCTAAATTACTCAAAATCCACTGCAGCACATATCTTGAGACATAGCAAAGGCACATCAGGCTACCAATCCCTACAATTTTGCCAAATTTGGTGGAAATCCATTCAGCCGTTCGGGTTAAAAGTGAAATCGACCGCCCTATGGAAATTAACATGGGGAAAACGCGTTTTGGGACCCCCCTTTTATCTCGGCCCCCGCTTGACGTATCCCCCCCAAACTTTCAAGGAAGGACCGGAGCTCGACGAGGCCATTTTCAGGAAATTTTCAGGCAGATTCGTCAACCGGTGCCAAAGTTATTCCAAATAGAATTTTGAGATTTAACATTGTTGACGTTGTAGTCGCAAGAGCGGGCGGTAAACAGCTGAATGGCGGAAGAGGCACAGAGTACCAAAAGCGGGCGGAATGGCAACTAAAACGGTAAAGGGGCGCCCCACGACAGCGTGTCTTCAGGTCAAACGGATTGTGGGACAAGGTCCAGAATGGAAGAGTCATCAAAAGGGAAAAAATTCCGCCGGACCCCGGGAGCCGGCCGCCTATGCCGGGGGCGATCTCAGGCCACACCAGGGCAACACGACTTGGGGAGGGGGCAGGAGCCAAGCGCCCCCTCTCAGTCCGCGCCATCTCACCGCCCCTCGGGGGCCTCCGTCAAGCGGTTTAGGGAGGCACCGTATCACATTGTTTTCCAATGCAGTCAGGTCCACAAATGGACCCCACTTACTTTGAATAGTGAAGCTGCAGCAGGTGCAAATAAGGTTTAAACAGTGTTACAAGAGCTGTTTGAACTGTGAAGTATGGCACTCAACAACCAGGACTTATGCCATTTGTGTAAGGCAGTGACATGGAAGCAACTCAGGGACAAAAAGCATGAACGAACATTCACGTATGAAAATCTTATTTGGGGAAGGGGTAGAATCCAAACGCCCCCTCCCAGTTCGCGCCACTACACCGTATGTGGAAAATCTGAAGCCATCGTTCTACAAACTCTCAACGCTTGCTATCAGTGCATGAGTTTCTTGCTCGATCGATTGAGCTAGCCGGATCGGGCAATAAAAAGTATAAAATAGTTATGTAAATAGTTATTTAATAAAATGTTTTACCCTGTTTCTTTGCTGGTGTGTTGTCTATATTTATAATATTTGCATAGGGTTTGTCGTTATTTTGGGCGGGGTGGGTGGCGGAGTCGAGCTGTCTTGCAGCCCTCATGGTGTGGAGCTCAGTTCATTTCACTATTTTCGTATTTCTCATGAAGGGTTGTTCCTAATGTTTGTATTTTACCGAGGTCAAAAAGAGATCGAATTAGTGGTCTACTGATTTTGCTCGATTACTTTTATTTTTTTACACGATTTTTCACTATCTGCAAAGACTAAACAGAGTATTGCGACTTTGTGCTTGTTTATAAATAGGGAATGATCCAAAGAGAACCAATTCTAAAACAGTAAATGCTTGGATAATAATCAATCAAATGGAGAGACAAGCAGGTACGACGGATTACAACAGGGGTAAAGGTCTGCGTTAACTACCGTTCACTATCTGCAAAGAGAGAGTACTACTAAGAGAAAAGAGGGGAGTGGGGGGGGGCAGCGTTCAAAGCACATCAGCGTGCATAAACACGAAAACGTTTTTACCTATCACGTACTTGACATTTGACAGCTTTTGATATTTGCTATTAAAAAACCATTGAAATTCACAGAAAAAACCATAGGTTATAGTCGATATATAGTTAGGAATTTGCATTTACAAAACCTTGAAAATTCAATGAAAAAACCATTGGTTTTAGGCCATATATAGTTAGGGATTTGCATTTACAAAACCTTATTTTACTCGCATAAAACCATTGAAATTCCATATTTAGTTAGATGCGCTAACTATATATCGCGCACCCGCAATCCACTGCTGATGATGTCACATATTACATCATTCATGACATGGTTAGTGACATCACTGATGACATCACTGATGACATCTCAAATGACATTAATGATAAAATCACTGATAACATCTCATTTGACATGACTGATCACATCACTGATGATATCATTCATGTGATAATACCATGAACCTCTTCAGACTCTAATATAACCTTAGATACAATCAGTGTAAACAGACAGTCACAGATATGGCTGAGATACCCGCCACCCCCTCTCAACACAATCCCCAAGGATGGGAAACGGAAACAGTTCTGAAGTCTTTGGAAGACGGGAGGGAGTAACCCTCCCGGCCGTATTTATTAAAATATGAAACAAAATTAAAACATTAAATAAACAGTTTCATATTATGTACAATTTCATTACCACATTGCGATGTTTGGCTAACCTTAACAGATTCTCTAATACAAAGGTTCTCCTAGCCGAACTAACATCCTACAAAACATTTACTTGAAATTTTTAAATTGTACATCCTAACGTTTAAGGGCCAACGGCAAGGTCGTAACCGGTGTCAAGATCCCTAACCCAGAAATATCGCCCTCACTTGTGAGGGGCGGCCCAGAGGCGTACCTCCAGTGCAATTGCCAATTTCCCTTGACTTGACGGGGGCCCCAATAAAACTCGACGCCACTTAGAGGTCGTACGAGGACTCGTGTGAGGTATCTAGAAGGTAGCGTAGACCCCCCCCCAAACCCCACACAACTTACCATATCTGCCGTCGCAGACGTCCTGGCCCCGGGAAATTCCCCAGGAGGGGGCTGTAACCCCTCCTACCCAGGAAGGGGCCTTGACCGCCTTTCCTCTTCTTTCGGCGACCCATCCTTAGAAGGGACCGCCTCCCCGTTGAGGGGCCAATGGCCACCTCCCCCGAGCGCACCCATCCGTGCTGGGTGACGCCCACTCATAGGGATCTTCCAATTAGTGCTCACCGATCATGACCTTACCGCCACAGGCCGGATAGTTGACCGGCTATCCGGACCCCCCACAACACTCCTACCTAAAGGTCATGGTGTAACGTTTTTAGCCATGCTAAGAAGTCTCCTATGAGTAACTCATTCCCCACCCGAGACAAATGCACTCCATCCCCCAAATACATACTTTCATCATTAATACACCCATGTGAAATAGAATGCAGTGTCTTGGAACGGAACAACCTATTCACTTTGTTATTAAGCTTTCTAACAGAATGATTTAAAGCAGGAACCGAAATAGCCCCCCGCCACACTTTTCGTGGGATCATATGGGACCACGCAATTGTGCACCCTGGAACTCTCCTCGCTAACCAACTCACAGTGGAAAGCATCGCCTCAAGAAGAAGTCGTCTACCAGTGGTGACCAAATCATTACCCCCAAGATGTACTATGACTACAGACGGCGGTGACCTCGTCCGCCCTAGCAAACCCTCAAAAAATGATTGAAACTGGTCAATACAGAGACCGCCTCTTCCGTAGAAGGACACACTGTACCCGTATTCCCCAGCTACGTGAATCATATCACCTGCCTTGAATACGTCTGCGGCACGTCTCACGTATGAGTGGCCCACGACCCACACCTCCTTTTTCACAGCCGGTGATGTCTGACCGCTGGCCCGGTGTTGGGTCGACTGCAAAGTCCGCCCCGCCTCGTAGGCTTGCGCAACTGAAAAACCAAACAAAAACAAGAAGCGTGAGTACATTGCTACAGCTTCACAACATGTGCAACCGCACATACCTTTTATAACAATTGGAGGACCAACGCCCCACCCGCTTAACTTGTTCAACATCCAAACCCCTGGCTGTAGCTTCTGTAGCAGCCCCTATCCGAAAGGAATGGGTCCCAAACTCGCCCGGGTTCAAGCCCGCAGCGGCAATCAACATCGCAAGCACCCGCTGAAACTGAAACTTTGTCAGTGGGGTGGCGTCAGCGTGTCTCAACAATGTCCCCCCCCATGATGCCACCCACCGTGCTAAATAATTCTCTAGACACCTTACCGGGCACATGGAGGACCCGGGAATCCTGCGTATGATTACGCAGTCACCCATCCCACTTTGATCGGTCTTGGACCTGACAAATGAGACCGTCATCATCTCCCCTCTGATCTGGACGTGCCCGTGGCACAATCCTTCTGTCACATCCTGCTTGTTCCTCGCCACCAGTTCGCTTACCCGCATAGCCCCATGGAATGCCAGCGTAAAAGCGGCTCGGAATAACACTGTCTCAAATTGAGATGAACACGTAACAGGGAGTCTGGCTAATAACTGGGCCAGCCTATCCAAACCTATCGGGCGCCTCTCGTCTACTCTGCGACCCTCAAGGCGTTGCCACCCCCGTAGCGCTTTCTGTACAACGAAAGACGCTGTCGGGTCATGGATCCCATGAGCCCTGGCAACAAAGGAAATGGCAGCCCGATGCCTCTGAGCCGTGGCCACCGATTTCCCGACCTGATGTAAGGACATCAGAAAATTCACCACCCACTCCTCCTGGCCCCAAAGCTCCTCTCTATCAGTCCCCAAAAAGGCCAAATAGGACCGGAACGCCCCTTCATATGCCTTCCTCGTCCTGGGTGCTAAACTCTCTCCCACGAGGTTACGAAGTTCGGGGCACCGAGAGACCAGAGAGCTTCGGGAAAGGGTGCCGGCTCCGGGTCCGCTGTGGGAAGGAAACCCCAGAAAGCCTGCATACGAAAACGAGACAGTGCATCAGCCGCCTGGTTCATTACCCCTGGGACATGTCTTGCTCTGAATAGCACATTCAATTGCATACACAGTAAAACAATTTCCTTGAGCAGTCTCAAAATCCATTTGCATCGTGCTGCCTGACTATTGATACACTCGACCACGGTCATATTGTCAGACCAAAATACCACAGAGTGATCTTTGAACCCTTCGGGCCAAGTTCTCAGGGCCACGAAAATGGGGAAAAGTTCCAGGAAAGCAATGTTACTTGTCAGTCCACTGTCATGCCACCATGTCGGCCACTTTTGTGCGGACCATCTCGTGCCGAAGATGGCACCGAAACCTATGCTCCCTGCCGAATCTGTCCACAGCCCCAGCTCCTCAGAGGACACGGCCGGTTTGTTCCAGACGACTCGACCATTGAAATCCGCCAGAAATGCTAACCAAATGCGCATGTCCTGGCGGACCTCTGCCGAGAGCCTTGTGCGATGATGGCACTCCCTCAGGCCGACCATGGCTTGAGCAATCGAACGGGAAAAGGGGCGGGCCATTGGTATAACCCTCAGGGCAAAATTCAGCTGGCCAACTAACTGCTGTAATTGATGCAGCTTAACCTTAGGTCCACTTAAACACATTTGCAGGGATGTCCTGAACTTTGACACTTTGTCAGCTGGTAAACGAAAACAACCTTCTGCGGAGTCTAACTCGATCCCCAGAAACTCGAGGCAAGTGGAAGGCCCCACAGTCTTACCTGGTGCCAATGGCACACCAAACTGATTCATCAAGACACAAAACTGCGCCAAAGCCTGCCCACATTCCGGATCCCCGGCTGCCCCCAGGAACAAAAAATCATCAAGGTAATGCATCACATTTTGGAAACCCGTCTTCCTTGTGAAGACCCATTGTAGAAAACTACTGAATTTTTCGAAATAGGCACAAGATATAGAGCACCCCATCGGCATACACCTATCCATGTAATAATGACCCTGAAACATGAAACCTAAGAGA
Organism: Lissotriton vulgaris; assembly: GCF_964263255.1. Taxonomy (NCBI): domain Eukaryota; kingdom Metazoa; phylum Chordata; class Amphibia; order Caudata; family Salamandridae; genus Lissotriton; species Lissotriton vulgaris. The sequence continues at coordinate 1,906,060,800 of NC_141689.1, forward strand.
CGCTGATCGTCTGGATGTACCGGGAGCAACCGGAACGCTGACTCGATATCAGATTTTGCCATCAGCGCCCCGGGCCCCAGGCGATTCAAAATGGCTACGGCCTCATCGAAGGATGCGTACCGCACCGAACACACTTCCGGGTCTATCGCTTCGTTTACGGAAAGACCACGTGGGGCTGATAAATTATGTATCAGCCGAAACTCACCCGGGTCCTTCTTTGGGACCACACCTAAAGGGGAACAAACAAAATTAGGAACCGGTGGTACACTAAACGGACCGGCGACTCGACCTCGAGTAACCTCCTTCCTGATCTTATCCTGTACCACAGTCGTATGCTGAAAGACCGATAGCTGATTTTTACAATTCGTTGCACCTTGAAAGTCCCCCACTGGGATGCGGAAACCATAAGAAAACCCGTTCCGCAACACCCCAGCAGAAGTACGATCCGGGTATTTACTGAGCCAAGGAATCATTGCCAAGGTATCAATCGGGGTAGGTAGAGGCGCCCCTCGGACTATGTTAGACCTGTTTGGCGCCTCCTCTACCCCCGTTATCACCCGTTTTGGCTCTGCACGTGGACTCAGGATGGGATGATAGCCCACACCCACTACATTCGTGTCTAAATTTGCACGATCCCTGGGGCCTAGTACATTTACCCCTGTTGAAGTTCCAACAAACCCCCCTTTTTCCTGGGTTGCCGGCAGGCTTCGAGTAATTGTCGGTACCCGCACCTGACCGAAAGGGCGTCCCCGCATACTGGCGGGAAGATTCGCCAACGATACTCCCTACTAATGGCAATTTTAACATACCAGTCTCCTTCATTTTGGACCATGACACAGAATCATAACAATCCCATGTTAAGTTTTTATCATGTTCTTTAGCTTTTCTAAACAAGTTATCATAGCAGAACCAATGATTACCCTCGTGTGATACCGAGTACCCCATGATTCGTGACTGATAAATCGGCAATTCGGGTAACAGATCGGGCCTTCGCTCCCCCAAGATCGATGTAAAAACCCCCCACGCTTGGCCCCAATTGCCAATGTTTTCATTTACCTTAAAGGCGGCCATTTTTGCGCGCCAAACACTCGGATGCATGAGCTCCTTCTGGCCCTTAACATGCTCCATCTCATAGTGATCAGTAAGCAACGAGAAGATGTTTACGTACTCCCCTGCCCATATCTTCTCCTTAATAGCCAAAGGAACATGCTGACCCAACTTTTCCCTACGAGAGGGTGCTGACTCATCCCTCGCAATCGGCAATGGCCGCTTACCTGCACCGGACGTTGCCTCTGCTACTGAACCCGTCCCCTGTGGCTTCTCTACTGCTGCAGCCGGCGTGGACACCTTCGCTGCTTCCCGTGACTCACGTAGTTGCTTCATTAGCTCCTGCGCATCGACAGCCGTGGCGCCCTCGCTACCTTTTCCCAACCACGCTGCCAATTGTGCTGCCAGCTCGGGCGGCATATCTTCCCCGGACACGGGGGTGACCACAACGGGAATCGGATTCCCTTCCTCCGGCACGGGAGTTGGTGCCTCGAGGGGGGCACTGGGACCCGGGATGTCTTCTCTCGCCGCTCCCCTCCTGGGCCTCTTGTTTTTCCCTCCCGGGGCTGCTCCCGCCAAAGGACGTTTCGGTCCCCCTTCCTCGTTCTTATCCACTCGCCTCTTTAGTTCGGTCATCTCCTTCATGAGAACGCGCAGCATCTGGTCAGTAGTCATGCGCTTTCCCGCCTTCTTCGGCATTCTCCAACAGAGTATCTGAAAAACAAACAAGAACGATTACAACGCTCAAAATTGGCTCTTCGTTCCGTCTCGAGCTCACGTGCAGCGAGGAGGTGCAGCTTCAGAGCACAGGAACAAGAGGATGCCTTCGGATCTTGCTTCTCCTTTTATCTGTCTTCAGGGCGGGCGTAAACCCACCCCTGCCCGCCCCTAGGGCGTGGCCAGCCGCGTCAGTGTCTAGGCCAACCCACTCTAGGGCGGAAAAAGGCGCGCCCCGGCTACGCCGCTTCGGGCATACCAGCCGAGACTCGCCTCCCGCCCAAGATGGCTTCCCGGGGGGATCGTGGTACTCCGCCATACGTTCGGGGGGACCGAGTGGTCGCCCCTTTCCACTGTCACTCATCCATGGAGTTACTCACACACCTAGTCAGTTATGCCAAAAATCAATCACACCTCCATTTTCTCAACTATACAGTTATACACACCTTACTTATTCAAACATATACTAACACATATTTACTTTACTGTCTTATACAATCTCTGATACATGTTCACAATGATCCATACAGCCACTCACACATTCACTGGCTCTTATGCACAGTTATTTATAGATGTCAACTCTCACATGTACTGTGTTTTACATATGTACATACTTTGACATGTAGCACTGAGATATCCATTCACTCACTAATACACTCATGCACAGTCAACCGCCCATACAGCTGTTTCCACATGCACTTTTGAATCCATACATATAGTGAATCAACTACTCACACATCTATGTACAGAGTCACACACCTCCCAGCCACCCATACACACACACTCAGTTTCCCATACAAATACTTGGACAACCAATCAATAACCCATACAGTTACTCATATAGCTACTGATCAACATATGCAGCAGTTTGTAGAACAACAGATATAATGATGCACAAATTAAAACAGTTTAGTCACTAACCCATGCACTCAGTGAGACACATTTAATCACTCACTCAATCAGTTAGTCATGCACCTAGTAAATCCTTCATCCAGACACTTATATATCCACTCATTCTTCAATATGTAAAACATATTTTAACTTTACAGAAACATACAGTCACTGGATGTTGTCATCAGTGATGTCATCAGTGATGTCACTAACCATGTCATGAATGATGTAATATGTGACATCATCAGCAGTGGATTGCGGGTGCGCGATATATAGTTAGCGCATCTAACTATATATGGAATTTCAATGGTTTTATGCGAGTAAAATAAGGTTTTGTAAATGCAAATCCCTAACTATATATGGCCTAAAACCAATGGTTTTTTCATTGAATTTTCAAGGTTTTGTAAATGCAAATTCCTAACTATATATCGACTATAACCTATGGTTTTTTCTGTGAATATATATATATATATATATATATATATTTGAATAGTTCTGGTGTGAACTGCTATGCTAACGTAGTGGTTAATGTTGTCTTTTCTCTAGAAACTTTAGAAGAACAGATTGTGATCAATTTGGATCAAAGTTTTTGCTGTTTGTTGAATTCTGTGTTAGAGAAATGTAGCGCTGATAGAACAAGAGTAGAAAGTGTGTCTGAAATTCGAAATCTGTTAGTCAAATGTTCAGGTCAAACACAATTCTCTCAAAATATTCAGCAAGATTGTCAGGAGTTTTTAATGTATATGCTTAATGTTTTGCAAGATGAAGGTGTAGATGTAGATCATCTGTTTGGCCTTTCTTATCAATGGCAGCATGACTGCGAGAATTGTACGTTATCAAGTACTACTAGTGTAGACTCAGAAAGATTTATATATTTAACTTTGCCAGACACTAAATCAGTATCCTTTAATGAGCTAGTAAAAGCAGCCGATCAAAACATGGAGTGTAGCCAATGTAAGTCTGCAATGCTGTCCACATTATTTATACAAAGATATGGCCAGTATGTAATTTTAATGTTCCAACGATGTAGGCCTGATGGAACAAAATTGACAACTTTAATTAAAAATGTTGTGGCTTCTCAGTTGTCAATATCAGGAAGGACTTTTCTAACTGCAGCAATTATATATCATGAGGGTCCTTCAACAACATCAGGACATTACACAACTTATTTGAAGTCTGGAAACGGCTGGTCATTCTGCAATGATTCTGTTTTACCTTTCAAAAAAAGATTGCCTTTTCACCTTCAAAATTCTTACCTGGTGTTCTTACAACCAAAATTTTAGGGAAGGAATCTTGGGATTTGTTCTGAGGAATTTCAAGAGGTTCTAATGGCTCCTACACTATATAGCCTTGTGGATAAGTGTAGCACAGAGCGAAAAATGTTTGATTTAATAAGCTAATTCAAGCAGCAGATCAAAAGAAGGAATAGAGGTAATATAAGTCTGCAATGCTGTCCACATTATTTATAGAAACTTATCGGTGAAATGTCATTTTACAATTCCAACTATATAAACCGGATGTAAATAAATTGTCAAGTCTAATTAAAAATGTTTTGTCTGCACAGTCGTCTATTTCAGGAAGAACATTTGTAACTGCAGCTATTATATGACATGATGGTCCTTTAACAACTTCAGGATATTACACAGCTTATTCGAAATGTAAAAAAGACTGGTCTTTCGGCAATGATTTGTATTTGACTATGAAGCAATGTTGCCTTTTGACTTGTTTTCAGAAGTGAGAATTTAGGGTAGGTAACTGGATTATAATGATTCTAGGTGTTGCTGTAATTTAGTGTGCTGTTTTAAATTGCTTTGTATGTCTCATTTTTCTTAAAACGATGGAGCTTATCTTTCAGAAAGTGGCGGGCAGAAAATAATAACAGCACAACAGAGTATAAGCTGTTCATAGGACATCCTTTGACGTCATGGAAAGTAAGTTACTTTTGAGGAGTTCTGATTTCTGATTGATTATATTATATGGGTTTTTTAAACACAATCATTTTGATTTTTTTTTCCCCGCTGTTCTATGAAGAATACCATCAACTCACTGTTTTCAGTGAAATTTGATATATTCTGAGAACAGCAAAAATAAACCATTAAATATGTATAATTAATTCTGTACTTTGAATTGTGATTTTTAATATGTACTCATCTTGTCTCATGCTCACTCATCTTTTACTACTTTCTATCAATTTTAAAATTTTTGTTCTCTCATTCACAGATTGAAAGTATAAAAATAACGCGTGAATAAGTTAACGATAATCATAAGGTAAGTGTTTAGTACTCATTCCGTTACATCTCTTTCACATTTTACTTTTATAAGTTCCACTGCTTCATTTCTTTAACCCTCAGTTTCCTGCCTTTGCTACTTCCCTCATTCCTTTTTCTATTACTTACTTACTCTACTCTTTCCACTCCTTTTCTCAGTCCCTCTTTAAACAGTATCTCTGTGTTACTCCCTCTAGCTGTCTTTCTTTTAACATTACTCTCTGTTTACTTACTCTTCTTTTTAAAAAAAAATAAAACATTTAGTTCGCTTCCGGTTTGCGTACCGGCGCCCGAACGGGGAAGCAAATCAAAAGAAATAGAGGTTGCCAGAGTGCTAAACATTCTAGCAATTTCTTATAAAGGGGAGGTAGTTCTGAAAAGAACTTTTTTTAAATTAATTTTGTTGTTTTATTTTTTTTTAAAAAAAATTCTGAACATTTTTCTACTTTTATTGTATTTTTTGAATGGTTTTATATTTTTTTGGGGGGGAGGAAACGAAAATGATTCATTATAAAGGGCTCAACAGGAGCAACAAAAAATAAGATAATTTATTTTCTGGGGCGTTTTGGACATTTGTGATTGTCAATAGCTGTATTGATTAAATGTATGCTACTCTCCCTGTAGCAAATCAGTTGGCCACAAAAAATGCATACGTGCTTCACATTCCCAAACTTCATTTCGATATTTGGGACCATCTCCCTCGCCTCTGGTCCCGTCACTGCCTCTTCATTGGATGTACTGGCCACAGGTGGGGGGTTATCCTGCAGGTCACGTACTTGTGCAGCACTATAGTTTATAGGGTGCCACCTGTCCATGTGCCGATGCATGGTATAATGGCCATAACTGTATTTCTTTTCTGTCCCTCTGGACAGATCTTTTTTATAGATCAGACAGGTAACGTAGCGGGCATTTACCTTTTTTTGGCCCTGGGAAAATGTAAAAAATTGCCATATATAATTTTCTTTGACATGAGACCTCCTCGGCTGTTCAGGTAAAAACCTCCTCCTCCCTTGCTCCTCTTCCTCTTCTTCCTCTTCTTCCTCCTCTTGCTGAAGGATTACCTGAGGAGGTGGTCCTCTCTTCCTAGGAGGTGGTGGTGGTGGTGGGGCTGCACCAGCTGCAGCTAATAATGAAGCCATTTCTAAGGTATTCAAAGTAGGTCTTTCATAAAAATGAAAGTCAGAGTGAGGAAAAAAGGTGGGGCTTTCATCATTTGGGAAAAAACCAAGGAAAAGTGTTATTTTTAGGTCATATGACCAAGCCTTACATCATTAGGAAACCGAAAGTAAAATGAACCAATGAAAAGTTTTATGAACAAGTCACATGACCTGTTTTGCTTACGTTACGCATCCCGCTACGCACCCGGAGCGCTTCCGGGGCGCTGCGCTTTGCGCCTCGATTCCCGTTCCGGAGCGTTCCGGGTGCGCTAACGCGAGCGTCATAAGACGCATTACGCGGTAACGCGATACGTCGCGCTTACGCAACGCGTCACGATGTTGTTTTCTAACGCGGTAGTTGCGCTAACGGAACGTTTACCGGTTCGCGGACCGGGTCGCGGAACCAAATGGAGCTAACGGGAAGCTGCCCGGTTCGCGGAACAGTAGCGAAACAAAAAAAAACATTAAAAAAAATATAAATAAAAAAATTATATTACAAACATATAAAATATATTTTTGCATTAAAATAAGAATACATTTTATAGCTTTTGATATTTGCTATTAAAAAACCATTGAAATTCACTGAAAAAACCATAGGTTATAGACCATATATAGTTAGGAATTAACATTTACAAAACCTTAAAAATTAACTGAAAAAACCATAGGTTATAGACCATATATAGTTAGGGATTAGCATTTGCAAAACCTTATTTTACTCGCACAAAACCATTGAAATTCGCATATATAGTTAGTTGCACTAACTATATATCGCGCACCCGCAATCCACTGCTAATGCTAATGCTAACTGATGACATCACTGATGACATCTCAAATGACATCACTGATGACATCACTGATGACATCTCAAATGACATCACTGATGACATCACTGATGACATCTCATTTCTTTTTTTTCAAGTGCACTGAATCTCATCCACATTTTTTTCTATGCTCTTAGTTTTCAAACTTCCATTTCATTTCCAGAGCCCATCTGAGTACAACCAAGATGCTTAGACTGTGGATTGTGGGACACAGCTATATTTTCTGGAGTGAAAGGTATGCAGCAAATAGATGCTTTCTCAACCTTGATTTACCAAATGTGGATATTATGTGGATTGGCCAGAGAGGATTGAGATGTCACCAATTGATGCCATTGGTAAAATCCTTTTTGCATCTCCCACACCCTGGCCTCATAATTGTGCACTGTGGTGGCAATGACCTAGGCACTTTTACTGGGGTAGGTCTGGAAAGGCTTTTAAAGGACACCTTTGGGCAATTGATGTCACCTTTTCCAGAAACTGCCTTTCTATATTCTAATATATGACAAAGGCAAAAATGGAACTGGTCCAACCAATATTGTCCGCAGATTGAGAAAGCAAGGAAACATGTGAATAAGTCTGTTTCTGCTTTCCTCAGAGACTATGGTATGGGTTCTATATACCACAACAACAGCATTTATTGAGGAGACGGTGTACATTTCACAGATGAGGGGAACAGAGTCTTCCTCTTGAACTTTAGACTCGGCATCGGTACTTACTTGTAGGTACAAAAAACACTCAATGAACACAACTGCTCTTTTTAGAGCCAACCGACATCTAAAGACTCAAATTTGTTATTTATCTGTATTTTTTTGTATTTTTTTTCCGATGTACGTGCACCATGCGCATACGGGTGCATGCACGTGCGCTTACTCCGCGATGTAAAAAAAATGTTATTTTTGGCCTTCAGGGTCCTTCAGGGACCACCTGAGAAGGCCTAGTGGGTCAGGGAGTCTCTACCCTGCCCCTTTTTTATGTTCTCCACTTTTGTTTTTGGCTCTCTTCTGCCTCGGAGATACAAAATGGCGGCCAACACTTCCTGGTTTCGATCGAATGTTGACAGACGTCTAACAGAAAATCAGAATTCTGCTCACGCATAACCGATACACGCACCGTACACACACGGTGCCCGCAGGGTGCGCGCACGGTGCCGCTCCTAGATATATATATTTTTTTTCTTTTGATTTTTTCAGGAAATACTGGAGGGATTTACACCATTTAAGCAAAAGCGTGATCTGCGAATCAGACTCCACCATTTGCCAAATTTCTTGTAATTCCGTTCAGCAGTACGGGCTGTAGCCGTGTCTAATCGTCCTATGGAAAATGACATGGGGAAAACACATTTTGGGAACCCCCTTTGTTCTCAGCCCCCACTTGACAAATCCCCCCAATACTTTCAGGGAAGGAGCGGAGCAGAGCGGGCCATCTTCTTTGAGAAATTCATGAAGATTCATCAACCGCGTCAAAGTTATTCCCAATAGAATGTTGTGGATTTCCTATGGAAACTAGGTCCCAACTATAACTACCTACTGGCAACCGCCAGTAGGTAATATATATCAAATATATATATGTATATATATGTCATCAAACAAGTTGCCCTCAGGTAGAGACGCCGTGCAAGTGGAGTTTAGAATCTTTATTCGAGGACTTCAGGGTAGCATTTCTCCATTTCTCAGTCCTGCATTTGTGCCCAACGCGTTTCGAACATCCTTTGTTCTTGATCACGGGCTGAAAGAAGGAGGACAGCGGCCGTTACCTTGCAGAGCACCTGATAATGATCTACAGTCCCGCCCTAATAGGCGTGTGCTCACGGCATACTGGGACATGTAGTTCTGCAAGATTTTTACCCCGTTGGTGCCGCCTGACCCCTCCAAATTGTTCCATTAAAATTCCCCAGTGGGTGGACTGGATTGATGCAAATACTGCTGCACTGTTAGTTTCTATGTTCCTCGACGCGGGCTCCACTTTCCATTAGCGCTTGGGTTTCCAATCGTCGGATCTGTTTTAGCAGCGGGGCATCTCTGCGGCTGAGCAAGCCGCAAATATCATTAAACAAGTTGCCCTCAGGTAGGGATGCCGCACAAGTGGAATTTAGAACCTTTATTCGAGGACTTCTGGGTAGCATTTCTACATTTCTCAGTTCTGTATATATATGTATATATATTACCTACTGGCCATCGCCAGTAATTAGTTAGAGTTAGGACCTACTTTCCAAAGGAAATCCACAACATTCTATTTGGAATAACTTTGGCGCCGGAGGACGAATGTTTGCGAATTTCTCCATGAAAATGGCATGCTCTGCTCCGCTCCTTCCCTGAAAGTTTGGGGGTGATTCGTAAAGTGGGGGCTGAGAAAAAAGGGGGTCCTAAAACATGTTTTCCCCATGCAATTTTCCATACGGACATTTTGCCAGGGCTACAGCCCGAATGGCTGAACGGAATTTTACCAAATTTGGCAGAGAGGTTGAGTTAGTTCGCAGATTGTGCTTATTGTTAAATGGTGTAAATCCGTTCAGTAGTTCCTGAGAAAATCAAAGCTAAAATCATAGTGATATGTAGAGACAAAATACTGTACAGGTACGGAAATCCGTACAATTACGAGCACAAGCTGCATGTTGATTGGATGTCAACTGTCTGTCAACACTCCAAACCAGGAATCGTTGGCAGCCATCTTGTGCCTCGGTAGAGCCGAGTCACAAGAAAACAGTAAAACAAAGTTGAACAATAAGGAAAGGGCTGCTTAGGGGCTCTCACATGGATCTTTAGGCCCAATTTTTTTTAAAATAATTAAAATAAAAAATCACGGGGTACGCGTTTGTGGTGGGAAAGGGAAAAAAAACTAGAAGTCCGTTTTATTCAAATATCAGGGGCAATTTTTTTTTCATAATGGGGGTCCAGAGGGGTCCCTCTGCCTCAGGGGTCGCCATCCCCTGGTGCTTTAACTATATGTATGCGGGGGGCTCATGGCCCCCCAGGAGCCCCTGGGACCGCCAGTCCCTGGGCCTTTTTTTATTTAAAAAAACTGTGGCGTGGGGTTTCAAGCCCCATACACACGACCCAGGTACTGCCACCTCCCGGGGGCTCTAATATAGAAAATAGGGGGGACGGACAACCCAGCCCCGGGGACTACCACCCCTCGGGGCTTTTGAATGTTGTGATCCTTTGATGGCCCTGGGGACCACCACCTTTCAGGGCCGGCTTCTGAGGTTTCGGAGTGCCTACAGTGCCGCCTTCTGCAGTGCCCGGGGTGACAAAAAGCAATGCCGGCTCCCAAAGGACGCAGGGAGCTGGCTGGGCCCGTGGGGGATTTGGGGCTCATAAAAAAACAGTTCTTTTCAGAACTAACTTTACTGGTCAAAAAAGAGCTATATTTTTATGATAGTATGTAAAACGTTAATTTTTTTTTTGCACTAGTTGTACTCTCTACGCATGCGCAGCCTCGTTTCCAAACACACGCTTCTTTGTTTTTCTTCAAGTTCGCCAAGCAAACCTATCCTCATTTCAGGTATCACTTTTTCTGCTGTCTTCTGCTGGGTCGTGTGCCTCATCTCCTGCTACACTTTTGTAATATATTAATAACCATATTCTATCTATATTTATTTTAAACGTATTGCAGTGGCGCCAAACGTTAATTACATACTCCGTCATCCGCCATTTTAGTAGTTTTCCTCCGTTATTTTTACCTGCTACTTTCAATTTACCCCCCGCCTATCTTATCTGTGATCCATGAGATTTCCTGCCACAGACACCACGGTGTTTGTTCTTGGCTTCTGATCTTATGAGACTTGGTCACACGCATACCTAAAAACTCATTTGAAGCACATAAGGCACAGCCATTAGAATGCGTGACAATCACCACAAAGCCATTACAGTGATTATGACTTTATCATGCGTGGTAAATGTATAGTAGTTGTGAAAGCATGCGTGGTAAAGGCATGTGTGGAAAATCCATATGTGTGCTAATGAATTTGTGGTGACGGTCAATCGTGGTTATGACCGCGTTGTAATGGCTGTTTCCCCCAGGACACTGCAGGAACCCGGTCTGGGCGTGGCGGACTCCAGGGCATCAGGCGGTGAGCTACGCAGCCTCCCTCACACAATATAAAAATCTCCGGGGGGTGGTCGTTTTTGTGGTTTGAGGGGCGTCATTGAGGCCCACACAGTTAATTTTGTAGGGGGGTAGGTTTGCACGCGAATATGTCGCAAGAGGTTAGTAAATGTGGTACACATTGTTTTGTTTTACTTTGATTTCCTTTCTATGTTATAGTCCATCCAGAGAAAATATAACTTATTTTTCAGCCAGTACTTTTCAACCCTACTTTCAAACATCTTACAATATTATTTATTTTGTGGACTGTCACCCCCCCAAAAAAAAAATCAAGTATATGTTTTTTTTTAATTAACTTTTATTAAACCAACAATAACTGTAAAAGTAACGTAAAGATAATATAATAAACAATTAGAAAAATAACTTAAATAAAACAGTATTATAAACAAATTGTGATGTGGACTGCGAAAGATGTAGGATAGGTAATCTGCAAAACAAAAAAGAAAATTAGAGTTTAAAGTTATGTAGATGTGACTAAATAAGGTGAAGCATTACAAGTGAAGGTAACAATACGATTTTACGTGTGTAGTGTGCATAGTACATTTCACTTCTGTTATAGTCCCGCGTTCAAGTGGTGTCTATATGGAAGTGCCTACTGATTTACTGACACAAAAGTGGCACAACATATTTGTAAATACGCCACATTTATTTCTAATGCATTAAAATGGAGGCATTGTACATCTAGGCCGCTGTGCTTACCTTGTATGAACACTGTGGCCACCAGAATTCACAACTTGAATTTAACTCTGCTTCTACATGTCAAAGTATAATCAATACGTTGCAGACAATTCCATTGCTGTTGCTCGATATGTCGTGGTTGCTTCTAAAGAATGTTTGGCGAAGGCAAAGAAAAGAACATTTGATTAATTATCGTAAACTGAGTTGCGAAACTTCTGACAAAAGTAAATTTTAATGTGAGTTCTTAAAATTGTGTACTTACACTATAGCTCCCCATTAACTCGCAGAGTCTGGAGTTGAGAGTTTTTCTTGAAAAGTCAGACGCAGATTTACAAGCTTCTTGCACCACTTTTCACATGTTAAAAGTGTCACAAAAGTGGCGCAATAAGCTTATAGATATGTTCCTCAGACTGCTGTAACCGATCTGTTGTCACTGTTCGGAGGTACGCACTCTCTCCTTTCACAGATAACTTATTGTTCTTTCGGAAACAATCTTCTTTGCTCACCTTGTACCTTTGCCGTCATTCAAAGAGGGTGCACCAAGTGTGGAAGCAGGCTTCTCAGTCGTTGTTGCAATTGCCACGCATCATCGCAGAATACACAAACGTATAGCTTTGTAGGTTTCTTTTTGCAGGGGTTTCGTCAATTTGTAAAACAAAACCTATAAGATAAAAAGGTAGTTAACATTGTGTGTAATTATTTTATGAAACGAGAGAAGAAATAAGAGAATGACTGAAAACAATACTCACAGCTGTGTTTTTTACCACGTTCCGGACATAATACGCCCTGAAGCTATGATTGGTAATTGTTACCATATTATTTTGGAGATCCTTCTCACATTTCTACGAACTATTTGTATTGGTAATATTCTGGACATTTCAGCGATTATAAAAACGTTCCTGCTATTGGGAAAATAATTTATACATGTAAATTGATACACTATATAGGAGTGCGTTAGTCTAAAATGCTAAATCGCGTTTTTGTATCTAGTCTGCTGCATACTCAAGCCCCACTGCTCACCTTTTTGTGGAAAAGACACCTTCTGCATGATGTAGTCCCGATCTACAAGAAAGAAGTCTCCTATATGGTACTGAGTCTTGATATCTCTATGGCTAACGACATACTCCAGCTCCCATCATCATCATCTCAGGTTCTTTACCCACTCAGTGCTTTGGGCACCACTAACTCAGTGACCAAAGAGGCCACGCATGTAGAAGTGGGCCCCCTTGTTCGGTACTTGGGAACATCTCTAAAATGGCGTACAACACGTGTGCTCCGTCTTTTTTATACATAGGGTCACGTGTGTAGTGACAGATGCGCTGAATGGGTGAGGTCTGGGTGTATACCAGCCATGAGGGAGTGTGTGTGTCGATCTGACAACTAGACCTGCAACTAAGAAATCACTACAATGGAAATTTGGGCCTTATACTGTTGTTGTGTTTTCCTGGTAGCGTAAGAGTGGCGCGCATTCAGTATAATTTTACCATCTCGCCCCGGGGCTTTTAAATGTTGGGAGAGGGGATGCGCGGCTCTGGGACACTGCAGGAGCTGAACTTGGGGCGTGGCAGTCTCTTAAACCTTCGAGGGCTCTGGGCATAGGGTCACACACTCTACCTCATACAATACACTAAAAAAGAAGACAAAGTGATGAGAGGTGATTTGTGACGTGTTTAAGTTGAGAGTCTGGATAATCATTAAATGGGGTCTGGCAGTGAAGTGCGTACTTTTTTTGGAACAAGCCTTTTGGGATCTTGCAAAAGCAAGTCATCTTTAATAATTCCCTCTCGCTTTGTGTACATGCCAAAATATCTGATTTACTCGTATGTTAAAAACAAAAACTTTTTACACCTGTTTTTGATTGGTTGTGAAGAATTGCAAGAAAACTTATTAGCGACCAATCCTTTTCCTTTCGCAGATTTTGAAAAAAATGTGATTGGCTGTTGTCTACTTACGTCTATGTTCTTCATGCTAATTTTGATTGGCTTTCTTTTTTCTATGTGATGTTACGATACAGTCACCATGTATGTAGCCTATTTTGTGACACATTTTATTGTACAATGCTTTTTAAAAACTAGTTGTGGTAGGGTGCTTTTAACTTAAACTGTGTACTTTGCTTAAGAGTTTGTTGAGTGTAAAAGTATTTAATTTTTTTTCTATTTTCTATTCTATCATAATTGTGCTGACTTTTCTCCTTTATCGTGCAGTACTATAATATTTTATAAAATGTATAATTCTTGAAATCATCTTTGAAAGAAAAATGTAAGCATGTAAGCTGCTCTCTGTGTCGAAAAGCAATGCGGCTCCCGAAGGAAGTGGGTAGCCGGCTGGAACCGTGGGGGCCTTGGGGCTCCTCCCACAGTCCCCATCGTTATATTTGAGCCCCGGGGGATGGGGTCCTTGGGGATTATAAAACATTTGTGATAGAGGCTATTTTATTTTATGGTAGATTTATCGTAGGTGTACCATGCATGTATGGATGACGTACAGTGCGAAGATTGGAAGTCGTCCCATAAGCGTACTGAAGGAAGAAAAAGAAAAATATTTTTCAGATATTTATGAAGTGTATGTGTTCAGATGTTGGCTGGCTCTAAAAAGAGCCCTTGTGCTTATTAGGAGATTTTAGTACCTACAAGTAAGTAACAATGCAGAGTCTAAAGTTCAAGAGGAAGACTCTGTTTCCCTCATCTGTAAGATGTACACCGTCTCGCCCATAGATGTAATGCATATTGAAACGGAGATTGTTGTGGTAGATGGACCCCATTCTATAGTCTCGGAGAAAGGCAGAAACAGATTTATTCACATGTTTCCTAGGTTTTTCAATCTGTGGACTATAGTGGTTGGACCAGTTCCATTTCTGCCTTTGGCATATATTAATATAGACAAAGGCAGTTTTGGGTAAAAATGTCATCAATTGTCCAAAGGTGTCTTTCATAAGCATTTCCAAACCTACCCCTGTCAAAATCTAAATCGAAATGTAAATGTAGTAGCATTTGTATAGCGCACCGAATCGACCCCCGAAGGGGTATCTCAGGCGCTTGTACGCATACCGCTGTGGAACCCTACCTGGCTTTTCCCTGTGAAGTGCCCACTCCTGGGCACCCCCAAGGTGAAGCCAGGCATCCTAGTGTTTTTGGGGCCATTGTGGAGATTAAGCAACCTATTGCCCAGAGTTGCAGAGTGGAAATTATGATTAGAATGGGCACTGAGGCTTGAATTATCAGGTCCGTGGAAATTGAGCCCAAGACCCGCCGAGGCGGGAATTGAACCCTGGTCCCGGGTCTGCCGCTCTAACCATTGAGTTTCAACAACAGGAGAGAGAGGGAATAGGACTCTCTCAGTCCCCCAGGTAAATATGTTTCAATCAACAAAAGAGTGTCGGTTTTTGATGTGTGTAAGCACAGACACATGAGAAAGGTTAGAATTCGGTGAGTAAATCACATTGGATTTTTAAGGTAGCCCTCACTCACCACCCTGGTTGGTGACATGCTTCATCATTGGGCCCACCAGGAGAAACCGAATGCCTCTCTGGTGTGCTACAATGCCAGGATACTGCAGAGCTGGTCTTGTGGCAGTAGTGTGAAAAGGTGATCTAAAAATGTCACGATTGAATGCCACACAAAAAACTTTAATCAGTGGTCAACGTGACATATTAAAATATGTGTGGGGAAATTACCAAGTAGATTGTTTGGATATTTCCACTTAAGGTGGGGTCGGCATGTTTCTGCCCTTCAAGTGTAATTTACTGGGCTTTCTTCAGGACCATGGGAAGTGTACCTCGGCGGTATGGAAGCGCTAAGCCCCACCCTAACCTGAGGACGTCAGAAATAAAAATTGGTGTAAAAACTATAAGGTGCAAAGAAAAAGAGAACAAACCAACAAGTTGTGGGATTTACCTCGAATTTAGAGGAACCTGTATAGTCTGAAAAGAAGAGACATACAAACATACAAAAAAGGCAAACATTTAGTAAGTTAGATCTGTCTTCTAGGTTCTCTTAAAGGACCGATCTCATAATAAACGTGCTAATAACTAGTCATAATGGTGTGGCAGAGGTGGCATAGTCGGTATAGTTATGCAGGATCCCTTTGTCTGCAGCGCAGAACAATGAAGTGACATGCACTATGCCTGGTGGAGAAAGGCGTAGGATGTAGCCCTCCTTCCCTTAAAGTGGCATCTAGGTTGATACTCGTGGTCTAGAGATCAATGGGCCAAAATGCGGGGACAGTGATAAATAGTGACTAATAAATGACCCAGCGTTAAAAGTGAGATAAAAATGAGATAAAAAGGAGAATCTCACTTGCTACTGAAATGATCAACGCCCCATAGGTCTCGGGAGGGGGGTGGAGGTGACAATGGCACACCCTGTAGGAGGGAAGATGGCGACATAACAGAGAAAACAGTGTTGAGTAAGAAACGATGAATACGGCATCGGAGAGCACTTAGCTGTATTCTGCCATGGAGAACGAAACTCATGCCCGCAACGCCTAGCACACGCTTGGTACCTAGCTACTTCCACGGCCGGACCTCGTGGATAGCTTCGTGCCGCTGGAGAGGCATTTAAAGTAGTGGCCGGTCAGTGCGGAGACCTGGAACCGCATACTCGCGTCATTGCAGTGCCTCGCGATGTGGGGGCGGTCTTGATTCAGAGCGAGGCTTGGGATTCAAGCACTCGCGCCGCACCAATCGGCTGTGAGGCTCTGAAACAGGCTTGGAACACAAGGGGTGTGTCAAGGGGATTAAGAAAAAAATGTAGAAAACTTTATTGTTCAGGATGGCTATATTTGTTATATGCTCGTATTAAACGGAGGTGGATGGGAATTGATTAGAGGTCAAAAACTAATCTTGTAATTAAAAATTGATCTTATATGAATGAAAAACGCTGCGGCAAAACAGATGGATAATGCCCTGGGACACATAAAGGCATGAGGTTCAGTGCTGGGGGGATAATTCTTACGTTGATAAGGCAGGAAGTGTCCTTATCATCTGTGACGTCATGGAATGAAAGGGGTTACAGGAAGGTGAAAAATTATCCACTCTTGTAGAAGGCATGTAAAGTTAAGGGGCAAGATCGTAATGATCTTAGTGGGAATAGTGCTGCTGCCTAGCAGGTGAGTGTTACCCAGGGATAAAAATACACGGAGCGATCAATTGTGAAGGGAACTGAACTATACTGGCGACAAAGATTGATAGCGTTTTAGTACTGATGACCATGGTATCCCATCCTTAAGGCCGTCAGTTTGTGTCCACAATTGTTGCTCTTTTTCAAAGAGTGAATTGGGCATGTTTTTCCCAGTAGGGATCTGTTTGATGATCGTCCAGTGTAGATTATTCGGGGTATGGTTTTGTTGTAGGAAATGTTTGCTCACTCTGGTTGTCACCTTGCGACACCTGATGTTACTGCGGTGTTCGCAGATGCGTTGTTTAATTTTCCGAGCGGTCATTCCCACGTATCTTTTTTGGCAAAGGCAGGTAATCAGGAAGACCACATTTGTGGAATTAGAGTTTGTGTGTGCTCGCTGGGTCCATACTTTGCCTGGTTCCAGGACAAGCTGGTTGGTATGCTTGGTGATGTGGCACACACTACAATTAGAACATGGGTAGTGCCCAGTTATAGGTGGAAGGCCCTAAGCACTTCTTGTGATCGATCTGTCAGTTGACATTTTGGACAGGTCTGTTTTGGGGCGTGTATGAACCAGGGAGTCCCGCAAACTTCTTCCTTTTCTAAAAGAAAAAAGAGGTTTTTCAACACATGTGAGAGGTGTTTCTTTAGGTTCTCTCACATTGTCTTCAAGTAGCTCTTCTTGTGGCTGATTCCTTGCACGTTTGTTGCTTTTATCTAGAAGGTGGGTAGGATATCCTCTCGCTTTGAGTCTTTGTGTGAGATCAGTGGCTTGTTTCCTGTAGTCTTTGATGTCACTGCAGTTTCTCCGGATCTTTAAGTACTGACCATATGTAAGATTCTCTCTAAGGGGTCTTGGGTGAAAGATCGAAAATTCCAAAAGGTTGTTTTAAGCTGTTGATTTATAATGGGCTCTGGTAGTTAGCCCTTTGTTTTTTACTGTTATTACCACATCAAGAAATATCACTTCCTCCTTGCTGCTACAGTGTGTGAATTTCAGGTAGGGGTCTAATGTGTTGATCAAGTCAAGGACGTGTTCCAGGAGGGTCTCGTCGGCCTTCCAGATGAGAAGAATATCATCTATATACCTCCGCCATAATCCTATGGAGGAGAAGTAGGGGTTATTGTTTGGTAAGATGAACTTAGATTCAAAATCATGGACATACAATCCTGCCACGCTTGGGGCGAATGTGCTACCCATCGAAGTTCCAGTGCTTTGAAGATATAGTTGGCCTTTGTACTCAAAGTAATTCTCTTTAAGGGCTATAGTAGCACATTGGAGAATGAATTCTTTAGGTGTTGAATAATCCCATATGACAGAATCCAGGGGGGTACCCAGTACTCTGAGCGTGTCATCCTGCGGGATGCTGGTATATAGACTTTCTATATCCAGTGTGACAAGGATGATGGAACTATCCTCTAGGGTGAAATTCTCAATTAATTGTAGGATGTTTTTTGTGTCCTTTAGGTAGGTTGAAGTGTTCTGTATGAGAAGTTTGAGGAAGTGATCACAGAACACTGAGAGAGGTTCAAGGAGTGAACCAATACCAGACACAATTGGCCTTCCCCGAGGTGGAGTTACATTTTTATGCGTTTTAGGCAAGGTGTAGAAGTATGGTATAGTATTTTCTCCTGCCGTTCGAAATGCTGTCTCATGTTTAGAGATATGGTAATTTTCTTCTGCTTCCCTGACAAGGTCATGAATGCGTGATCTCAGTTCTGGGGTGGGATCTGTTGTGGGGGGGTGTAATTTGTCTGTTGTCTAGGAGGGTTTGGCACACTTTGTGATAGTCAGATGTGTTCTGAATGACAATCCCACCCCCCTTATCAGCTGGTTTTATGGTTATTTCTTTTTCATTCTGTAACTTTTGAAGGGCCTTGTATTCCAAAGCGGTGAAATTCTTAAAAGGCGTCAGTGTTTGTAGAGATTCAATATCATTGAAAACCGCATGTTCAAAGCTGTCATTTCAGCTGGAATTGCTGTGAGGGGGAGGTGTAAAGGTAGACTTTACTCTCAGGGTGGTATCGCCTCTGGGGGACTCTGTGATAGGTTTGTCTTTGGAATCAAAGAA
Source organism: Lissotriton vulgaris (assembly GCF_964263255.1). Lineage (NCBI taxonomy): Eukaryota > Metazoa > Chordata > Amphibia > Caudata > Salamandridae > Lissotriton > Lissotriton vulgaris. Next base: position 1,906,079,671 of record NC_141689.1, read on the forward strand.
AGATTTGAGTTTCAGCTTTCTGAAAAATTCTGAAAGCTCGCAGTGTAGTTTAAATTTGTCATGTCTTTCTGTGGGAACGAAGCCTAGGCCCTTCTCAAGGACCTTGATTTCCACAGGATTTAGTACTTTACTTGATAGATTAGTAATTAGACTCCCTGGGCACTTGTGCCCGGTACTGGTGTCTTGCTGCGGGTGTGGTTCCCCACGGGGTCCTCCATTTCCCATGTCACTTGGTTGTTGCCTTGGTTGTTGCCTCTTCTCCTTCATCTTCCCCTCCTGCCTCTCTCTAAAAAAGGTATCATCTCCGTCTTTGTTTCTGGCTGCTGTTAAACGAATTGCTATCGGAGTAGTCAGAATTGTTCAGATCTCTACATGGTGGTATGTAGTCAGGGTCTGAATATGGGTATACCTTACTGAATTCAAATTTCTTTAGATCTTTTTGAAATTTTGTTACCTTGGATTGCATCAAGGAATCTTTATACTCAGTCATTTCCCTGTTGATTTTGTCTAATTTCTTTTTATAGCCAGTTATGGTTGTTTTGAAGTGTGATTCGGTCAGTTGTACTTCCACCATTAGTGCCTCGGATAGTCTCAAGGCCATTTTTATGATTAAGACTAACCAATCATGTGTGCAATGCCATGCTATCATTGCCCACTCTTTTCGAAATGTCGCATCATTGAGAAGGATGCGTGGCGCATTTGTTACAAGAAGTCCTTTCAGGGCGCTATTGGTTGTTAGATATTGCTTAAGTATCGTCTCATGTAGTATTGTTCTGATTCAGTCATGTTTTTGTTCGGTTAGTTTCTCCCATTATGTGGTGTGGGATATTGCCTGAGATACGGCTGGGTCCGCAAAGAGAGCGGGATCTGTTAGGATAGCATCCACCTCAGCCTCAGAGTAAGTAAGACCAAAGTTTGCCATTATAAAAAAAGGGAGAGAGAGAGAGAGAGAGGTGTCGATACAGGAGGAAAGAACTTTGAGCCACACTTCTCCACAAAGGGCCTAAGTCATTGCCACCACAGTGCACAATTATGAGGTCAGGGTGTTGGAGATGTAAAAAGGATTATACCAATGGCATCAATTGATTACACGTTAATCCTCTCTGTCCAATCCATTTAATGTCTACATTTGGTAAACCTAGGTCTTTGCGAATTCCTTTCTGTTCTGCGTACCTTTGGCTCCAGAAAAAATAGCTGTGTCCCACAATCTACACTATAAGCATCTTGAAGAGAGGTCTGGATGCACTCATATGGTCTCTGTAAATGAAATGGCAGTTTGAAAAGTAAGATTTTTCTAAAATGGTGGACAACATGCAGTTTTGAAAAAAGAAAAGAAATGATTCTCAAAACTAGGATGCAGGTTTCTGTTTTTTAAAAGCCTGATTTTTATTGGTTAAGAAAAACTGATAGAAAAGAACGTTACATAAGATAAGCTGGTATATTCTCAAGTCAAGCACACTTGTTGTTTTAATTTGCAACAATGTATGATGAACTTTTCACCTGTGTGCTCAGTTAGGTGTTCCCTGAAGTGTTTCTATGATAACTGGAAGAATGTGGAATCGGGGAAGGGTTGAAAGTTTTGTCAGTTGGAAAGGGTTCAAAAGTTCAAGCAATATAAAAGTGTGTTTTTTTTATTTAATGTGGGAATAAATGTAAGCTGCTCTCTCTGACGAAAACCAATGCCGGCTCCCGAAGGTAGCAGGGAGCTGGCTGGGATCGTGGGGGTTTTGGGGCTCCCCCCATGGTCCTGAACGTTATATTTGAGCCCCGGGGGATGGGGTCCCCGGGGATTGTAAAAAATTTGTGATAGAGGCTATTTATTTTTTGGTAGATTTACCGTAAGCGTATCATGCACTTACGTACGAAGTGAGGTTCCGTGACGATTTGAACCCGTGTTTTCAATATTGTCGGAAATACATAATTTTGGTATCAATGAACCGCAAATGATCCATTTAGCATATCCTGGTGTTTTCGCTATGCTACGACCAAGAGTACTCCTGTTACAAACACATTTCCGATCTACCCATGGCATCCATCTTAGAACATGGCAGCCATTTTGTGTTTCTTGCCCTCACATACGCAATGATCTCTGATTACTTCATTTCGATTAAGGACACGTAGGCTTAGCCGGCGATTCACCTTTCTAGTGACACGTGCACCTTAGAACAGAACACGCTGTAACAGCATGACTCGACAAAGGCTACCTCCTCTGCCCGAGGCCTGTCCTGCTATACTGGTTCTTGTGTTCGTTGGCCTGATCATGATTAGGCGGCCGAAGCCGGTAGCCTTGCCCATTTACAACCCACAAACATCTCTTATCCTGCTTTTCTATCTTCTGCACCTGGCTCTGCTCCTTTCCTTCTGGGCCTTTATTAGGGGGAGGTAACGAAATTTACGATGAGGCGGTCCGGGTCTTGAATGAAAAGTTGACATGAGATTATGATGGAAAAGTGGGAACCCCTCGTTCGTAATGTTTTGACATCAGATATTGTCAACGATTCCTGTGCAACGCCAAATATTTATTGTTTAGGACACAAAGGTTTTGGGAATGTATTACATGTAAAGAATTTGCCTCAAGCTCAAATTTTAGTATATAAGAATCAACCCTTCTTGTACAAATTGAACAGGCTCCTAGACACTGCCCGTGTGTAGTTTCTGTGACTTCTGTGTCCCTGCAGTAATAAACCTTTGGTCTTTGACGCCACCATCGAGAAGCCCGTGTTTCTGTTTATTTGTGCACCGAGACAGGTGGAACTCCGGGGTCTTCGGGTGTTATCCCTGACACCTCTGGACGGAACCAAAAAGTCCAGAACTCCAATTGGCGCCCACTGTGGGGCGACGTCATTCGGTACCGGTCCAAAAGCCTGAAGAGTTCGAGAAGCTTCGTGTGAAGATTCCTGAGGGAGGCGCCCCACTTCATCGATCCCGGCATATCGCAAAAGTGGCCCGACGTTCTCTTCCACGAGGGTTCCCGTTCAGGACGGCTGCAGTGGTCCGTTGCCTTGACCGTCGCCCTGTCTTGGACCCGAGGTGCAGTCCTTAGTACGGCGAAACGTGACGGGTTTCTCCTTGGTGACGTCTTCAGTGCCTCAGTTAAGTATTTAGTGGGTGCTAAGTTGGTTACTTCGTAAGGGTTGTTAAAATCCTTTTAGTTCTTGGTTTGGTTTGGTTTCGTAAGATTATCACTGGTTGTTCTGGTTACGATAATCTATTGGTTTAGTTTGGGTATCGATACATTTGTTCGCTTTTGGTAGGCCTAAGTTCTTGGTTCGAGTGCACATTTCTGTTTGTGTTTGTTTGTTCTGTACTCCGGATTATAAAATGGTAAGTCGGAAAAATTGTATGTTGTCGTGCTTTGGTTGCAACAGTGATTCCCGGTTGGAGGACTCATGTCTGGTTCCTCCGATCGGAACTCCCCTATATGATCTTTATTGTAAGTTTGGAGTGGGTCCTATATCTTATAATGAGGTGTGGGTCCGATACACTGAAAAAGATGGTGTCCTTAGTTGGCCACTACATGGTAGTTTTGAATCTGAAGTTCTTGACAATTTAGAAGTAAAATTGTTTAAGAAGAAAGCCCGGCCGGCAATGTTTGATTCTTTCCGTTACTGGCGAAAAGAATCTAAACAGAGAGAAATTAAAAGGTTGAAAAAAGAACAGAAGGAGCAAGAGTTAACTTTAGAACAAGCGGCTAAGCAGCTGCAAGATAACGAGTCTGAGAAAGCAATGGAGATAGCTACTAGAGAGCGTAACTTAGCGATAGATAAGTGCTATCCTGCCTTGCCATCGAGTACAACTAAGATAGTAGAGGACCCCGAAAACGATCCTCTGTTGTCTTACTTGTTACGGTCACCCCCACCGTATGCACAGGGTGCTACGGCTCCACCTGTACCGAATGTTCAATTGCCGGTTGCTGGACAACCTGGTATTCCTGCTCCTGCCCCTCAGAATCAAGCTCCTGTACCTCCTGTGGTTAATGTAAATGTTCCTTCGGCACCCCCTCTTCCTGGGTTGCCGACTTCTTTGCCTATACCTATGTTGCTTACACCTACTGTTTCACAAGCTACCTTGCCTGATACTCCTACTGTTTCTGGTCTATCTGTTCCAACTGCTACCGTGTTTTCTACATCTGCTAGTATTATGACTCCGCTTTCTGTTCGTCGAAGAATCACTGATTCTGTCTCTAACATTCTGTCTCCTTTCTATAAATCTTTAATTAAGACTCCTACTTCTGAGTCTGTGCAGAGACGTAGTCAGCTCCCAAGTACTGAGGAACGGGGAATATTAGATTCCACGGCTCTCCGATGGATTTCGAAGAGTAGGAGATATAGTACTAGAGATGTACTAGATACATTTATGCAGTGGAACGAACCAACACAACGATATGTATTCGACGAGATGTGCTCTCTTTTACGTGAGGAACTAGAAGAAGATGACTCTGAATCGAATTTAGAAGACTTAATTAAGGTTCAGAAAGAGTTTGCTGCAGGTATGATAGTAGGTCAAAATATAAAAGAAGCGATGGAACTGATTTTAAGTTATAGGAATGATCCATCACTTCGTTCACCGAGGGACTTAGAGAAAAGTAGTACGAAGCAGAATCGCCAATATCCGATGAGAGAGGTTCCTCCAATTTGGCGTGAAGCTGTGCAAGCTAATGTAAACCTTGGTATTGCAGCTGCTCCGGCACAATTCCAGAGAGTGTGGATACACATTCCGTGGAAGCGAGCTGAAGTATTGGCAGTGAAACAGGCCTTGCCAGATCCGCGTAAGAATCCTGCCGGATATTATAAGGAGTTGGCGCAGACAGTTGAGGCTTGTGTAATGAATCTAGCGGACATTGACATGTTATTTGGGAATGTAGTTCCGCAACCCATTTGGGCTAAAATTCGTAAAGAGAATCATCCAGTTGCCCTAGGTGGTGATTGGGCAGCTATAATTGCAGCAGATGGTCAGCAAATAGGTGGTTCCAAACCCGAACCTCTAATTGCTAATCTTCCAGGTAGGATAATCGACTTAATGAAGACTTTGATGCCAGCATTGCGTGTTAACTGGGACAAGTTGTCCGCATGCAGGCAAAAGAAAGACGAAAGTGTCTCCGACTTTTTCACGAGGTTCGAAGAGACTTTTGTAGATCACAGTGGTCAGGATATGAGTACAGAAGGAGGACAGAGATTGTTTGTCGATAAGTTCGTACACAATTTGCTACCAGAACTCTGCAATAAATTGAAAGATTCCGAGAGTGCATGGGCTGTCTCTACAACTGCGCAAATACTTGCAACTGCACAGTATTATGAAAATAGGGATAAAGAGGAGAAAGAGAAATCAGATAAAAAAACGAAAGACTTAAAAACTAAAGTTCTTTTGCAACAGGCATATCCGCCTCGCATGAATCAGACCAATACACAGCAAGGGTCGTATCAAAGGACAGATTATGGTTCTCAGAGACCACAATACCAGTGGAATCAGTGTGCGTATTGTAAGAAAGAGGGTCATTATAAGAATGAGTGTCCAGTCTTAGCGCAAAATAACGCAGCAGCAGCTCAGAGAGGTCGTGGTGGTTTTGTGCAGAATTCTAGAGGTCGAGGACGAGGTGCTATGCCTCCACAAACAAATGATCGCCCTTCCAATCACTTTGATCAGCGAAATGGACAGTCTGCCCAACAGAATAGATCGCAACAGTATCATGTCGAAGACTATTGTGAAAATGATGAGGGATTTCAACAAAGTGAGTACTAGGACAGCCATGGACAGAGAGAGGGAGTAGTATCAGTTCCAGTGGATCAGAGTGGGCCTTATGTCGCAGTAGCAACATCAGGTGTAGTCGAACCGTTTCTGTTGGATACTGGTGCCGCAAAAAGTTCTATCATTCATGCGAAACTCCCTGGCGCACCTTTGTCCGGCTTAACAAATGTTTCCGTAGGTTTTTCAGGCGCCCCTGTTTACAATCCTGTATCTGGTCCTTTGTCTATTTCTGTTGGACCGTGTCAATTGAAAGCACCCCTGATTTTGACGACAGGTTGTAATGAAAATCTGCTTGGTTTAGACTTGTTAAAACGCCTATATGCGACATTGTACTGTTCTCCAGAAGGAGTACAGCTTACGTTGGGTAAACAAATCACCTCTCCGATGTACTTGTCAATGGATGCACTCCCGCCAGAGCTGCGTTCACTCCCTGATACTCTTTGGGCGACTGGTCCTAACGATGTAGGCCTTTTAGAAATACCACCATATGTAGTCACTTTGAAAGCAAATGTCAAATTTCCACGAATTCCTCAATACAAGATCTCTAGTGAAGGCGAACGTGCACTCTTATTGATTGTGCAAGATTTGATTAAGAAAGGGGTGGTTGAAGAAACTAGAGGAAATGTCTGTAATAGTCCTGTATTGCCAATTTTGAAACGTACTGATCCTTCAAAGCCTCCAGTATATAGATTTGCTATCGATCTCAGAGAGGTTAATAAAATTGTAGTTCCGCAGTTTCCTGTAGTTCCAGACATTACTGCATTGTTAACATTGATTCCTGCAACAGCTACATGGTTTTCAGTCATCGACTTGAAGAATGCCTTTTTCAGCATTCCGATAGCCGAGGAAAGCAGAGATATTTTCGGCTTCTCTCTAGGAGGTCGAAGCTTCAGGTTTAAACGTGCTCCACAAGGCTATTGTGAGAGCCCATCCATTTACAGTCAGGCATTAAAAAGTCAGTTAGATTCCTTTGTACTTCCTCCAGGTTCTGCTTTAGTGCAGTATGTAGATGACCTTCTAGTGGCTGCCGATGACAAGGAAACTTGCAAAGCAGCTACGATTTCGTTATTGCATCATTTGTCAAATTTGAATCACAAGGTGTCCCCTTCGAAAATGCAATACTGCTGCCAAGAAGTGACCTACCTAGGTCATCTCTTGTCAAAGGAGGGAAGGAAGTTGACCCCAGAAAGAATAAAAGCAATTACGCAGATGAGTGTTCCTCGCACACAGAGAGAAGTACGTGCCTTTCTAGATATTACCTCTTACTGTAGGCAGTGGATCCCACATTTTTCTCTTTTAGCAAAACCGTTGGTAGCCCTGACTGGGAAAATGTTCCGAGTCCGGTGCCATGGTCTGCTGAATGTCAGGAGAGTTTTTCTGAGTTACGAAATGCACTATGTTCAGCTCCTGTATTGGGTACACCCGATTACAGCAAGCCATTCACGCTCTATGTTCACGAGAGAGAAGGTTGCGCGTTAAGTGTTCTGACACAGAGATTCGGTGATAAACAACGCCCTTGTGCGTACTTTTCATCAACATTAGATCCGGTAGCTAGAGCGTTACCTAGTTGTTTGAGAGCTACAGCGGCAGCTGCGGCTTCCATTCGACAATCTGCTGGTTTGGTGATGAATAACATGCTAGTGGTCATGGTTCCTCATGCTGTGGATACACTCATGAACAGAACCAAGACGCAACACCTTACCAGTGCTAGATTATCTGGCTACGAGCTGACACTGCTAGCGAGTCATATTCAGATCAAAAGATGCAATGTATTGAATCCAGCAACACTGTTGCCGGCTAATCAAGAGTCGAGTGATTCCGAGCCCCATGATTGCTGTTTCAGAACCGAAGAGGAGACAAAAGGACGAATTGATTTAAAAGACACCCCATTGTCAGATCCAGATGGCACGTTGTATGTTGATGGGTCATGCTTTAAATTGGAGAATGGTGATGTGACTGCTGCCTATGCAGTAACGACTTTGAGTACGATTGTGGAGACTGCAAGAGTGAGTCAGAATTCTGCCCAAGCTGCAGAATTAATCGCTCTAACGAGAGCGTGTGTTTTAGCTAAGGGAAAGAGAGTGAATGTTTTCACAGATAGTCAGTACTCGTTCGGCGTGGCCCATAATTTTGGCCGTTTGTGGAAAGAAAGAGGTTTCATTACGTCCCATGGGACTAAGATTCAACATGGTCAGCTAGTTAACGACTTGTTGGAATCTCTAACCTTGCCGACTGAAGTTGCGATTGTGAAATGCAGTGCGCATAAAGCAATCACGGATGATGGTGGTCGTGGGAATGCTTTTGCTGACGAGACCGCTAAACAGACAGCTAGAAATATGATGAGTAGGATGTATGTTGCTACGTCTGCAAGATGGATTTCTGAGTCTGGAATGTGTGAGGACACAGTGGAAAGTGTGAAAGAGATTCAGAAAGAGGCGACTGAGGAGGAAAAGCGTGCATGGAAAGAAAGTTCGGGTAAATTGGACTCGAATGGGTGTTGGATTGATTTGTCGGAACAACATCGTTGGATGTTGCCTGATGCGTATCTGCTTGCAGTGGTGACAATGGCACATGGAGTAGCGCATATCAGTTCTAAAGGGATCTGTAAGATGTTGGCTCCAGTCTGGAAGAATGATGGGATTAGTAAATGTGCAGAGAGAGTGGTGAAAAATTGTATGGTATGCCTGATGCATAATCCTGGCAAGGGAATCCCTACTCCTGCTGGTCACTTCGCTCCTCCATCTTGCCCCTTTGAAGTGATTCAGTTAGACTTCATTCACATGGATCGGTGCAATAACTTAAAGTACGTCCTGGTGGTAGTTTGTGCTTTCTCCAGATGGATCGAAGCGTATCCACTAAAGGACAACACTGCCCTATCAACTGCCAAAATTCTTCTCAAAGAATATTTCCCTAGGTACGGAATGCCACGGATTGTATGGTCAGATAACGGAAGTGAGTTTGTAGGGAAAGTTATGCAGAGTGTGTGTGCCGGTTTAGGAATAAAGCAAAAGTTTCACAGTGCAAACCACCCCCAGTCTGCTGGTTTAGTTGAGGGTTACAATGGCACCCTCAAACTAAAACTCGCTAAAATACAGGCATCCACGGGTTTATCCTGGCCAGACGCACTACCCTTGGCTTTGTTATCCACGAGAGCGACTGTACATTCTAGAGTAGGGCTTAGTCCATATGAAATTGTCTTTGGCCGTCCCGCTAATATTTGGGGAGTGCCAAGGCCAAAGGAATTTTGTTCTCTGGAATATCCAATGTTAATTGATTACCTTTACGACTTGACTGCTAAATTGAGTCTTATTCACCAACAGGTTTTCGATGCATTGCCAAAGCCACCGGAGAGTCCAGGTCATCAGCTGAAACCAGGTGATCACGTTGTGGTGCGGAACTTCGCCAGGACGAAGAACCTTCAGCCCAGATTTGTTGGCCCCTATCAAATACTACTAGCAACAAGAACTGCTGTTCGTGTGGCCGGACACAAGCACTGGATCCATGCGACACACGTCAAACGTGTGCCCCTGCCACTTCCTTATGACAACTGGATTAAGAAGGGAATTGGTGCATCTGAGTTCGAGCGAACACCCAAGTTTGTCCCTTTCAGCGATGCCGAATTGATAACTGACACTTCGAACTCTGACTCTCCTCCTGAAACTACTTCTTTGACTCCTGAACACTTGCCCTCTGCATCAGAAGGAACTTTGCCATCTGCGAACTTGAACATTGCAACCTCTGCTGATAACATACTGTTTCCTGATCAAACAGTTCCTGCAAAACTAAGATACAATTTACGATCTCGCAATATGGACAAATAAAGCAGGAAACTGCCTATTTTACACATTTGAAATTTTAACACTTTGCCTCCAGCCAGGAAGTTTGCTATTGTTTTATTGTTTTTAAAATTGCCTTGCCGTCTGGGTAGCCGTAGGGTCGTGGCTGTGTGCCTAGTTGAATCTGCGGGGGTCAGACACAAGGTCGATCTTTCTGTTAGTTCTGGGAACTCCCAGGGCTGATAGAGGCATTTTCATCTACGTACACATCATCAGTGGTCGCGAGCGGATTGTAGAAGATGGAGCTTCCTGTGCTGCAACGAGAAAATGTGATTTATGTTCGCAGAAACAGACTTTACAGAATTCTTCATAGCAAATGTTTTCTGATGCAATGTGCTATTACATTTTTAATTGTTTTAATAACGTTGGTGGGTGGAATCGTTTTTGGTATAAATTTAATCTTTGTGCCAGTAACTACAGTACCTCCCCTTGATCCTGCTACCTCTACTGTTTCTTCTATACACTCTTTTCACTCGTTTCCTGAACATGAGCAAGCTCGACGCTCAGAATTTATCAATAACACTTTCGTACAACTCTTACATCAACACCAACTGGTGGTCAACACTACAGACTGCTGGGTGTGTGGCTTGATACCCCACACTATGGATAAAGGCATTCCTTATCTGGTTTTGCCTTTTAGCTATAATGGATCATTTCAGGCCTTTCAAACCATTTTTGCCTATGCCCTTGAAACCTATCCTCCGCGTCCACCACGTTCCACTAAATATAACTCTGCCAACAAAGCTTTAGTCCAGGGAATTATTGACATGATCAAGGACGTCAATAATACTCCATCTTACCCTAGAGACGAATTGCGAGTATATTTGAGTTGGAACTCTACAGAGTATCGCCTTAGTTTGGGAGAAAGCAAGCGAAAAAGCTCCACTCCAATCTGGGTCGTGCCTCACCGAGGTCAGGTCTGTTTGCAAGGTAATGGGAGAAATCCGAGAGCTCAGCTAGGGAGGAGTGAGTGCGTTGAGACTTACGTGTTTCCGTCTAACTCTTCCCCTGCTTTTCTTACTGCTAGGGGTACCTACTTCATCTGTCAAGACCGAGCGTACACATGGTTGCCTGCTGACTTTTCAGGTTCATGTTATATTGCTCGATTGTTGCCTCCAACATACACTGCTTCTTCTGACTATCACAAAACCAGAGTAGCAAGAGGTGTTTTCAGCAAGGAAGACACCGCTGGTCAGGAAGCTGGAGACTTCTTCAAAGGTTTCCTTCCGTTCTGGGGGCCTATGGCCAATAGTAGAAACATACGTCAGCTAACACGGGTAGTTGAATCTACTATTACCGAAACTGCTGGTGCCCTTAGCAACTTGACAGCTGAGCTTCAGGCGGATAGACTCATGACGTTGCAGAACCGTATGGTTCTAGACGTGATACTTGCAGATCGAGGTGGGGTATGCAGAATGATCCAATCGAGCTGCTGTGTCTTTATTCCCAATAATGCTCCAACAGTCTATGAGGCGATCTCTAAGCTACACAAGATTTCCGACTCTATACATGTAGACAAGGGAAACTGGTCCTTCATGGAGTGGTTGTGGACTCTGATATCAGCGTGGGGATGGAAGGTTCTGATGGTCATTGGTGTCATCTTAGTATTCCTATTCTCATTCTGCCTGATTATCCAGTGTGGTCCTGCTTTGTGTAGTCTTTGTGCTGCAACCTGTTTTAGAAAACCACCTGCGTTTGGAGAAAAGGCACGAGAAAGGATGATGATACAACAGCATGTCACTGACCTGATGAGCATAGAGTTAGACTCTGACATAGACTGAGTAATTGCCTATGTAAGGGCAAAAGGAGGGTCTGAGGTTCCGTGACGATTTGAACCTGTGTTTTCAATATTGTCGGAAATACATAATTTTGGTATCAATGAACCGCAAATGATCCATTTAGCATATCCTGGTGTTTTCGCTATGCTACGAGCAAGAGTACTCCTGTTACAAACACATTTCCGATCTACCCATGGCATCCATCTTAGAACATGGCAGCCATTTTGTGTTTCTTGCCCTCACATACGCAATGATCTCTGATTACTTCATTTCGATTAAGGACACGTAGGCTTAGCCGGCGATTCACCTTTCTAGTGACACGTGCACCTTAGAACAGAACACGCTGTAACAGCATGACTCGACAAAGGCTACCTCCTCTGCCCGAGGCCTGTCCTGCTATACTGGTTCTTGTGTTCGTTGGCCTGATCATGATTAGGCGGCCGAAGCCGGTAGCCTTGCCCATTTACAACCCACAAACATCTCTTATCCTGCTTTTCTATCTTCTGCACCTGGCTCTGCTCCTTTCCTTCTGGGCCTTTATTAGGGGGAGGTAACGAAATTTACGATGAGGCGGTCTGGGTCTTGAATGAAAAGTTGACATGAGATTATGATGGAAAAGTAGGAACCCCTCGTTCGTAATGTTTTGACATCAGATATTGTCAACGATTCCTGTGCAACGCCAAATATTTATTGTTTAGGACACAAAGGTTTTGGGAATGTATTACATGTAAAGAATTTGCCTCAAGCTCAAATTTTAGTATATAAGGAGCAACCCTTCTTGTACAAATTGAACAGGCTCCTAGACACTGCCCGTGTGTAGTTTCTGTGACTTCTGTGTCCCTGCAGTAATAAACCTTTGGTCTTTGACGCCACCATCGAGAAGCCCGTGTTTCTGTTTATTTGTGCACCGAGACAGGTGGAACTCCGGGGTCTTCGGGTGTTATCCCTGACACCTCTGGACGGAACCAAAAAGTCCAGAACTCCAGAAGTACAGTGCAAAGTTTGTAAGTCGTTCCATAAGCGTACGTAAGCAAGAAAAACTCAATTAAAAATATATATTTCACAGATATCTATCAGGTTTATGTGTTTATATGTTGGCTGGTTTCAATTAGACCTTTTCTCTATATTGGTACTTATAAGTAACTGCGTATGCACAGTCTAAATTTGTTGAGGAGCAGTGTTTCATAGAGTGCTGAACTTTTGACCTTTGTTGATAGTTGACTTTTGCATGATCTGTTGGGGGTAGGGTGGAAAGTTATGTCATTTGGAAAGGTTTGAAATGTTGAACCAATAGAAATGTGTGTTTTGTTTTGAATTATTGTGTGAAGGATTTTAATTTGTTATTTACATGTATATATGTGTAAATTGAGAGGGAAATGTGCCATTTCTTGATTCTGCTGCAAACACTGAACTAGACAGATTCTGTATAAGAATATCTACTGTGTGAGTGGCATTCTTCTTAATCTAGAAATCAATTTCAAAGGTGAGTTGATAAGTTGTGTGGGAATGTATGTGGTTCATTTTGTTTTTAGTTAGAGTAATGTATTCTCTGCATTTGGATAACTATTGTGATAAAATCATTTGGTAATTTAATTTGTTTAGTGAGTCACCTTAGTGCAATAAAGTGCAGTACTAAAAAAATGTAGAATGTGTGCAGTCATGTTTTCAGTTGTAGAGTAGTTAATAGTGTTGCTTCTTTAGAATTAGGCTTGTGTTGTAAATCTACAATTTTGCAGTCAGTATAAATGCACTGCTGCCTACACTTTTGGCAGATTTATAAGATCCTTTTGACTTTTTGTTTTAGAATTGTTCTGTGTCTCCTCATATTCCTTCTATCTCCTCATTTTCCTGCCTCTCTGTTCATACTTCATCTGTCTCTCCATACTCCCTGGTCTGTCCTCCTACTCTTCCCTCTCTCTCTTCATATACTTTGGTGCAGATTTACAAGCCCCTTGTGCGTTTTTGTTGTTCTATTGTGTCACCTTTTTTGATGAAATGTTGGCAAAAATAATGTTGTAAATTGCATATGTATTTTCAAAATGAGACAGGGTTGTTTACTGAAATGTAGTAATTATATACATGTAATGGGTACAGTCACTTAACCGTTTTACAGTAGTAAATGTGTTTTGGTAAAATGCATGGTCTCATTTTTTTGTCTAATATCAAACTGTGCATCTGTGTACATTAAGGAATTATATTCGCACCTTTTTAAACGTTTTATTGTAGTAAATGTGTTTTAGTATAATGCATGGTGTTATATTTTTTTGTTTAATATTACATTGTGTGTCTGTGTACATTAAGAAACTATGTTTGCCCCTTTTTCCATATTTTCTAAACTCTCTTGTCATACTTCCCTCTCTCTCCTCTTGCTCCTTCCTCTCTCCTGGTACTACCCTCTTTTTCTTATATTGTCCTCTGTCCTCATATTGCCCTTCTTTGTCTTTATATTTCCCTGTCTCTCCTCTTATTCCTTCTGTCTCCTCATTTTCTTTTCTCGCTCTTCATATTTCATTTTTTTCTTGATACTCCCTGTTCTGTCCTCTTTCTCTCCCTCTGTATGCACTCTGGGCAGATTCACAAGCACCTTGTGCGTCTTTGTTGTTTTATTTTGTCAGTTTTTTGATGTAATGTTGGCAGAAATAATGTATTAAATTGCATATGTATTTGGAAAATGAGTCAGGGTTGTTCACTGATATGTAATATTTATATACATGGAATATGTATAGTCACTTAAACATTTTTTCAGTAGTAAATAGTAAAATGCATGGTCTCATTTTTTTGTCTAATATCACACTGTGCATGTGTGTACTTTAAGGAATTATATTCTCCCCTTTTTTAACGTTTTACAGTAGTAAATGTGTTTTGGTAAAATGCATGGTCTTATATTTTTTTGTCTAATATCACACTGTGCATCTGTGTACATTAAGGAATTATATTCGCCCCTTTTTCCATATTTTCTATACTCTCTTGTTAAACTCCCTCCTCTCTCATCTTACTCCTTCCTCTCTCATTATTCTATCTTCTCTTTCTTATATTCTCCTCTCTTTTTATTCTTTTTTTTTCTTCATACTTGCTCCTCTTTTTGCATATTTTGCATATTTCTCCTACTCTTTATATTCTCTCTTATCTTCACCACTGTCCTCATAGTTCTTACTGTCTCCTCATAGTACTCCCTCTCTCCTTATACACTCAGTCTTCCCTTATATTTGTCTTTTCTCCACATTTTTGTCTCTGTCTCTCTTTATATTCCTTCCTCTTTCTTCATGTATACTCTTCTATTCTTATATTCTCTCTTTCTTCTTATTCTCACTATTCTTTGCAAATATTCCCTATTCTTTTCTCATACATTTTCTTTTTCTTTTCATACTCCCCTGTCTCTGCTCACACTTCTCCTCTCTTTTCTTATACTCCACACTCTCTACTGATATTGCCCTCTTTTCCTATTGTCACATTCCTCTCCTCATTCTCCCCCCTTGTCCTTATACTCCCTCTGATTTCATATTCTCCTCTGTCTTCTCTTACTTTTCCATGTCCCCTCATACTACTGCCTTTTTCTTATATTCACTTTTGTCTTATACTTCTCTCTGTTTTCATATTTTCCTGTATCTCTTCATATTCCTTTTCTATTTTCATTTTCTATCCTCTCTCTTTATACTTTTTCTTTCTGTTCATAGTGCTTGCTCTCTTCTCTTTTTAAAAAAAAAAAATTATAGAGCGCACGTTCACTATGCAGTTTCTTGGCGCTGGGGGGAAAAGAAAGCTGAAAGGATACAAAGACCTGGGGCTGAAAGCTTGCTGGAACAAAAATGTTTTGAGGGCCCTGCAAAACTCCATATAGGAGGGGGAGTGTCTGACTGAGGGCGGAAGAGTGTTCCAAAAGGTGGGAGCAAGGACCGAGAATTTCTGGCCTCCCGATCTTTGTTTCTTGAAGCGGGGGATGACTAAAGAGATTTGGTGGATTAGTGAAGATCTCTAGGGGGGCAGTAGTTGGTGATGGCAGAGTTGATAAAGGCAGGAGCCGTGCCCGCCCGGGCTTGGAAAGTAAGACATCCAAGTTTAAAGAGGGCCCGTTGTTTAATAGGGAGCCAGTGAAGAGAAAAGAGAAGAGGAGAGGAGTGGTGGGATTTAGGTAGGCCATATGCCAGGCGGGCTGCCTGGTTCTGCACTAGCTGGAGACGTTGGAGTGCATGGGTGGGGGCGCCATTGTAAATAATGTTACCATAGTCAATCTTGGATAGGACCATGGCCATTAAAATCAGTTTGAGTGCAGGGGAAAAAAAACTGGATATTTTCCTAATGATACGCAGGGTAAAAAAACAAGAGGAGACAACAGAATTAATGTGGGAGTGAAGTGTGAGATGATGGTTAAGTGTGATTCCAAGGGTCTTGACAGAGTAAGAGGGAGTGGGAGGGGGACCAAGGGAAGGGGGCCAAAAGGAGGGGGACCAAGGGTTGCCACTGCCACCAGTCAGAACCAGCTCACTTTTATCCGGGTTGAGTTTGAGATGGTTCGCATTCATCCAATCCCGGATAAACAGCATGACGGACTGCAAGCTAGCGGTGCCTGATGTAGGGGAGGAGAAATTAAAAATGAGTTGGAGGTCATCAGCATAGTTGTAGACTGTGACCTCCATTTGTTGCAGTGCAGAAATAAGAGGGAAAATGTAAAGATTAAATAAGAGGGGGGAAAGAGAGGAGCCCTGAGGGACACCGCAGTGCACTCTGCGAGGCGGGCCGAGAATTCAGCCAGATGGACAGCCTGGGTTCGGTCAGGCAGGAAGGAGCCTAGCCAGTCCAATATCTGTCCCCTATGCCCGCTGCCTTGACACGGGACAGGAGAATGGAGTGGTCCAACGTGTCAAAAGCGGCGGACAAGTCCAGAAGGACTAGGGCCTGGGGGGTGTTGGTATCGAGCCCCTCCCTGAGTTGGTCCATGACCGAAATAACCACTTTCTCGGTGGAATGGCGGGGGCGAAAGCCCGCCTGGCAGGGTGCAAGGTAGTTAGTGGCCTTATAAAGGAGCTGAGCGTCTGGGTGACATGAGATTCAGCTACCTTTCCCAGATACAGGAGAAGGGATATAGGGCGGTAGTATGCCGGGGAGGCAGGGTCCGCCCCAGGCTTTTTTAGTATAGGGATATTTATGGCGGTCTTGAAAGGGGTAGGGACGGAACCATGCAAGAAGGAATCATTCAAAAGAGTGAGAACAGGGTATGGACAATCAGAAAAAATCTGGCGGAGGATGCGAGCCGGACAAATATCAGCTGGAGAGCCAGACTTGACGCGCCTAAGTAGGGGAAGCAGGGATTCTTTAGTCAGTGCAGGGATAAATTATTGCCAGGAGGTAGGGGGTCAGTGAAGGTAAGCGAGGGGGAAGGGATATTGGCTTTGATACAAGCAATTTTCTCAATAAAAAACTTGTTAAGCGAGTCACATAAGGCCTGAGAAGGGGGAATCTTGGGCAAAGTTCTCTCCAAAGATGCCAGTTCGTGGACGGTGGCAAACATCTCACGTGGCTGGCTTTCCACAGCTAGAATACGGCCTGAAAAGTATTCTGTCTTAGCTGCCAAGATGTCTTTTTTATATTCACTAAGAGTGGTAATATAGTGTTGTCTACGGGTTGGGCAATATGCTATTTTCCAAGCTCATTCAGCCTGTCGTAACTCCAGTTTCTTGGCTTTAAGGCTAGGGCTGCACCACTTGTTGGCATTGTGGGTGCGGTTGATGGAGATCCGCTTCAGGGGAGCCACTGGGTCGCAGGCTTTGGTAAGCCAGCGATCCAGAGTGGTAACCTGAGAATGTGGGGCCAAGCCTGAAACATCCGGGCAGATGGTAATTAGCGAGTTGCACAGAGATAGAATGTCAACTCGATTCCAGTTCCTTACCCAGGTGTTTTTGGTGACAGGAGGTGTTTTATCAAGGCTCAAGTCTAAGGAGAAAGCGAGCAGGAAGTGATCAGACCATGGACAGGGCGACATAGTTGGAACAGAAATCGGAATGTTTAATGTCCATATCTGGTCAAGAGTATGGCCTCGGTTGTGGGTGGGACCATGAACGTGCATGTAGTTGAGGCTAAGAAGCGGTTGAGTGAAATCTTTGGATATACTGTCCTCGGCGGGGTCAGTAGGCAAGAAGTTAAAGTCTCCCAGAACGAGAACAGAGGCACTATTGACTGCCAAGTTGGCCAGTAAGTCTTGGAGGGCGGGGAGAAAACCAGGGGATGGCTGGGGTGGCCGGTACATTAGTACACAGGTAAAAGGAATCTTAAAGGAAGTGGAGCGTACTACAAGGCAGTCGGCTGCTGGTATCGTAGGCAAGGCAAGTGTCTGAAAATGGAGTCCCTTACGGGCAATCAGGGCTACCCCACCACCAGCTCTTCCCTCTGGTCGGTCGGCACAGAGCATACAGTAGTGGGGCGGGAGGGCCGCCAGGACGCTCGGTAGGGAATCAGAACAATACCATGTTTCAGTTAAAAAGAATAGATCTGGGTAATTGGAATCTAAGAGATCAAAAATTTCAATTTGATGCTTAACAGCAGATCTTGTGTTCAGAAGGAGGGCGGTAGTGAGGGGGGGGCAGGCATAATGGACATAGGTGAGGCAATACCAAGGGTTTGAATATAAGACAATCTTTCAGAGTTTAGAGGCCAGTTTCTGCGGAGAAAATGCAGTTGAGAGGAGGAATATGCTACAAAACGGGCATGGTGGTGTGCCCCTTGTCCTGGTGGGCCGCGGACGGGCGCAGACGGGCTTAACTTTGGCGCAACTTCGGCGCGCCGTCGTCGCTCCCGCTGCGCTTGTCCGCTGTGCTTCCGGAAGCACATGTGCGCTTTATGCGGGAGAGCCTCGGACAACTAGACCACCTAGTCTGGTCTCCATGTCCTTCAGGCTCTCCCAAGATGGTGCCCACTTTCCACCCGACCGGCACAGAGAGCCGTGGGGGAAGAGCCGCTCTCCAAGAAACGGCAGAGGAAGAGGAGCCGTGATGGACCAGGGCGTGTGCACCCACAGAAGATGGCAAGTCACACAATACAGAATGTTATAGTACACCAGCAATTAAAAATAATACAAGGTGCCTGCACCTATTCGTACAGAGCGCCAGGAACAGCACAAGCAATGTTTAAAAATACGGCGGTGTAAGTAGAGCAAGGCGCCTGCACCTGATCGTGCAGCACGCCAGGAGTGACAGATGGAAAATGCTGTAATCTCGATTTGCGAGTAGCAAGAGCAATTACGATGCACACTGTGGATCCTTTAGCCTTGAAGCCCCCAATGACGCCAGGAGCTGCCACCACCCTGACGAAACACTCTTACTCTTCTTTGACTCCCTGCATACACACTACAGCACTTTCCTCATATTCTCCGTCTTTTCATACTGACCTCTCTCTTTATATTTGTTTCTCCTGTCATACTTCGGCCTCTTTCCTCATAAAATTTTCACTCTTCATAATCCCCCATCTGTTAACTCCTTCTTTTCTCCTCATACTGTTTCCTCTGTTCTTGTACACCTCTTCTTTCCTTATACTCCACTTTTCCTCACATTCTCCGTGCTCTCTTCTGGTACTGTCCTCTCTCTCCTTAACACACCGTCCTTTCCTAGTATTACTTTTTTATTCTTATACTTGCGCCTCTTTCCATATATTCCTTCTTTTTTCTTCATAGTCTTTCTCTCTCTTCTTATAGTGCCCCCTCTCTCCTCTCATTCTCTTTCTTTCTTCTTATACTCTTCCTTCTCTCCTCATTTTTCCACCTTTCTCTTCATACTCTACCTTACCTATTCATACTTTCCAGTTTGTTCATACTCCCTTTATCCCCTTATATTGCAGTGTCTGTTTATACTCCCCTTTTTCCTCATATTTTCCCTTGCTACATACTCCTTCTTCTCTTGTTGTAAGTCCTTCCATTGTCATAGTCCCACCTTTGTCCTCATAATCCTCCCTCTCTTTTTACAAGTAATATAATAGAATATTTCATATATTTATTTTTGTAATGCTATATATATTTTTTTATGATAGATTTTGTTTATCAACACTGAAAAAATTCCTCATGCCTACAAAAGCTCAAAAGAGGAAACAACGAAAGAAAGGTGTTTATTTAGAGATAAGTCATCGACAAGATTCCCATGAAGAACAATGTGTTAACAAAAAGAAAAAAAAGTCCTGGTAAGAGAACGAAGACTTTTCTGAGGAAAATATTAATCACTAAGAGTAGAGTGTACACAGAGAAAAATACTATTCATGTATCTGCAATGAATAAAGAAGAAGAATAAAGAGAACAACCATGGAAAATCAACTTCTGAAAAAACAGTGTATAGTAAAAGGAGGGAAAACCTATTTATGGAAATTAGGAAAAAAATCTTTTATAATAAGAGTTGTGTCAAATTTGATTAAGGAAATTAAGAAATGTAAAAAAAAAACAGCATTTTATAAGAAGAAGAAACGTATAGGAAATGTTGTTGAGAAAGCTTTGGAATTGAAAAAGAAATTATTTGTTTTAGTAAACAATCAAATTCGATCACTAGGTAAGCCAATCCATTTAATGAAGGCCAAAAGTAAGTGGAGAAGAGTAATTAACAGAAGTAATTTTTCTGAGGTTTTTTTTGGGTGACTGGAAACACAGTTCAAGTTCTGAGCCTTTTTTTTTTTAATGAAGAGAGTAATTACTTGTTGCATGCAGTTGACACTAGTGTTCGTGCTTATGAGGTTAAACAAGGTTGTTCTATTGAGAAAGAGAAAATTGTTCCGAGAAATGCAGATGAAGTTTTAGGGAGACGTCCTAAAGCTCCAGTGTACACTTGGAATTGTAGTAGTATTTGTAGCGTATGGCAAGAATCTATAGATTTTCTACGCAATTTCTTACGTAACTATACTAAGAAAAGTGTTAAACAAAAGATTAAGATGTTGTAAGGACTAGACTCTTGCAGAGTGAGAGAAAAAACTGGTTTGCAAGTCCTTCTCTGGCTTGTCTTTCTAAAAAAGTATGTCAAAGTGTTTTTCATCATTTCAAGATGTTAGCAGTTCATCATACTCAAATGAGGAAATTAGTCAGAACGTTGTATTATGCAAAAAGTCCAGCACTAATATTAAAAAAAGTTGAACAGTGCTCTTTTGCATGGATCTGTATCAGATGTAAAAAATGTTTTTGATGAAATTCAGGTTAGTTACTTTGGTCCTCAGGAAGACAGTGCAGAAACGGAGACATTAATAGAAGAAAATGTGGAGTAGAATGTACAATGTTGTAGTGTAGAAAATTTTGAGCAGGAAATTACAAATTTTAAGGTGATTTCAGGTGAAAGGCCAAATTATTCTTGTATCTGTTGTCGACAAATTCATTATAAAAATCAGACCAGGTCTGTTGATTTGTATTTAAAAAGTGAAAAGAAAAATAATAATGAGTGGAAGGATTTTACAACTTTTTATTTGTTGGTAGAGAATCATTTTGAACTGGGTTCTGATCAGCGTATTTGTAAATATTGTTATAACAAATTAGACGAGAACAAAATGCCTGCTAGAGCTGTGCATAATAATTTTGAGTTGGTAAATATTCCTTCTGAACTGATGGATTTAAATACCTATGAGTCTATTCTTATTCAATGTGTGCATCCATTTCAGTCTATTGTTCATATTGAGCCTAAGACAGGGAAATTGCCTCCTTCAGATTTACAGAGAGGATTAAAGGGAAGAGTTGTCTATTTGCCTTTAGATTTAAAGAAAAATATTAAAACAATTGGTGTACAAAATGTTGAAGATGAACCTCTAGTTGTTTTAGTTAATGGTGTTCCTACTAAGAGTAAGAAAATCTAGCAAGAATTAGTGGATGTTAGGAAAGTGAAAAAGGCAACGTATCGGGTAAAAAATAATCAATACTATAAAAATGTGTATTTGGGAGAAGAAGAAATAACTGTAGAAGAAGATAGTGATTCCACATTTGGACACATTGAAAAAGTAGATGAGTCCAGAACTGAAGAGATCTACGAACATTATAGTATTCATCCACTTCATTCCAAAGAAGTGATGGGGAATACCATAGAGTTATTCTAAATGAAAGAAGCAAAGGGAAGTCCCATTAGTGTATAGGAAAAAAGCTTGGAAGCTCGTTGTTTACCTCAGTTGTTTCCAACAGGAAAAGGAGGACGATATGATGACCGACCTGTGTAGATTCCTGCATCTGAATACCGGACATCAAGGTTGTATGCAGAAGATCCAATATTTCAACAATGTATTCCGTATTTGTTTGAGAGTGACTTGTCTGGACTTTCTTATGCAGAGAATCATATATTGAAAACAGGTGTATATCTGAAAAATGTTTCGGCAAAGGAATTTTTGGATAAAGTACAGCAGAAAGATAATTTTTTGGAATCTCAGCTAATTAATCTCATGGCATGTCAGCGTGGTACTAATGAGTACTGGTACCATCGTCATGGAGAACTTAAATGTATGCTAAGGAACTTAGGAACTCCTACATGGTTCCTTACTCTAAGCTGTGCTGAATATGTTTGGGATGATTTCCTTCAATTTCTTCGAGAAGTAAATCCAAATATACTAAATATTGAATACAAGACACCTGGAGAATTGTGCTCTTTGGATCCAGTTAATGTATGCAGGTATTTCAATCATGGATTCGAAGCTATGATGTCTTTTATCACCAATAAAAAAAAATCCTCCTCTTGGAGAGGCTTTGGATTTTTTTGGGAGAAAGGAGTATCAAGCGAGAGGTGCTTCTCACATACATAAGCTAATATGGATCAAAGATGGTCCAAAATTTGGAACTGAGTCAGATCATACTGTGCTGTCTTTAATTGAAGAATATGCTACATGTGATATACCCAAAAGTACACAGGATAAGGACTTACGACAACAAGTCTTACGATTCCAAAGCCATCGTTGTGGGAAATACTGTCGTCAAAAGTATGAATCTAAGGACAAGTTTTACACCAAATATCGTTTTGGATTTCCACGTCCTGTAATATCCTGTAATATCGAAAGGAAGAGTGAACAATTTTATGTCATCTTTGTGACATACTATCACAAGAAAGTCTCCAAAAAATACCTACAACTTGAAAAGAAAATACAAAAATGGCTACAACCCAGTCATTTTGTTCATGTGGAATGCTAACATGGACATTCAATATGTCAGACAATTCCATTGCTGTTGCTCGATATGTAGCATCCTACATAACAAAATCAGAAAAGACAGAATTGAAGGAGATGTGGGAAGAGATTTTCCACGAGAAGAGTCTAAGTAGGAAATTATATAGTTACAGTTTGAAGATGATATCTCATCGAGAAATTGGAGCGTATGAATGTTCACATCGCTTATCATCTGCAAGTCTTTACTCCAAATCTAGATTTGGGTGAGTCTAGGTCTCGCTGCAACACGAAATCGAGTACTTAAATTTGTACAATAAATTGAATATTTAGCTGAAAAAGAGCCAGAAAGTACAGATATTGTGAAAACAAATATGTTTGAGACATATTATCCAAATAGAAGTCATCATCTGGAAAACATGTGTCTCTATGAAATGCTTCAAAACTATATTTTTAACGGAATATTATAGAAAACATCAATATTGGTATATATGCCATGGTTGGTTCTGAAGGGTGTTTAGTGAAATAAAGAAAAGGGCATTCGATTAATCACCGTAAACTGAGTTGCGAAACTCCTGACAAAAGGGAATTTGACTATTTAGCTCTTTTGCAACTTTTCAAGCGCTGGCGTTCAGAATTGGAATCACTTGGAGATTTTCAGAGCTATGAAGATTCGTTCAACAAAAGTAAAGATACTATAGAATGTACTGTTTTTGCTAATTATGGGAAAATGTTGAACGACGAAATTGAGTGAGAAGCTACAATTGCAGCTGAGATTGCTAGAGACAGTTCTCAAGACAGTCAAACTTCTTCTCCGTTGAGTCAGGACCCACTAGGAGAACCAATTGTTCAAAATGAAGCAGCAACTGCTATAGAAGAGGTAGAAACCAGAAGACCACAACTTGATGCTCCTGCATGTTCCAGCCCCTTGACTTTTCTGTGGGCCTATCTTTGCTTCTTTGACAGCGATTGTGACTTGAATCTGTGACCTTGATTACAATTCATCAAGCAATAAAAGAAACTCCATGAAAGCCCGACAAGGACGAATGTGAAACTAGATATCAGACAGTTTTGTTTCAAGCCTTGAAGAAGTCCGGCAACGGACGAAACGCGTCGGCTATCTGCAACTATCAAAAAAGAAAATAAAGAATAACAATTGAATAAAAGAAAGAAAATCCAAGTCAATGCTTTTGTGTGTCTTATCTGAATAAGCTGGGGAAACCATTAACTTTGTTCACTTATATGTTTTCAATAATTGTTCTGCAACAGTGTATAACTTTTGAAGGGTGCTGTCCAACTATCAAAATTAGAAACAGTAATGTATCAAGCACAAGAGATGTAAAACACTTAGGAAACTTGGAAGAACAACTAAATGTTGAGCAGAATCAAATATATGAGCAAGTAAGAGAACAGATTGACCATGGATTACTTCATGAGAAGAAAGAGTGGACAAGCTGGAACAGGCACAAGTTTTTTTATTAAAGTAATTATAACTTTTCTACAGAAAACCACTCGCATTTGTCTTGTGTTGTCACTGCTCCAACTGGATTAGCAGGCCACAATATTAAAGGAATTACTTTACATTGTTTATTAATGCTACCAGTAGAGCATGAAAACAAATTAGAATACCACAAGCTATCTGGAGAAGCCTGCTGTGAAGTTTCAAGAGTCTTGAGGAAAATGAAACTCCTCATTATTGATGAGGTAAGCATGGTATCAAACTTTGTGCTTGCCTTTGTGCATTTAAGAATGTAGCAAATTCTTAAAACAGAGTATGACGTATTATTTGGAGAAAAAGACGTCATAGTTGTGGGTGATCTTCTACAACTTACTCCTGTAAAAGGACATCCAGGGGCAGATTTATGACGGACTTGCGCCACGTTTACGCCGCCGTTGCGTGACGCAACGGCGCGGAAACGTGGCGCATCCCTGCGACCTATTTACAACGTGACGCATCTAGGCAGATGCGTCACGTTCTAAAGCCCTGCGCCACATGAAACCTGCATCAGGTTTCATGTGGGCGTTCTGTCGCAGGGTGGGCGTTCCCTCGTAGGAAAGCCCCGTAAAACTGACGCAGTGAAATCTACAAGATTTCACTGAGTCAGTTTTACGAGGCTTCTGCGTCAAATCCTTACGCCTGCTTGAAGCAGGCGTAAGGAGTGACGCACCACGTTATGTATGGGTGGCCTCTGTACATTGAAGGAGTTGCGTCACACTTGCGACGCTACTCCAGCAATGCGCCACCCGTACACCACAAGATGCGTCACGCATCTGCCCTTCCTTGCACCATGATGCGCCGCATTGTAAATGCGGCCCATCTGTGGTGTCGCAAGGAGGGAATTGCGTGACGCATCAGTTCTGGCGCATCCCTGCTGATTTGCAGAGATGCGCCAGAACTCATAAATCTGCCCCCCAGTGTTTAAAACACTGGCTCATGAAGATACCAGAAAGTCTTTGGGGAGCTTTGGAAATGTAAACATTTGGTCATATTTTGAGCATAAGGAACTTATTACAAATATGCGACAGGCAAATGATGCTGATTATGGAACTATTCTTTAAGATATAAGAATTGGAAAAGTGACTAAACATGGCAAAGAAGCTTTACAGAGACGAATACTTTCTGATTTGTTTCCAAATGAAAATATTGTCCCATAGAAAATATATATGAGAATTGCAGAAAACAAATTTGTAATCTGCTTAATGCCAACACTGCATGAATGTTCTATATTCAATGAAGAAATGTTAAAGTTGGAAAATGAAGAAATTATAAAATTGGAAGCTATTGATAAAATAGAACATGAAGGAATCGCTATTATTTTGACTGAAACGTTGAAGAAGAAATTGGATTCTTTAGACAAATCGATAAGTAAAACTGCTGGTTTAGAAAAGAATTTATATGCATGTGTAAACTGTAGGGTAATTTTACGACATAATTTGCATGTGGAAAAAGGTTTAGTAAATGGAGCAATGGGTAAAATTGTTGATTTTGTTAATTATGTAAATAGAGATGCTATAGAATTTTTGAAAATCAAATTTGATGAAATTGAAGAAGTACAACAATTTAGTCGTTGTTCAGCTCCGTTTTTGCTTGTAAAAGATTTGTATGTTCGCTGAAAACAGTTTTCTATTTCTTTGGCGTATGCGGTGACTATTTAATAATCTCAAGGTTTAGGTGTAGATAGTGCTTTAGTGAATATTGGAAGTACCGTGTTTAAAGAAGGTATGGCATGTGTTGCTTTGTCTCAAGTGAGAACTTTATCTGGATTGTACTTGATTGATTTTGAGGAGACAAAGATTAGTGCAGATGCAAGTTGTGTGAAAGAGTATAATACGTTAGGAAGAGAATATGCACACAATCTAGGTCAATATCCAGTATTTGGAAAGCGTGTGGTAGGTAGAAAAAGAAGATTTGAGAATATCTGTAGTGAAGCTGTAGAGAAGAAAAAAAACAAGATGAAGTTGTGATTGGAGGTAAAAAGCAAAAGGACAGTGTTGAAGAGAACGTTGGTTATCAGTTTGAAAATAGTTCTGGTGTCAACTGCTATGCTAATGTAGTTATTAATGTTGTTTTTTTTCTTGAAAGTTTGCAACAATAAATTGTTAAAAATCGGAAAAAAAGATTCTGTTTGTTGTTGTATTCTGTTTATGAGAAATGTAGTAGTGATAAAAGTAAAATACAAAGTGTTTCTGATATTCGAAATGTTTTGGACATATGTTCTAGTTCTACTCAATTTACGCAGAATATTCAGCAAGATTGTCAGGAATTTCTAATGTATATGCTTGTTGTGTTGGAAGATGTAGGTATAGATATTGAATACCTTTTTGGCCTTTCTTATAAATGGCAACATGACTGTGAAAATTGTTTGCTTACATGTAGCAGTAACATTGACAGTGAAAGATTCATATTTTTGATTTTACCTGACTGTGAATCATCAGTGTCTTTTAACAATCTAATTAGAGGAGCAGGTACAAACATGGAGTGTAGCCAATGTAAATCAGAAATGTCATCATTATTATTTATACAAAGATATGGCCAGTATGTAATTTAATGCTGCAACGTTGTAGAGCTGATGGAAGAAAATTGGAAACTTTAATTACAATTTTTGTAGCTGCTCAAGTAACAATATCAGGAAGAACTTTTGTAGCTGTTGCAATTATTTTTCATGATGGACCTTCTACAACATCTGGACATTACACTGTTTATTTAAAATGTCTGAAAGGTTGGATACATTGTAATGATATTCAATAGGTTTTTAAACAATGTTTGCCTAAAGAGTTACCAAATTCTTACCTAATATTTTTAAAGCCAACATTTTAAAAACAAAATTTGGCCTTTCAGGATTACTGCTGTTAAGGTAGGTTGCACTGATGTTTTAGAGTACTATGTAAGTGAGGGTGAGGAGCTTGAAATTGATCCTCGTGTCGACGTGGAGGCAGTGTAGGTGTCTCAGGTGGTGGGGGATGTGGCTGCGGCAGGGCACATTGATGATCAGTCGGGCGGAGGTGTTCTGGAGTCGTTGGACTAGTTGTAGGTGTTTGTCCGAGTTGAGATTTAGAGAGTTGATTCTTATGCGGTTGGTTACGTCTTTCGGTGGTATGTGGCTCCTTGGTGAGAGAGAAGATGAGTTGGGTGTCGTCGTCTTAGCAGATAATGTTGAGGTAGTGATGGAGGGCCACTTGTGTAAGGGTGCCATGTAGATGTTGAATAGTGTCAAGTTGAGGGATGAGCCCTGGGGGACGTTGCAAATTATGTTGGTGGTTTTGGATCTGAAAGCTGGGAGACGGATGCTGAGGATTACTATTGTGGAACTTCTTTACTAAGAATTTGAGAAATAATATTTGGCCATGTGGAAAAGTATGTAAAACCATTAAGGACAGTTGTATATTTTCTCAGCATATATTTAAAAGTAACTTTGTTTACAATGTATGAAAATTAATGATAGTGTTCTGGTATTTTAAGATTCTTTGAGATATCTCATAGTTACGTGAGAAATTGTTGTTTGAAAAAAACATTTAACATATGTTTTATTTCAAGATTTATCGATTGGTATTGAGAATGTTGAATGGGTTTTTTTAAGATAATTTTATTGATTTTCTATTTTTGCCCGCTGTTATCTGATGAGTACTACTGAACCGACTATTTCTAGTGAAATTCAATATATTCTGAGAACTGCAAAAGAGGCAAATGAAATGCTTTACAAGTTATTTGGTGTTCTAAAGGATATATTTTAACTGTATTTTTTTTTGTCTTTCACAGATGCTAATTTTATAATACATAATTTTTTTATTATTTATTATGTTTAGGGTAAGTATAAATAACTGTTAAGAATGGCCAACGGAGTGTGCTTCTACAGAGGTAAAATATCAAAACATGGATGGAGTACATAAGTGTTCAAAGATGGTTTGTATCTTTTATATACATTTGAAAAACTTAAAGTATAAATATACTGAGTGTACCAGTATTCTTTGCATTTTACTACAACACATCTGCTACTTTGGACCAGGTAAGGTAAATAGACATATTGTACTTTTTTTAGCACTGCATTTTCTCCTGGGTTAAGTTCGATAGTGATAAGGAGTGACTGGTTTGATAATTTAAGAAATTTCAAAAACTGAACATTCATATAAATAATTCTATTTATATAATGTTATAAAGTAGTTGAAATGGTATTTGTATAATATTTTTAAAGGGAAATTAGTCGATAAAGCTAGTTTTGTCCTCTGTATTAGGAAAAATGATAAAAAAAGTGTTTATGATTTTGTACAAGGATCTACAATATAAGAAATTCACTATGGAAAATCAAAAAAACAATATGGAAGAAGATTTCGAAATTAATAGCAGTGTCGTAGAAGAGCTGAACATACCTTTTACGAGCAGCAACATTGTCGAGGAAGAAATGAATGCTGGAGATATCAGCTTTGATTTTCTAGATGAAACCTTGAATGATGCTTTTGTGGAAGCATTAGATGACATTTAGATTCATCAGATGACTTTTGAAATTTATAAACAGGAAAATGAAATACCTGATAAAATTATTTTTGAAGCCCTATTAAATTATGAGATGTTACAAGAATACAGTTATTATTATAAAATTATAATGGTCTGAGACACTCTGCTTATAGAATTGTAATCATTCTTTATCCTTGAGTAGACAGGTTAGTCGGACTTCCTCTACCTGTTTCGGGGTCATTAGAACCCTTAGGAAACTATCCCATTTTCTCTCATTAGAGGCACGTAAACAGGCTGTGTTCACCCTGGTGATCTCCATGTTGGATTACTGTACCGCGCTGTACCTGGGTATCAACAAAGGTCTTCAACAGCGTTTTAAGTTAGTACATAATCCGAAGGCAAGGTTCGTGTTGAGCCTGCCAAAATTTCACTCTGCCGCTACAGGTATCAGGGCCCTTCACTGGCTGCCGCTGAAACTGAGAATGTATTTTAAGACCCTCTGTTTTACCCATAAAGCCTTCTTTGATGCGGGCCTGAAGGTATCAAGGTGATCCTTCAGCGCTACATTCCTAGGAGGCAGCTGCGTTCTGCGGACAAGAATCTTCTGGTAGTGCCCAGGTTTAACAAGGCGAGATGGGGAGGCTGTGCATTTTTCACCATTGTTCCTAAGTTGTGGAATGCCCTCCCCGAAGAAATCACGGTCATTCCTTCTCACCTTTTGTTCCGCAAGGCTCTTAAGACCAGGTTTTTCTCCCAGGCTGCCTTGTGAAGTACTTTGAGGCGCTCTGGACCTGCTACCACTTGTGCTGTCTGCTGTTAGCCCCTTGATGCCCATGGGCTTAGTTCGCACTTTATAAATCCCTAATTCATTCATTCATTCACTACCCAAGTACTCATGGTGCAAAGTGGGCATTAGGGCATGAACTGCTTCAAACCCTTATAGACTACGTATGTATTTTTCTATGCACTGGCAAACTTGTCTTTTATAGCTTTTATTTCCCAGTCTGTATCATTAGACTTTCACCAAATACTCTCACACTACTGTTTTAATGTTGTAGTGAGTCATTCAGCAGTATGTGCTTATCTATACACTGTTCTATAAATGAATCTCGTATACATTCAACGACACACTCTCCTTGCAGAATTATAATAATTTAGCCAGTACCTATTTAGTCTTGGTGCAAAGTGGGCCTTGGGGCATGGACTGCTTCAAAAGCCTATAGACTATGCATGTACTGTTCTATGCACCAGCAAACTTGTATTTTGTACCTTGTATTCCCCAGTTTGTATCCTTATACTTCCAGCAAACTCTCTGTGATTGACGATTCATTTTTGTACTGAGCTATTCAGTAGAATGTCCTTATCTATGTACTGTGCAAAGAAGCTCTTATAGATACACTCATTAACTCTCCTTGCGAAACTGTAATCATGTAGTCACTACCCAAGTAATTATAGAGCAAAACTGGTTTTAGGCCATACACTGTTTTAAACCCCTATAGACTGTATTTGCAGTCTTCTGTACACCTGAAAAATTGTCTTTTATACCTTCAATTTCCCCATTCTGTACCTTTACACTTCCAGCAAAGACTCTGTGATTGCTTATTCAGTATTGTACTAAGCTATTCAGTAGAATGTGCTTATCTATGCACTGCTCTAAAAATAAAGCTCTTATAAATTCAGTCATACACTCTCTTTGCAGAACTGTAATCATGCAGACAGTACTCAAGTAATTTTAGTATTTTAGTGAGTCATGCAGCCGTATGTTCTTATGTATGCACTGTTTTGAAAGTGAACGTGCTATATATTCAGCCAGACAGTCCTCTTGTAGAACTGTAAGAATTCAGTTGGTTTCAAAAACTCATGCATCAGAGTAGGCCTTAGGGCATAAACTGCTTCAAATCCCTATAGACTATGCATCCACTAATACACCGGCAAACTTGCCTTTGTTACCTTCAATTCCCCAGTCTGTATTGTTACAGTTTCATCAAACACTCTCACACTACTGTTTCAGTATCGAAATGAATCATAGAGAAGTATCTGCTTATCTATACATTGCTCTAAAAGTGAAGCTGCTATACATTTAGGCAGACACTCTACTTGCTGATTTGTAATCATTCAGCTAGTACTCAAGTACTCATGGTGGGAAGTGGGCCTTAGGGCATGGAGTGCTTTAAATCCATATACACTATACATGCACTGTTCTATGCACCTGAAAATTTGCCTTTTATATGTTCAATTCTCCAGTCTTTATTCTTACAGTTCCACTAAACACTCTGTCACTCCTGTTATAATTTTGTATTGACTAATTGATCAGTGTGTAGTAATCCATTCAGTACATTAAAACAAACACTAATCAACAGATGTACAATATGTAGTACATTCCTAGAGATATGCCAGTTATTGTGTACTGTGACATCAGCACTATGGATGGACATTATATACAATGTGGTGTACTATGGGGAAAAAACAACACAGATATGTGATGTATTTGTGTTGTGAAGGCGACGCATTACTTGACTTGGGTTGCAAGCGTAACGCAGCTCCAGCAAAGTTCTTGGGGCCCTATGCTCACAAGGCTGTGTCATCCTGACACCTGCTTCAAGCAGGTGCAAGGTTTTGACGCAGCATAAGCTGAAAAGTGACTGAAATGAAATCTTATAGACTTCACTAAGTTATCCAACGTCAAAGCGCATTCGTAACGTATGCACGAGTACGCGCACAGTACGATTTACCGTACAAAGTATGGTGCGATCACCGTACGCGTACAGTACGATTAACCAAAAAAAAACTATGAAAAAGGAATTATATCAAATTACATTTTAATATATTGAAAATATATTGAAAAAAAAGTAATAAAAAAAACATTTAGAATTTACTTTTGTTATTTTACATAAAAAATATGAAATGTAACTTAAAAAATAAAATAAATATAAGTATTCGTAATAAAAATGTAGGAACTTAGTATAAAAAGAAATAAATATAATAATTATTACATTTAAAACTTATCATTTACAAAACCTTTGAAATTAACTGAAAAAACCATAGGTTTGAGCCACGTAATAGTTAGGAATTAGCATTTAAAAAACCTTGCAAATTCACTGAAAAAGCCATAGGTTTCACACACGTTATAGTTAGGAATCAGTGATGAGATGAGTGATGCCACTGACCATGTCATGAGTGATGTAATATGTGACATCATCAGCAGTGCATTGCGGGCACGCGAGTTATAACTAGCTGAACTAACTATAATGGGGGAACGTCAATGGTTTTGTATGAGTGAAATGTCCAGCTAACTATAACATGTGTGAAACCTATGAGGTGCGCACGGAAAGCTGATTGGCTCTCGGGTGTCTGTAAACATTCGAAACAGTCCGGAGAGGCCGCCATCTTGTGTCTCGGTAAAATCGAGACACAAGAGGTGGCAAAAACAAAGGGGCAAATGACCATAAGGGGGCAGAGTAGACCCCCCCTGAACCCCTAGGTTTGATGTGGGGGCCATAAAAGGGCCCCGCTGGGCAATCTTTTTTTTTTTCGATTTGCGCGGGGGAGGGGGGGAGCGCCCGGTGCGTGCATCGGGGAGCGGATCGGGGAGCGTACCATGAAGAAAAAAGAATGACAGAGTTTTTGAAAAATGAAGCCTTTTTTTATAAATTGGAGGTAGTTCTAAAAAGAACTGTTTTTTTATTATTTTTGTTGTGTTATATATTTTTTATTAGTTTTTTAACATTTTTTTCTTTTTTTGGCTTTTCGGAACATTTTTTGTTTTTTTTGTATTTTTTAGGGGGAGAAACAAAAAACAGGGAATTCAAAAGGGTTCAACAGGAGCAAAAAAAAAGCGAAACAAATTAATGTTTCCTTGGGCACTTGTGGTTATCCCAAGCACGATTAATAAGTGTGATGCATTGCTCTCCATAGCATATTGTTTGTCCACAAAAAATACAAACCATTTTAAAATTTGAAAATGTGGTTTGTATGGTGGAGCATGTCTCCCTAACTTTCGGTCCTGATGGGGTGGAAACATTAGTTTGGGAGGTGCTGGCAGAAGATTGGACAGGGTTTCTGGCCAGTTCCCTGACCTCTGCCCTAGCATAGTTATTTGGATGCTTTTGAAGCATATGCCTAATCATTGTGTGGTTGCCGAAGGAGTATTTTTTGTTGAGATTCCCCCTTGACAGCTCCTGATGACAGATTAAGCAGGTTGCCTTAGGTGCATTTACTTTTTTTTTGTCGTTGGGGATTGAAAAAAATTGCCAGATGATGTGCTCTTTTGGTTTGTAGGTAATATGGTCCTCTCTGACGAATCTACTCTCCTCCTCCTCATCCTCCTCCTGTTCTTGATCTCCACCACTGTGAAGTTGTGGAGGTCCTTGTGGTGGTGGTGGTGGTCCAGAAGATCCAGCAGCTGCAGCTAATGTAGCCATTTTCGACTGATATAAGTGCAGGTCTTCCTCCCTCAAAGCACAAAGGTAGAATAAGGAAAAAAGGTGAGGGATTTCATCATTTCGAAAAAAAGAATTTCCTGAACCAATGAAAAGTTTTATTTTTAGGTCACATGACCAGGGGTTTCATCATTATGAAACCAAAACTGTTATGAACCAATGAAAAGTGTTATTTTCAGGTCACATGACCCGATGCGCTTACGCTACGCGCCCCGGGGCGCGTCCAGAGGCGCGTCGCGTAAGCGTGTCGAATGCTTCCGGGTGCGTTTACGCCGTGCGTATCACGCGGACGCGGCTACGCGATACGTCACGATTATGTTTTTGTTCGTGACATTGGCGCTAAGGGGACGCTCCCCGGTACGCGCCCCCGGGCGCTTAATAATACTACGCTTTCCGGGGCGCTCACCGGGGCGCGCACCGGGAGCGCCTTCCGAGGCAAAAAAAAAAGAACGATATACAAAAAAATTGCCAACATTGAAAGGACTGGTAGCCCCATGTGCCTTTGCTATATCTCAAGATATATGCTCAAGTGGTTTTTAAGAAAATTATCTTTGAAAAAATATATATTGGGCTACATTGGGCTATATATATGTCAGAGCCCAAATGTAGTCCAAATGTAGCCCAATGTAGCCCAAAGATGGCCACCAGAGACAAAAAAATACAAATGTAGTCCAAATATCAGAATGTACCAGAGTGTTCTAAAGAACAACTAGGGCGCTAACAGTCTTACTTATAAAGTCAGACTTATGGTTAGGAATTACCATTAAAAAAACCTTTCAAATTCACTGAAAAAACCATAGGTTTCACACCAGTTATAGTTAGGAATTAGCATTTAAAAAAACGGTGAAATTCACTGAAAAAACCATAGGTTTCACACCAGTTATAGTTAGGGATTAGCATTTAAAAAACCTATTAAATTCACTGAAAAAACCATAGGTTTCACACCAGTTATAGTTAGGAATTAGCATTTAAAAAACCTAATAAATTCACTGAAAAAACCATAGGTTTCACACCAGTTATAGTTAGCTGGACATTTTACTGACATAAAACCATTGAAATTCCCACGTTATAGTTAGTTGGACTCACTATAACTTGCACGCCTGCAATGCACTGCTGATGACGTCACATATTACATCACTCATGACATGGTCAGTGACATCACTCATGACATCACTGATGACACCATCCTTGTGACAGACTGACAGACCTCCTTTCAGTGTAATGTAACCCTTGAAACACATATTCAACAATAGAAACTAACATTTTCAAAAAAATGGAGAAACCCATACCAGTTACAACAACCAATTCAGTAATTCCACCATCTATATACACATCCACTCATTCAGCAACAGTTATATATACTCACTCATACATATACTCACTCATCATACGTAGTGAAACACATATACATCCTGTTACACACCGACAGTCATCCAAAAGTTACTCACACACATGCAAAAAAACTATTGAACATCCATTTATTTGCATATACAACTATACACACACTAGCACATTACTTCTAAGGAAACTTACACATACTTACTCTCTTAAACAATCACTTATAGAAACACATACTTATTTAAACAGGAACTCTTTCAATCTCTCACTCTCACATATACTCACTTTTATACATCAATAGTTACTTATTCTAGATTAAATATGTAGTTACTCATAAAGACACTAGTGAGGCAGGCATTCACTCACTAACACACACATATACACACTCATCCACCCATACAGTCCTGCACATATGCTGTCTTCAAAACACATACAAACAGTGAGTCAGTCACCAACCCATGCAGCCACTTATACACAAAGTGAAACACTGATACTTATATTTAATATTTAAACAATACTCGCTAATATATGTATTCACAAAGATACACATAATAAGCCAATTAACCAATCAAATTTATTTTTAAAAACATCCATTAAGACACTTATTTAAAAATGTATTCTTCCATCGACCTTTACAATTACATATATAAAACATATTTATTTTTCAGAAAGACACACATTCACTGGATGGTGTCATCCGTGATGTCATGAGTGATGTCACTGACCATGTCATTAGTGATATGTGACGGCATCAGCAGTGCATTGCAGGCGCGCAAGTTATAGTGAGTCCAACTAACTATAACATGGTAATTTCAATGGTTTTATGTCAGTAAAATGTCCAGCTAACTGTAACTCAGTGAATATATATATATATATATATATATATATATATATATATATATATATATATATATATATATATATATATATATATATATATATATATATATATATATATATATATATATATATATATATATAATCTACTGTTGGTCGCCAGTAGGTAGTTATAGTTAGGACCTATTATCCATAGGAAAACTGCAACATTCTATTGCCAATAACTTAGGCATCGATTGATAAATCTTCTTTAAATTTTCCTAACTTTTGGCTAGCTCAGTTCCATAAAAATTTGGGGGTGATTGGTGAAGCGGGGGCCGAGGAAAAAGGGGGGTCCCAAAATGTGTTTTCCCCATGCAATTTCTCATAGGACCTTTAGCCACGGCTACAGCTCGAACGGCTGAATGGAATTACACCAAATTTGGCAGAGAGGTAGTCCTCAGTTCCGACTTGTACCTTTGGCATATCAGGTGTCAATCTGTTCAGTAGTTTCTTTGAAAATTATGGTTAAAGTCATTTATATATCTATGGGCGCAGAGGATCCGCAGATTGTGCGAGGATTGGCCTCGTAGTATAAGCGCTCAGTTCCGATCACGCGCTGACTTCTAATTGGCTGTCAAGCGGTTGTAAACATTCGAAACCATGAGCTGTTGGCAGCCATTTTGTGCCTCGGTAGAAGCGAGGGTGAAGAAGTCTGTGAAATATGTTGGCAAAATATGAACAGGGTAGGATAGACACACCCTGACCCCCTAGGACTGCCCAGGGGGTGACAAAGGGCCCTGTTGGGCAAAAAAAACGTAGGAACATTTTTTTACAAAAAAAGTCACAAGATGCACGCAGGATCCGCTCATTGGGTCGCTGAAAAAAACGAAGCATGTATTTTTAGATATATATATCAAGCTTATGTGTATAGATGTTGGGTGGTTCTACAAAGAGCCCTTGTGTTTATTGAGAGATTTTAGTAATTACAAGTAAGTACCGATGCAGAGTTAAAAGTTCACGAGGAAGACTCAGTTTCCTTCAATTGTAAAATAAACACTATCTCTTTAATAGATGCCATGCATATTGAAACGCAGATTGTTGTGGTATATGGACAATATTCTATAGTCTCGTAGAAAAGTAGAAAGTTTTATTCACATGTTTAATCACTTATGTGAGCAGATCAGGTGTTCCAGTCTTTCCCTATCTTGATGACTGGCTGGTGAAGGTGAGCTCGCCCCTGGCTGTCGTTTCCCACCTCCAGACTATGGTCAACCTCTTGCACCTGCTGGGGTTGTCTATCAACATGCCGAAGTCGCACCTATGCCCCTCTCAGAAGCTCCTCTTCATCGGAGCGGTTCTGGAATCGGCACAGTTTTGGTATTTTCACTCCGAACAGCTGGTTTGGGATATTTAGGCTCTGATTCTGATCTTTGCAGACTAAGAATCCAGTCAGCTTTGCAAGGGAAGAGATAAGGAGATTGAGAGAGGCTCCTCCTGCTTCATGAGGAGCCCAAGTACCAGTGGAGCACACCGTTAACCTCTACTGCACAGCCTAATATTTGTCCCCAATTTGGAACCCTTTAAAAAAAAGTAAGAAGGTTGTGAGCTCTGTATGCCATCCTAATACCTAATCATCCTTTAGTTATCAGAGATCTACCCTGTATCAGACTCATCCATACAAGTGTAAATCGGAGATTATCTGCCACCGAAAACCTCTCAAGTACTTATATCTGTAACTTTTTAACTTCGTCAAGTAGTCGTATTGTAAGTATTTACATTAATGTTGTCCGCTAAAAATTTGTGAATCTCTCAGGCTTCATACAACTAGTTCATGCCATATTTGAGACATCGGTGAAATGAACTGGAACAGGAGAATATTCTTTCTTCAATGTTGGTAACTTGCTGCTGACTTATGTAACATTGTGGTAACTGAAAAAAGAGTTAAACATGTATATGTTGTACATATGTCCAAGCTTAATTTTAACGTTCATAAAAACAATTGTTCTCAATAGGATTGGGGATGAAAAGTAATCATCATAGGTTATGTTTGGACAGCAAAATAGGAAATAGTATTGCATTATACAAATGTTAGGCCGAGATTGGTCACTCACTTCATTCACATACTCCTGGGCTTGATCTGATAAAACCCTTTTTGGACTTCAATGATCTAGAAATTCAGAAATAAATAAAAAAAAAATTCAAAACAACATTTTTACTTTGCATTTGAAGTACTGGATGAAAACGTGTAACGAGCATTTAAATGAGAAATGGGTTTCAGAAAGAAACGTCTATAAGACTATCACAATGCAGATTTATATTTTATAGAAATATTTATAGAAGCAAGAAAAATTATAACTCATACATTGTTCAAGTTTAAATCACATATTTGGGCAATAAAATCGGGAGGACATGCTTTTTTTTACGTTTGGTTGATTTCAGAATGCCTACGAATTCTAGTAAAACATGACAATAACACAGTTATCCGTCTGCAAACCATCAAATACACAAATGCTTATGTCAGAATGGTTTTCGATCATGAAATGTTGAAGACTAACCTGATAACTTTATTAGGTCCATTGCAATTTTCGACTGATAACATATGGAGAGCAGTCAGTGGATCTGGTGTGTCGAGTTGTTCACCACCGTGTGGTATAGTGTATTAGCAGGACAGCTTGTGGTGACTAGTATGTCTCATGATTGAAATATCTCAATAATGAGATAGAACAGGGGGCAAATGAAGTTTAAGGTTATTAAAAAACATGGAGAGCATGCAAAAATACAACATTGACCAATCGATTACATATGCAGTGCATGGGGAGGAAGCAGCACGTGACGCACTACTTAAAAAATGATATGCGGCAGGATTAAGTGATTTGTCCAGAAACATCGTCTACCAAGGCAAAATATTTAAGTTATAGGAGCTGGAAACTGTGCTAAAATACACTTTTGCCGAAAACATTACTTTTGCAATGCATGGGGCACGTAACGCACTACTTACATGAGAAAAACTACATCGCATTAACTTGAACGACACATGGTACACTGCTGCGGGAGCGGCCACGTGGCGCTTGGTAAATTAAATAAACGCAGCAGGATTACGTGATTTGCACAGAACAAAGGATAGCAAATCAAGTTTAACGTTATTAAAAAATATGGAGATCATGCTAAAATACAACTTTGACCAATCGATTACATGTGCAGTGTATGGGGAGGAAGCAGCACGTGGTGCACTACTCAAATAATGAAAAGCGGCAGAATTAAGTGATTTCCCCAGAAACATCGCCTACCAAGGCAAAATATTTGAGGTATAAGAGCTGGAAATAGTGCTAAATACACTATTGCAGAAAACATTAGTTTTGCAATTCAAGGGGCACGTGTTGCACTATTTACACAAGAAAAACTACATCGCATTCACTTGAACAGCACGTAGCACACTGCTGTAGGAGCGGCCACATGGTGCTTGGCAAATTAAACAAACGCACCAGGATTAAGTGAATTGCCAAAAAACAAAAGTTACTAAGTTAACTATAATGATATTAAAACGCAGGAAACCATGCTTAAAAACAACATTGTCAAAACGAACATGAATTTGCATTTACGATTGTTCTGATTAATTTATGTAATTACTCTTAAAAAAAGTCCTCACCTATGAAGAAGTGGATACAAACACTCTCAATGGCTGTGACTGCGGAATAGGAAAAGTTCAAGATGATTGGCAGCTTATAAATGCTTTACAGAAGGATGATTGGTTGAGAATGATGTCACTGGGTGTGAGAGCTGTGATTGGGTATGTTGTAATTGAGCATGGGCAAATAAAATGAAAGCATTAGGGGTATATAGCCAGACGGTGGGACGTATTGTGCGCATGCGTAACATTAACACGCATACGCTACCACAAACATGCATGCGCAAAGTGAAGGCAACTCCTACGGGGTAAATACATAGATGGAGTTCGGATGTCCCCATGGTCTTAAAGTGGCTTCAGGAGGGGGGCTTTGCTGCCCTCCTCCATAAAATAATAATATATAATTACCCATGCCCCGGGGGCTCGGGACCCCGGTGCAAGGAATTGGGCACGGGAGGGGGGCCACGCGGCCCACTACCCATAACAAAATTGAATACGTATACTCCGCTTATTGTCATTGTACCATAAGCGCACCCTTCCGAAAACGTGCTGAAGGCTAATTGGCTGTCAAGTGGTTGTCAACATTCAAAACTAGAAACTGTTGGCAGTCATTTTATGTGTTGGTACAAGGGAGGCTGAAGAACCGTGTGAAATGCGGTTTTAAAACATGAAAAGGCGGAGGGTAGACACACCCTGATCCTCTAGGTCTCCTCAGGGGGTCCCACAAGGACCCCCAGGGCCCCTATGTGTTTCTTTTTGGGGAACAATCGTGGGTTGTGTGTATGATCTGCGCATTCTAGCGATATTAAAAAAAAAAGGACGTGGGCTTCCGCGCGACTTTGGTAATTTGCATTCTTTCAACTGTTTAGAGGAGATGCAGCAGTGCTGGATCCAGGATCCACCACTGAGTAAGAAAAGGTAATGATAACACTACCTGCTCAGTGAATTTCCTCCCATAGGATAACAGTGATGTACTTTTTAAGAAAGTTAAAGAAAATTATTAAAATATTAATCTTATCTTAATATTTATATTAAATATATATAAATAAGTCTTTCAACATTGAAAAAAATCATGGAAGTTGTGCACACGCCGCGTCTTATACGTATATGACGTCACGTCCGTCACATCGAGTTATTCGTACATTTCGCGTATGCTCAAGGCATCGCGCACAAGTCGCATGGCAACCGCGTCAGAAAAGTTGTACCCGTCGCACACCCTTCGCAGGTCCTATACAGCGACCCTAAAATGGCGAACACGTTTGGCGGAGTAAATGAGCAGGGTGTTCGTAGGGTGCGCAACTGCAAAAAAAAAGTAAAAAAAAAAATTTAAGTATATTAAAAAACAATATAAAATAATGGAAATAAAATATGTTTATGTAAAAAAAAATATTAAAAAATGTGTAATGTAATTTAAAAAGTAATATCTAAAAATAAAAAGATTAAAAAATTTGGTTAAAAAATATAAAAAAAACTATACAAATATTTACACATTAGCATTTAAAAAGTCTTTGAAATTCACTGATAAAACCATAGGTTTCAGACATGTTATAGTTAGGAATTAGCAAAAAACCTTTGAAATTCACTGAAAAACCATAGGTTTCAGATAAGATATAGTTAGGAATAGCATTTAAAAAACCATAGAAATTCACAGAAAACACCATAGGTTTTAGGTGTTTTATAGTTAGCCACACCTTTCACTCGTATAAAACCGTTGAAATTCCCCCGTTATAACTCACGCGCTCGCAATCCACTGCTGATGATGTCACATATTACATTATTCATGACATGGTCAGTGACGTCACTGATGACATCATTGATAACATCTCAAATGACATCACTTCTGACATCACTGATGACATCATCCATGTGACAAGCTGATACACCTGATCATACAGTAGCATCTTCTTTTAACACTTATCATAAAATATGAAGTACCATATTTGAAACCATTGACACACCAGTGCAAATTTCTAAAAACACACTCATTGATTCCTACATCTATATTTTTTGTGTGTTGGACATATATCATTGAGAAATATATTCACTCATCACCACACCGATAAAGAGATTCACTCACCCAAACAACTGTTTCCACATACAGTCTTAGCCTCATATACTTACTAAATCAACAATTTACACATCTTTCCACAGTCACACACGTCACACCCAACCACAAACACATTCATTCACTATCCCATACAAATACTCATTTAACTAATTATAACTAATGTAGACTTTCACATAGGTAGTAACCAACTTATGTAGTAGTTTACACAACACAAGATAAAGTGATACAGGTATTCCTACAGTTTAAACGCTATCCCATATATTTAGTGAGACACTTAAAATTCCTCACTTAGACAATCAATCACATTGGTACTAAATACTCCATTCACACACTTGTACATCCACTCAGTCTTCAAGGCAGATTGCTATATATATATAATACATATTTAAATAATGAACCAAACCGCTTTCACTGGATGATGTCATCAGTGATGTCACTGACCATATCATGAATGATGTAATATGTGACATCATCAGCTGTGGATTGCGGGTGCGCGAGTAATAGTTAGTACAACTAACTATAACGGGGGAATTTCAATGGTTATATATGAGTGAAATGTGTAGCTAACTATAGCACCCCTAAAACGTAAGGTTTTTTCTGTGAATTTCTAAGGTTTTGTAAATGCTAATTCCTCACTTTAACTTATCTGAAACCTATGTGTTTTTTCACTGAATTTATATATGTTTATATTTATACATGTTATAACAGTTGTTTAGGTGAGTGAATATCTTTATGGGTGTGGTGATGAACAAATATCTCTCTTAATGGTACATGTCCAACAGAGTAGAAAATTAAAAGGCAATGTATGTTTCAGTTGCTGTTTATAAATAAGTATACATAAGACTCAGTTATTGTATGCATGACTGTATGGATAACTGTATACTTGTAATAGTGATTTTATAACACACTAAGTATAATTTACGATCTATATGAATAGATAAATTGCTGTTTGTATAAGGGTATAGCTAAGTAAATGTAAGTATGATCCATTGTTTGCATAAGTGAATAGGATGACTTTATAAGTGAATAGGATGTGTGCTGGTGTGTAATGTTGATATAGGTGTATAAGTATATTTGATAGTGTTCTATTGATCATTGACTGCATGTATGAGTGAATCTGTAAGTAAGTGATTAGATGTGTGTATAGATCTAGGAATCACTGAGCAGGTTTTTAGAAACTTGTATTGGTGTGTCAATGGATTCAAATATGATACTCTGTATTTTACAGTGAGTGATGAAAGGTTATACTAGTGTATGATGAGGTATATCGTCATTTTGACATCTCAAATGACATCTCAAATGACATCACTGATGACATCATCCACGTCATCAGTGATGTCACTGACAATGTCATGAATGATGTAATATGTGACATCATCAGCAGTGGATTGCGGGCGCGCGAGATATAGTTAATACAACTAACTATATCAGACGAATTTCAATGGTTTTGTACGAGTGAAATGTCCAGCTAACTATAACACCCCTTAAACCTCCAGTTTTTTCAGTGAATTTTTCTAAGGTTTTTTAAATGATAATTACTAACTATATCAGGCCTGAAACCTGTGGTTTTTTCAGTGAATTTCAAAAGTTTTTTAAATGCTAATACCTAACTATTTCAGGCCTGAAACCTATGGTTTTTTCAGTGAATTTCAAAGGTTTTTCAAATGCTAATTCCTAACTATATCAGGCCTGAAAACTTAGTTTTTTCAGTGAATTTCGAAGGTTTTGTAAATGACAATTTTTAAATGAATTAACTGTTATATTTATTTGTTTTGATACTGATTTACTACATTTTTATTATAAATATTTTTATTTATTTTCTTTTGTAAGCTATCTTTCATATTCTTAATGAAAAATAATACCAAAACTTAATTCAAAAATATTTTTTTTATTAATTTTTTTTTTTAATATAGGCTGAAAGATGCAGCACTGAGGTCTGTCCTGATAGCAGGTGAGTAAATCGCAATTCGTATTTCGGCTGATTTTTGAGGAATTTTTAAAGTTCCAAAACTCCACACTTAGAAGAATTTCCAAGTGAAACCAGTCAATATTAGAATATGGAACGAAATTCAAGTTACTGTAACTACGATTAGAATTACTTTTCAGGATCAGTAGTGGGCTGAAAAATGCAGCACTAAGGTCTCTGCTGATAACAGGTTAGTATATCGGTATTCGTAGATCAGCTGATTTTAGAGGTCTTTTTTAATGTTCCAAAACTCCACAATTAGTAGAATTTCCAAGTGAAACCAGTCAATGTTAGCCTACGGAAGGAAATTCAAGTTACTGTAACTACGATTAGAATTACTTTTTGGGATCAGTAGTGGGATGAAAAATGCAGCACTGAGGTCACTCCTGATAACAGGTGAGTAAATTGGAATTCGTAGTTCGGCTGATTTTTTAGCACTTTTTTAAAGTTCCAAAACTCTACAATTAGGAAAATGTTCAAGTGAAACCAGTCAATGTTAGCCTAGAAAGGAAATTCAAATTACTGTAAGTACGATTAGAATTACTTTTCAGGATCAGTAATGGGCTGAAAGATGCAGCACTGAGGTCTCTCCTGATAACAGGTGAGTAAATCGGAATTCGTAGTTCGGCTGATTTTTGAGGAATTTTTTAAAGTTTCAAAACTCTACACTTAGGAGAATTTCCAAGTGAAACCAGTCAATGTTAGCCTATGGAAGGAAATCCAAGTTACTGTAAGTATGGTTAGAATTACTTTTCAGGATCAGTAGTGCGCTCAAAGTTGCAGCACTGACGTTTCTTGTGATAACAGTTGAGTAAATTGGAATTCGTAGTTTGGCTGATTTTACAGGAATATTTTGCTCAATAGTGAAGGAAGAGGGCAGGGCCTGACATAACAGGTGTGCAAACACCCCCTGTGGTGTGTTTTAGATTAGGGAACTAATTCCTCTTCAATCCTGAGGTCCCCTGTGAGCCAAATAGCCCACCAGGTACCTCCAGTATGCGCCAGGCAGCTGTGTTGCAGAGAGGTGTTCAGAGGGCACGCCCGCTTTTTACAACACTCTGCAAAACAGCTCTGTGGCGCTTCCTGGAGATACCTGTTGGACTAGTTGCCCCCTAGGGGACCTATGGATTGAATTCCCCAACTTAAAACGCGCCACAGGGCATGTTTGCGCTCACATAACCTCAAGCCCCACCCCCTACCTGGATTGGTGTCAGTACAACGCAAATTATTACATCGCATTCCGTTACAACGGAATTTTTACAACGCAGGATCCATTACATCGGATGCCATTACAACGCATGACATTACATAGCAGATGGTATTACAACGCATGGCATTACATCGTAAGTATAGGTAAGTATACCTTTTTTTAAAAATGTTATTAAGTTAATTTAATTAATTTAATTTAATTAATTTAAATAAAATACATTTTAAAATAGCCATTAATTTAATTTAAAAAAATAATATCTATTTAATAAATGTAATTTTAATAAAAAATGGGAATAATTTAATTTAATTTAAATAATAAAATTAACTTAATGTACATATTTTTATAATTGATATTAAATTAAATTAATTGAAATAATTTATTTAATTTAATTAATTTAATATAAAAATGTAATTAATGAAATAAAATTAATTTAATTTATTAAACATATTTTAATTAATTTAAAAATGGTAAATATAATTTAATTAACCCAAAACACAAACCCCTGTACCCCAAAACCCAAACCCTGCCCTAAAACCTAAAAACACCCCCGTACCCCAAAACCCAAACCCTGCCCTAAAACCTAAAAACACCCCTGTACCCCAAAACCCAAACCCTGCCCTAAAACCTAAAAACACCCCTGTACCCCAAAACCCAAACCTTGCCCTAAAACCTAAAAACACCCCTGTACCCCAAAACCCAAACCCTGCCCTAAAACCTAAAAACACCCCTGTACCCCAAAACCCAAACCCTGCCCTAAAACCT
Source organism: Lissotriton vulgaris (assembly GCF_964263255.1). Lineage (NCBI taxonomy): Eukaryota > Metazoa > Chordata > Amphibia > Caudata > Salamandridae > Lissotriton > Lissotriton vulgaris. The sequence continues at coordinate 1,906,124,292 of NC_141689.1, forward strand.
AAAAACACCCCTGTACCCCAAAACCCAAACCTTGCCCTAAAACCTAAAAACACCCCTGTACCCCAAAACCCAAACCCTGCCCTAAAACCTAAAAACACCCCTGTACCCCAAAACCCAAACCCTGCCCTAAAACCTAAAAACACCCCTGTACCCCAAAACCCAAACCCTGCCCTAAAACCTAAAAACACCCCTGTACCCCAAAACCCAAACCCTGCCCTAAAACCTAAAAACACCCCTGTACCCCAAAACCCAAACCCTGCCCTAAAACCTAAAAACACCCGTGTACCCCAAAACCCAAACCCTGCCCAAAAACATAAAAACACCCCTGTACCCCAAAACCCAAACCCTGCCCTAAAACCTAAAAACACCCCTGTACCCCAAAACCCAAACCCTGCCCAAAAACCTAAAAATACCCAAACACCCCAAAACATATACCTCAGTACCCCAAAACATATACTCCTATACTCATACTTATTTAAAAAAATTACTTAAATTAATAAATTTAATTTATAATATTTAAAAACATAAATAAATATTTTTATTTATCTTTATTTATAATTAATAATAATTAAATCAGTTATATAATATTAAATAAAATAAAAAAAAATTATATACTTACCAATACTTACGATGTAATGGTATGCGTTGTAATACCATCTGCTATGTAATGCCATGCGTTGTAATTGGATCCGATGTAATGGATCCTGCGTTGTAATAGCTGCGTTGTAACAGTATTACGACGTAAAAGTTGCGTTGTAAGTGATACACACCCCCTACCTTCACCACTGTGCAAACGTGCCCTATAGCGTGTTCTAAGTTGGGGGATTTAGTCCCCTTGCAAACTGGGGGTCCCTGGGGGCCAACTAGCCCACCAGGAACCTCCAGTATGCGCCAGGGGGCTGTGTTGCAGAGAGGTGTAAAAAGGGGTGTGGTCTCTTTACACCTCTCTGCAACGCAGCCCCTGGCGCATTTGCAGAGGAGGAACTAATTCCCTGTGCTTACTGGAGGTCCCTGGGGGCCCTGGAGGTCCCTGGGGGCCAACTAGCCCACCAGGAACCTCCAGTATGCGCCAGGGTGCTGCATTGAAGAGAGGTGTAATGAGGCCACGCCCCTTTTTACACCTCTCTGCAATGCAGGACCCTGACACTTTTGCAGAAGGGGAACTAATTCCTCTTGCATACTGGGGTCCCTGGGGGCAAACTAGCCCACCAGGAACCTCCTGTATGCGCCAGGGGGCTGCATTGCAGAGAGGTGTAATGAGGCCATGCCCCTTTTTACACTTCTCTGCAAATAAGCCCCTGGCCTGTTTGCAGAGGGGGAACTAATTCCCCTTGCATACTGGAGATCCCTGGGGGCCAACTAGCCCATCAGGAACCTCCAGTAGGTCGTAACTATATCTACCTACCGGCGACCGCCAGTAGGTACTATATATATATATATATATATATTCAATGAAAAAACCATTGGTTTTAGGCCATATATAGTTAGGGATTTGCATTTAGAAAACCATATTTTACTCGCATAAAACCATTGAAATTCCATATATAGTTAGATGCGCTAACTATATATCGCGCACCCGCAATCCACTGCTGATGATGTCACATATTACATCATTCATGACATGGTTAGTGACATCACTGATGACATCACTGATGACATCTCAAATGACATCACTGATGACATCACTGATTACAACATCCAGTGACTCTATGTTTCTGTAAAGTTAAAATATGTTTTACATATTGAAGAATGAGTGGATGTATAAGTGTCTGGATGAAGGATTTAGTAGGTGCAAGACTGACTGTATGAGTGAGTGATTAAATGTGTCTCACTGAGTGCATGGGTTAGTGACTAAACTGTTTTAATTTGTGCATCATTATATCTGTTGTTCTACAAACTGCTGCATATGTTGATCAGTAGCTATATGAGTAACTGTATGGGTTATTGATTGGTTGTCCAAGTATTTGTATGGGAAACTGAGTGTGTGTGTATGGGTGGCTGGGAGGTGTGTGACTCTGTACATAGATGTGTGAGTAGTTGATTCACTATATGTATAGATTCAAAACTGCATGTGGAAACAGCTGTATGGGCGGTTGACAGTGCATGAGTGTATTACTGAGTGAATGTATATCTCAGTGCTACATGTCAAATTAAGTACATATGTAAAACACAGTACATGTGAGAGTTGACATCTATAAATAACTGTGCATAAGAGCTAGTGAATGTGTGAGTGGCTGTATGGATCATTGTGAACATGTATCAGAGATTGTATAAGAGAGTAAAGTAAATATGTGTTAGTATATGTTTGAATAAGTAAGGTGTGTATAACTCTATAGTTGAGAAAATGGAGGTGTGATTGATTTTTGGCATAACTGACTAGGTGTGTGAGTAACTCCATGGATGAGTGACTGTCTGTTTACACTGATTGTATCTAAGGTTATATTAGAGTCTGAAGAGGTTCATGGTATTATCACATGAATGATATCATCAGTGATGTGATCAGTCATGTCAAATGAGATGTTATCAGTGATGTCATCAGTGATGTCATTTGAGATGTCATCAGTGATGTCATCAGTGATGTCACTAACCATGTCATGAATGATGTAATATGTGACATCATCAGCAGTGGATTGCGGGTTCGCGATATATAGTTAGCGCATCTAACTATATATGGAATTTCAATGGTTTTATGCGAGTAAAATATGGTTTTCTAAATGCAAATCCCTAACTATATATGGCCTAAAACCAATGGTTTTTTCATTGAATTTTCAAGGTTTTGTAAATGCAAATTCCTAACTATATATGGAGTATAACCTATGGTTTTTTCTGTGAATTTCAATGGTTTTTTAATAGCAAATATCAAAAGCTGTCAAATGTCAAGTACGTGATAGGTAAAAACGTTTTCGTGTTTATGCACGCTGATGTGCTTTGAACGCTGCCCCCCCCCCACTCCCCTCTTTTCTCTTAGTAGTACTCTCTCTTTGCAGATAGTGAACGGTAGTTAACTCAGACCTTTACCCCTGTTGTAATCCGTCGTACCTGCTTGTCTCTCCATTTGATTAATTATTATCCAAGCATTTACTGTTTTACAATTGGTTCTCTTTGGATCATTCTCTATTTACAAACAAGCACAAAGTCGCAATACTCTGTTTAGTCTTTGCAGATAGTGAAAAATCGTGTAAAAAAAGAAAAGTAATCGAGCAAAATCAGTAGACCACTAATTCGATCTCTTTTTAACCTCGGTAAAATACAAACATTAGGAATAACCCTTCATGAGAAATACGAAAATAGTGAAATGAATTGAGCTCCACACCATGAGGGCTGCAAAACAGCTCGACTCCGCCACCCACACCGCCCAAAATAACGGCAAACCCTATGCAAATATTATAAATATACACAACACACCACCAAAGAAACAGAGTAAAACATTTTATTAAATAACTATTTACATAACTATTTTATACTTTTTATTGCCCGATCCGGCTAGCTCAATCGATCGAGCATGAAAGTCATGCACTGATAACAAGCGTTGAGAGTTTGTAGAATGATGGCTTCAGATTTTTCCACATACGGTGTAGTGGCGCGAACTGGCAGGGGGCGTTTGGATTCTACCCCTTCTCCAAATAAGATTTTCATACGTGAATGTTCGTTCATGCTTTTTGTCCCTGAGTTGCTTCCATGTCACTGCCTTACATAAATGGCATAAGTCCTGGTTGTTGAGTGCCATACTTCAGAGTTCTAAGCAGCTCTTGTAACACTGTTTAAACCTTATTTGCACCTGCTGCAGCTTCACTATTCAAAGTAAGTGGGGTCCATTTGTGGACCTGACTGCATTGGAAAACAATGTGATACGGTGCCTCCCTAAACCGCTTGACGGAGGCCCCCGAGGGGCGGTGAGATGGCGCGGACTGAGAGGGGGCGTTTGGCTCCTGCCCCCTCCCCAAGTCGTGTTGCCCTGGTGAGGCCTGAGATCGCCCCCGGCATAGGCGGCCGGCTCCCGGGGTCCGGCGGAATTTTTTCCCTTTTGAAGAATCTTTCATTCTGGACCTTGTCCCACAATCCGTTTCACCTGAAGACACGCTGTCGTAGGGCGCCCCTTTACCGTTTTAGTTGCCATTCCGCCCGCTTTTGGTACTCTGTGCCTCTTCCGCCATTCAGCTGTTTACCGCTCGCTCTTGCGACTACAACGTCTCGCTCACCATGTAGTTGAGTTGCTCCCGCTCTTAAGATTTGACCGAACTTTTTGGACTGCTGAAAGCGGTGGAATTCCGACCGCTGGTTGGTGGACACATTTTGACTATATTCTGCACCTGCATTGTCGCGTAATGCGTCATATGACGCGACGCGTTAGCGCACCCGGAAGTGCTCCGGTGCGCAAGGCGCAGCTTCCCGGAAACGATCCAGAGCGCGCCGCGCAGCGCGTAACGTAAGCATAACAGGTCATGTGACTTGTTAATAAAACTTTTCATTGGTTCATTTTACTTTTCTTTTCCTAATTATGTAAGACTAGGTCATGTGACCTAAAAATAACACTTTTCATTGGATTAAAACATTTTTTTTCCCCAAACGATGAAAGCCCCACCTTGTTTCTGGATGTTTCAGACTGAAGCTGGCGTCACCATGAGAGCACCACCATCTCGTAGCTCCGTCGTGGCCATTCCGCAAGCAATCATGGCAGCCGCTCCCCACCGGAAGCCTGCAGGAGTCGACGGCCCCCAAGACTTTTGTACAATCTTCAAGGCTGAGGGGACGCTTTCGAGAATGGAACCCAAGCCCTGGCAGACAAGCGTCCGAGTTCCAAGGTGTCCCAGGGCCATTTTACTGGACCAGGCCCAAATCCGAAGAACCGGCCGCCATTTTAAGAGTCCTGTGGCAGCCGCCTATCGCTGCACCGCAAGAGTGGGAGCAACTCAACTACATGGTGAGCGAGACGCTGTAGCCGTAAGAGCGGGCGCTAAACAGCTGAATGGCGGAAAAGGCACAGTGTAGCAAAAGCGGGCGGAATGGCGACTGAAACGATAAAGGGGCGCCCCACTACAGCAGACAAGCCTCCGCCATGTGCTTCAAAACTGCATATGTATCTCGTGATATCAAGGTTGGGCAACCAGTACAGAACAAGCAGTTACGAGTCCCATTTACACCGGCGCCATTTTGGGCGCGGCCGGGCAGGTCCAGGATCTACTGAAACATAAAAAATGAGGCTGACGTCTCTGAAGCAGTTGACGAACAGCAGGACATAGCAAATAAACATGAACTCTCTAAAGCTGTTAACTCACTGCAGAACAAAACAAGTGAACCTGAAACCTCTGGAATAATTGTCGCTCAAAAGAACAACACAACAAAAACTCTGTAGAGCCTGAAGAAAAAAAAACAGAAGGGCACTGTAGTTTCAGACACACTTAACACTAATGACTAAACAAAGATATCGTCTGTTTATAAAGCAGTTATCATCTTGACAGAATTGACAAAGAAGTGTACAGACACCAATGCATCAGCATTCTCGGAGATAACATCTTAAGGAACAAAGAAAGACCTGTTCACTCTTGACACCCCAGGTGCTGTGTATATTGCACTATAGTGCTGCATCGAGAAAACGGACAACCCTATTGATGTGGATTTTTCATTATTGATTATTGTAAAGAAATGGCGACTCCCCCCTTTAGCAGATTAGCTAAATGTTTGCGTAATTTAGGCATAAAAGTTATATTATTGTTGTTGTTGTTATCGTTATAGTTCTGGTTAATTTCAAAAAATGGTTAAATATATTTACAGTTTTTGTTGCGTTCGTTATATTTAAATATTAATAAAGTTTTAAAATTTAACTGTCTTGGAGTACTATATTTTTTTAAAAAATCGGGTGAATGGGGCCTTGAATCGGGTTATTGTCATGTGTGGGCTTTGCAAGTGTACTGCTACAAGATCGGACATTTCAAACTCAAATGCACGTTCTTTTTCTTACCTTTCCGAAGCATGGAGCGCAATAGCAGGCAGAGAAAGGGTGATGCACGTGTTGAACACTGCCTGGCCTGCAAATTGCTGGCATTGCCCCCCCGCCTGCTCCTGAAAGAGGGCACACACACACCGCCGCCCCGAGTACTTCACAAACCTCTAAAAGACCATGCGCTTGTTCAATGGGAAGTGGATAACATGGCTAAGAGCATTTGCTGACTAATGCATGAATATCGCTGACTTTTCAGCGATATTCATGCATTGCGGCCGTTTTTTATCGCATTTGCGATAAACCTTGCTAATAGCAAGGTTTATGTGCGATAAAATTCGCCGAAGTGCGGCGATAATTATTGTCTCTAAACAAGTTAGAGACAAAAATTACCGCTAGTTGATGGAAATATGCCCCCGGGTTTTTCCTTGCAGGAATCGGGAAGCGAAAGACTAGCACTGAAATCAGTAGTCTCACACCTGAATCGGGAGGGTTGACATGTCTGGATACTCTACAGCTGGGGCCATAAACTACATCCGCAGGGCTAGGTGATAGCCTAGGTCCGGCCTGGACAATCGGACACAGAGGAAGAGGAGTGTCAGAGGGTGCGGTAGTGAATAGGGTGAAAGGGAGGTGTCGAGCGGGCACAGGGTGTGATTCTCAGAGAAGAGCAGCGCAGATGGGGGAAGTATATGGCCCATGCATGAGAGAGAGAGCGGGGGTGACCATTGCGTGGGGGAGATGCGTGCGAGGGTGGGGAGCCATGCTGAGAATCGGCGGCGTGCAGAGAGTGGCCCTGGTCAAGGCATCTAAAATGGCTGCCGTGCACGACAAAATTGTGTCATTGGACAAAAACGCAAGATGGCGCAGACAATGTTTATCAATAAGGATTCATTTATAACAAAATATTTACTCGCAGTGACAAAATGGTGTTCAACACTTCCTGATTTCCATCGAATCGAACGTTAACAAACGTCACGCAGCAAAAAAAAAAAAAAGCTCACGCACAGAGCAGTTTTTAGCCATGTTATCCAATGGAAGGTGGATAACATGGCTAAGAGCATTTGCTGGATAATGCATGAATATCGCTGACTTTTCAACGATATTCATGCATTGTGGCCGATGTGCGGCGATAATTTTTGTCTCTAAACAATTAAAACGAAGCACAAAATGGCGAATTCCCGTTTCGCTACCAGTTTGCGGCCCAGTTCGCGGCCCGTGAAGCGCTTCTACCGTGAAAAATCATTTTTTTTTTATTTTCCCCACGGGACCCTTTAATAACCCCAACAACATTCCTAGGGGGTCAAGAGGGGTATACCTTGCCCCCTTTCAATAAATTCCCCCTTCGTTTTTCACCTCTTCTTCTCTCTCGATCCTACCGAGAGATAAGATGGCGGCCGCTCCGGACTGTTTAGAATGTTGACAGACACCGGAGAGCCAATCAGCTTTCTGTTATCCAATGGAAGGTGGATAACATGGCTAAGAGCATTTGCTGGATAATGCATGAATATCGCTGACTTTTCAACGATATTCATGCATTGTGGCCGATGTGCGGCGATAATTTTTGTCTCTAAACAATTAAAACGAAGCACAAAATGGCGAATTCCCGTTTCGCTACCAGTTTGCGGCCCAGTTCGCGGCCCGTGAAGCGCTTCTACCGTGAAAAATCATTTTTTTTTTATTTTCCCCACGGGACCCTTTAATAACCCCAACAACATTCCTAGGGGGTCAAGAGGGGTATACCTTGCCCCCTTTCAATAAATTCCCCCTTCGTTTTTCACCTCTTCTTCTCTCTCGATCCTACCGAGAGATAAGATGGCGGCCGCTCCGGACTGTTTAGAATGTTGACAGACACCGGAGAGCCAATCAGCTTTCTGTTATCCAATGGAAGGTGGATAACATGGCTAAGAGCATTTGCTGGATAATGCATGAATATCGCTGACTTTTCAACGATATTCATGCATTGTGGCCGATGTGCGGCGATAATTTTTGTCTCTAAACAATTAAAACGAAGCACAAAATGGCGAATTCCCGTTTCGCTACCAGTTTGCGGCCCAGTTCGCGGCCCGTGAAGCGCTTCTACCGTGAAAAATCATTTTTTTTTTATTTTCCCCACGGGACCCTTTAATAACCCCAACAACATTCCTAGGGGGTCAAGAGGGGTATACCTTGCCCCCTTTCAATAAATTCCCCCTTCGTTTTTCACCTCTTCTTCTCTCTCGATCCTACCGAGAGATAAGATGGCGGCCGCTCCGGACTGTTTAGAATGTTGACAGACACCGGAGAGCCAATCAGCTTTCTGTTATCCAATGGAAGGTGGATAACATGGCTAAGAGCATTTGCTGGATAATGCATGAATATCGCTGACTTTTCAACGATATTCATGCATTGTGGCCGATGTGCGGCGATAATTTTTGTCTCTAAACAATTAAAACGAAGCACAAAATGGCGAATTCCCGTTTCGCTACCAGTTTGCGGCCCAGTTCGCGGCCCGGGAAACGCTTCTACCGTGAAAAATAATTTTTTATTTATTTTCCCCACGGGACCCTTTAATAACCCCAACAACAATCCTAGGGGGTCAAGAGGGGTATACCTTGCACCCTTTCAATAAATTCCCCCTTCGTTTTTCACCTCTTCTCTCTCGATCCTACCGAGAGACAAGATGGCGGCCGCTCCGGACTGTTTAGAATGTTGACAGACACCGGAGAGCCAATCAGCTTTCTGCGCGCAAAGTTCCGAAACGCGAAAAGTAAGCGGACCGGATCGCTGCCCGGAGCGCTGTTACAGATATATATCTTGATTTAAACGTTAATTTCTCAAAATCCACTGAAGCACATATATTGAGACCTAGCAAAGGCACATCGGGCTACCAGTCCCTACAATTTTGCCAAGTTTCGTGCAAATCCATTCAGCCGTTCGAGCTAAAAGTGAGGCCAACCGCCCTATGGAAAACTCAATGTAAAAAACGCGTTTTGGGACCCCCCTTTTTTCTCAGCCCCCCCTTGACGAAACCCCACCAAATTTTCAGGGGCTGCTCAGAAACAAAATGTGCCATTTTCCTGAAAATTTCAGCCGATTCCGTCCACAAACGCCAAAGTTATTAGACATAGAATTTTCAGAAATCCCATAGGGAATTAATCCTAACTATATATACCTACTGGCGACAGCCAGTAGGTAATATCTATCTATATATATATATATATATATATATATATATATATATATATATATATATATATATATATATATATATATATATACAGTACAGAGTACAGTACAGAGTACGGTACTTTATACCCGGCGATTTAAAAAAAAAAGAAAAAATGTTTTTGGGCCTTGGGGGTCCTTGTGGGACCCCCTGAGCAGGCCTAGGGGATCAGGGTATTTCTACCCTGCCCACTTTGCATGTTTTGCACGTTTGATTCACTGCTTTCTTGTGCCTCAGTTCTACCGAGGCAGAAGAAGGCTGCCAACACTACCTGGTTTGGAGTGTTGACAGACAGTTGACAGCCAATGACCATGCAGCTCGTGCTCGGGAAGGTACAGAGTACAGTACAGAGTATGGTACTTTGTCTCTAGATATCACTATGATTTTACTTTTGATTTTCTCAGGAACTACTGAACGGATTTACAGCATTTATCACGAAGCACAATCTGCAAACCGAACTCTACCTCTCTGCCAAATTTGGTGTAATTCTGTTCAGCCGTTCAGACTATAGTCCTAGCTAAAGGTCCCTATAGAAAATTGCATGGGGAAAATATGTTTTGAGACCCCCTTTTTTTTAGCACCCACTTGACGAATCTCCCCCAAACTATCAGGGAAGGAGCGGAGTGGAGCAGGCCATTTTCTTGGAGAATTTCGTGAAGATTCATCCACCAGCGCTAAAGTTATTCCAAATAGAATGTTGTGGAGTTCCTATGGAAACTAGGTCGTAACTATAATCTGCCTACCGGGGACCGCCAGTAGGTACTATATATATATATATATATATATACAATGCAAACACACTGCATGCTGGGACTAGAAGTTCGCTATACTCAACACGAACTCTGTTTGGTCAGCCAATTTGCCAGGGGGAGGAGATTCAGGTGCGAGCAGAGACTTAAACAGGAGGAGTTAATTATGGACGATATCCTTACAGCATGGGGCGCCGAAGAAGGCTCACTCGCTGAAATGCATCCGCCACCGCTGGGACCCTTGAAATAAAGCTGCTGTTTTCACTGAACTCCCCTTGTGGCCTTTGTTTCTTCTCCTTGGAAAAGAACCACTTTCATATATATATATATATATATATATAAATATATATATATATATATATATATATATATATATATATATATATATATATATGCAGGTCCACAGAACGTAGCAAAACTACGTAAAAATGCACTCCCCTTGAAAGACCAGGAATCAAGATATCCTCAGCAAAGTGCGCTTTTCCAAAATTTCATATTTATTCAAAGTGCAGCATCGTGACAAGTCATGGAATCACAAAACCCAACGCGTTTCAGCGAGGAACTCGCCTTGATCACGGCTTGATGACCCGTGATCAAGGCGAGTTCCTCGCTGAAACGCGTTTCTTGTCTCTGAGTGACTTTGAGAACCAGTGAGCAGTTTTATGTGACCGTTTTAGTGTAACTTTACAGAGGGGGACCGTAGCTTCGAGGGATTTTGTGACCCATTCTTCATATTCCTGGATGGCTACACTCGGGTCCTCATTATGTGGTGGGCAGGTGAGCACCAGATTGTGGAGCCAGGAGTCAATTGGTAGTCTGGCCCAATTTCTGGAGTTCCTGACCAAAGGAGTGGGGGGTGGTGATTTACACATGGTCCATGTAAAGGGGATGAGGGAGTGGTCTGTTCAGGGGAAGCAGATTGGTTGACCGACCACAAGTTCAGTGCAGTTGCTAAAGACTGGATCCAGGAGGTGACCTTTGATATGTGTAGGTACTTCGACCCGTTGGTGTAACTGAAGGGCCGCTAGATCGTCCGTCAGTTCCATGGCTACGTGATCATGGGAGGTATCAAAATGTAGGTTAAGATCGCGTAACAGTGTAAAATTGGAGGCGGTAGTGACCTGTTCAGCTAGAATAGCTGGGAGAAGTTTGTGGAACTGTTTGGATAGGCCCGGGGGGCGGTAAACCATGATGCCAGAGAAACAGTTGTTGGGGGAGAAGTCAATACTGAATGCAAGGCTCTCGCACTCTGGGATAGATTTGGGGATTGCTCAGCAGCGGTACTGCTCTTTATATATAATTGCCAGGCCTCCTCCTCTCCCTTTGACCCAATCTAGTCGGGTGATTTGGAAGCCTGGGGGCAGGGCTGTTAGTTTCTGTCAGAAAAACTGCGTCCGGCATGCGCTCTTCTAGCATGAGGGCGATTTCTGTCCTGTGTTTGGGTAGTGACCTACAGTTTAACAGTAGCATGTTGTATTCCTGTTTCGTGACCCGCGGCTGGCTGTTATTGAATGTGTGTCTGCACATCGGGCAGACCAGTGGCAGTTCGGTGGCGATAGATGCGTGTAGACAGCCCTGCATCTCTGTAATCCTCATACTGTTCAGGGTGTCTGGGCTGTTAACCCTAGTGTGTGAGGAGTAAGAAGCATGGGGTATGGCCCCGGGTCTCGCTCGGTCGCGGACGGGCGCAGACGGGCTTGCCTTTGGCGCACCTTCGGCGCACCGCCAGCGCACCCGATGCGCCCGCCCGCTGCGTGTCCGGGAAAGGCACATCGTAAAATAGGATGGGGGAGGAGTCGTTACCTGAGGCTGTGGGCGTGGCCTGGGCTCAGGGCTTCCTCAGGGATGACGGGGATCCTTCTGCGACCCGCTGCAGCACCTTGCTCGACTGTGCGGGGAGAAGTGATCAGGGTGGGAGTATCAGGTGCTCAAGTGAGGTTTCCAACAAGTTTAAAAACACATCACAATATACAATACAATTTTAAAAGATCGTGGCTCCCGGCTTCCGCCTCAGGAGTTCGTCAGTTTCACCTACAATATGTGTGAGCGGGAAGGTGGTTTAAGTAGTCATGGGGGCGTGGCCTGAGGCTGTGGGAATGGCCTGGGCTCAGGGCTTCCTCTGGGATGACGGGGATTCTTCTGCGACCCGCTGCAGCACCTTACTCGGCTCCGCAGGGAGAAGTGATCAGGGTGGGAGTATCAGGTGCTCAAGTGAGGTTTCCAACAAGTTTAAAAACACATCACAATATACAATACAATTTTAAAAGATCGTGGCTCCTGGCTTCCGCCTTAGGAGTTCGTCAGTTTCACCTACAACGCCCGTGAGCAGAAGCCCGGTTTAAGTAGTCGTGGGGGCGTGGCCTGAGGCTGTGGGCATGGCCTGGTCTCAGGGCTTCCTCGGGGATGACGGGGATCCTTCTGCGACCTGCTGCAGCACCTTGTTCGGCTGCGCGGGGAGAAGTGATCAGGGTGGGAGTATCAGGTGCTCAAGTGAGGTTTCCAACAAGTTCAAAAACACATCACAATATACAATACAATTTTAAAAGATCGTGGCTCCCGGCTTCCGCCTCAGGAGTTCGTCAGTTTAACCTACCCCTGACACTGGTGCACTCCATACAACCCACACATGACGCCTGACGCTGGTGCACTCCATGCAGCCCACACAGGACCCCTGACACTGGTGCACTCCATACATCCCACACAGGAACCCTGACATTGGTGCACTCCACTTCATACAACCCACACAGGACCCCTGACACTGGTGCACTCCATGCAGCCCACTCTGGATGAGGTGCTAACTCCAAATATACTTCTGGGAGGTGACTTTAATTGTGTCACAGTCAGTCACAGACTGTCCCACAAATGCTCTCGCTGCGGGCAGTGCCGGCTTAAGGATTGGAGTCAAAAAGCCTTGGCAAAGGCAACCCACGCAGGATACGATGTAGGCTTCTTTCTCAGACCAGCAAGGTCTGAGGGGCTGCTTCTTTTGAGGGAAGCAAGGGCCAGTCTGGAGCAACCATACCAGTGGTGAAAATTCAAAGGATCATTGCCAAGATGGCCACTAGCCAACGGGCAAGTGACCGGGCAGACGCTTCGAGCAGGAAAATGCAAAAGGGCCCCACGCAGAACTCGTGGAGTGTGCAGGGCTGATCTTCGGTGCAGAAGCTGCTCGGGGATGGGGCTTGTCAATCCCCAATGCACAGCTTCAAGGGGCCTTGGGGGCGGCACAGTTAGAAGGTCGCAGACTTTTCAAGATGGCCAGTCCCACGTCTCTTGTCGCATCCACGGGTCTCAGCTTTTCAGGGACTGTGGATCGGGCTGTTGGATGTCTGGGAATCTGGTTCTTGTCAGGCTCTGGGCTCGGGCTCTAGCAGGAGGTGGCGGCAAAGCAAGTCGTTGATCGATGGATGGTGCCTGCTTGTTCAGGGTGGTCAATCCTTGACCACGAGTGAGATTCTTCAGTCCTCTTCTTCCAAAGTAGAGTGATGAAGATCCAGAGTTTCATTTCAGAGTTTCAGTCAGGATAATCTAAAGTCTCTAGACTCAGCTCCTACCTATATACTAATCTTATGGGCTGGATTACCTGCTAGGTCCCTCCTATGGGTGGGACCAGGGAAGGGGGTGGTTACACCCCTTTCCCTTTGTCCAGTTTTGCACCAGAGCTGGGGCTGGTGTGCCCCAGCACCGGTTTGAACTGGCCTATGCATGGGATACCTTGTGTGCCCCGGGCAGTGTCTCAATCCTTTCAGCCCTCCCTGTCCCAATACACAAAGTCCTGTCTGGGGTGGACTAGCACTTCCCAAGGCAAGGAAACCTATTGTCCAAGCCTCCCTCACTGGAAGGACTCCCAGCAGCAGGAGGTCAGACTTGTGTCTGTGGCAGCAGCATGCATTTTGTGATGCTGAGGATCTGGTTAACTTTAACCGAGAATAGTAGGAACAACATGTCTTCTCCCTCTAGAAGGGCTGAATGCTACCCCCGTCGCCAGAACTGGTGAGGGGGTAGTATTCCATATCGTATGACACCTTACTCGACAAGTTTTGATAAAGCCAAACCATAGTTAGCATCTGACCACGAGGTACATAATGCACTTAAGAGTATATGGTATGGCAATATCCTAGACCAGCTATAAGGACTTGGTTCCGAAAGCTGCAGACAGGCTCAGCTCATGCTAGAGCACCATCTCACATAAAACCAAGCACTCTGCATCCAGGATTATTAAGGCCTGCCAAAGGAGTGACTTATTGGTGTATATGTGTCTAGATAAAGGTTAGATATAGGTATACTATATCTAAGCAAGGGGTTATTACACCACCTTGCCGCAGCTGAGTGATCAGCCAGTTGTGTCAATTTGAATGGCCAGCCAGGGGTGGCAAAAGATATGCTGCAGCCCCTGGTAGACCTTGGATGCACCTATGCCCTGGGTACCTTTAGTACACTGTACAGGGGCTCATAAGGTGATCCAGTATCCAATTGGTAATGCACCTAAAGTGCATTGTAGTGAATTTAGAGAGAGAACAGCTGGGCTGTGGGTCTGATTAGCAGGCCCACAGCCACATTAAGTCAAAAACCAGTGAAGTAAAAAGCAAAAAGTGGGGTGACCATAGGAAAGCAGACCCTATTCTCCTACACCAACACCCATGTTTTACCTCGGCATGGAGTTGTTCATATATCACACCAAACGCTGACATCATTGCGGTGTAGATTGAGAACTAGGGAACGTTTTGAGTCATTTTTCAATGTGGATTAACCACAGACCGTAAGTCTGTCTTTAGTGTGAATACTGCCAACGATTATGTCACTGTGTCCCGACGGCTAAGAGGAAGTAAGGCTTTAATGGAGACTGGGTAATTCAGCATCTTCACAATAAGTTTAACCGCTTCTGGGAGTACTACGGCTGTTTGCTTTGCAAACAGAAGAATTTAGATACCGGTGAGCACTGTGTTCGAATGGTTTACGGAGCGGTGAGTAACACGTAAGACTACAGTGCGGGCAGTTTATGATGGTGTTTACTTTGCAGGTTTCAGGTTTAGGTGGAATACTGAGGGAGAAGGCATTGTGCATTTTCAGTTTCCACAAACAAAGTGCGACAGTAGCACTTGTGAGGTCAGTTGAACTTATTTGATCATGTTACATCTAACAGTGATGAGTTTAGTTGTTGTTTTTAAGGATATTGACATTCAGATATTTTACATTACAGTCTCATGGAGACGATGAACAGTTTGCCAATTTTCTAGATACACCCGTATTCTATTGACATAGGTGAGCTGGGGTGATTTCTTATAGTCAGTGTTTTCAATTAACAAAGACGGTCTACTGATGAAGTTTTTTTTTACCTATAGGTTTTTTTGCGTATTCCCGAATTGGCTGAGGCTAAAATAGTTTGTGAAGATCTTCTCTGAAGATTTACTCTGCAGGTATGTGGCAGACTAAGACTTTCCATTACAGTTAGAGACTGCAATATGTTAGGAGGTCAGCACCTGGACCTTCCTGTTTGTCTGCTCTTCTTCTCTTTGTGATTCAGCTTTTGACGCGTGGCTAAAGAGTAAGTGGCAGTTTTCCATAATAACACACACTTTTCTTTCACTTTGGTGATTATTGCATGACACACTCTTTTATAACAGGAATGTGGTATTTAAAAAAAAAAACTACTACGCCGATCCCCACGTGCATCAATTGAAATGTTTTCCTTTTTCTTTTTCATACAGAATACCCCTGATGAAGGGACCAAGTGTCCCGAAATGCATTGGGTTCTGCAATTTATTGTTCAAAAACGTTTTTTGTTGAATTGTTAACTTGGTATAAAATCGTTTGTTTTTTCGCAAAAATTCAAAAGAATTAATGATTGCGCTTATGGATTGGAGAGTATAAAGCGAAGCAGAAGGAGGTCAGGCTGACGGGCGTGGTTTTCAAGAGGTAAATTACTGAGTTTTTTCAGAACATGGGTACTGGGGGTTTGTAAGAAAGGTAGGGTTGAGACGTTTGAGTTAGACAAGAGATTCAGAATGGATAGAAGGGTTATAAGGAAGTTAGAGTGTTGGATTTGCACTTTTAAATATTAGTTGCAGCACTGTTTTTTCAAATTAGAGGAATATCGTTCATGCATATTTTTTTATAAAAGTTTTGAGGTCTGAATTGGGGAAGGGATGTATATTGAGTTGAGCACATGATGGGTTTGGTTAAGAAGGGTAAAGGCATTGGGGCACATAAGCATTATATGGCACAGCATTAGATTATTTTGAGCAGCTAGTTGAGATGTTTTTTTCATCTGTTACAGTGACCCCTGAGAAAGAGTCATAATGACTCGAAATGCATTCCGTAATTGAAAGAGTCTGCGTTGAAATATGTTTGACCTTACGTGCCGCTGTTAAAAGCCTGGATTTGCAGCAGGAGGCATCTGAAACTGTGGAATAAAGCATTCTGGCGCAACCATGCTGTCTCTGGAGTGATTAAATATAAAGGAAAATGGATGAAATAAGGATTGATAAAATTATTGGTAAACAACGATAAAATGGATAAAATGTGATGAAGAGGTGTACTTTCAAGGAATCTTTTTCTCTCGTTAAGCAGTGCGACAGATGGGTGCATTCTGAAGCACCCTTTTTGGCTATATGTTGATATGAGCTGTGATTGGGACGATTCACAGCACTGTTCGCACGCATCATATGAATACATTGTCTCATTGAAAAATATGGTTAGAAAATGAGGGGAAGGAGTGCATACGCACACTGACTTGATACTTTTTGAAAGTTGTCATTTTCTTGTCATAACAATGTGTGCCTTCTGCCAGTGTTCTAGGATAACATGACTGTGAATGGATCTGCTGGAGAACTTTGTGTATTCCTCCCAGACAGTGACACAAAGGGGACTAGCATTGGGCAGAATGGGCCATTCTCCCAGGATGGCTGTGCACTATGCATGGGCGGAAAATCCGTTACGCTCGCGGATTTTGTGGATTTTCGGTAAATTCGCAATCCGCGAGATCCGCGAATTTCCCGCAAAATCCGCAAACTCGCACGCAGCGGATTTTTTGCTGCGTGCGGTGTAAGTTCACAATTGCGAACTTACACAAAACCCTTGCGAACTGGCAGAAATCCTTGTGAACTGGCAGAAATCCTTGCGAACACAAAAAAAGCATTCAGCAGGTTCAAAAGTTCAAACTCATCATTAGTAACCATTCCCTGTAGTGCTTCCTGACAAGGGCCCCTCCAGAGTTCAGTTGCTAGTTGCAACAATTATATGACCCTGCTCTGACCCTCACAGCAGGCTCATAGAATAGCTACAAGTAGGCCACAAAGGTCCTGGAAAAAAAAATTGCACTGCAACAGAAAGCAAATTACAGATAAGGAAGCAGGTGCCACACTGGAATTTTAAAACAGTGACACATTAATAAATCAACCCCAAATTAATTCATGTCAGTTGAAGCAGGCAGGTGTGCTTGCTTTTCCCCCCCCATAATCTACAGTGATGATGAACCAGAGGGTGGCATTGATGCACCAGAGGATGGCATGGGTAAAACAGAGGGTGGCAGGGGTGAAACAGAAGGCTCTGGGAACCTGTGATGATGAACCAGACGTAGAAACAACATAATCGTGACCGTTGCGAGCTGACATGTAAGTTCGGAATTGCGAACTGGTACAAAACCCTTGCGAACTGGCAGAAATCCTTGCGAACTGGCAGAAATCCTTGCGAACACAAAAAAATTATTCAGCAGGTTCAAAAGTTCAAACTCATCATTAGTAACCATTCCCTGTAGTGCTTCCTGACAAGGGCCCCTCCAGAGTTCAGTTGCTAGTTGCAACAATTATATGACCCTGCTCTGACCCTCACAGCAGGCTCATAGAATAGCTACAAGTAGGCCACAAAGGTCCTGGAAAAAAAATTGCACTGCAACAGAAAGCAAATTACAGATAAGGAAGCAGGTGCCAGACTGGAATTTTAAAACAGTGACACATTAATAAATCAACCCCAAATTAATTCATGTCAGTTGAAGCAGGCAGGTGTGCTTGCTTTTCCCCCCCATAATCTACAGTGATGATGAACCAGAGGGTGGCATTGATGCACCAGAGGATGGCATGGGTAAAACAGAGGGTGGCAGGGGTGAAACAGAGGGTTCTGGGAACCTATGATGATGAACCAGACGTAGAAACAAAATAATCGTGACCGTTGCGAGCCGACATGTAAGTTCGCAATTGCGAACTGGTACAAAACCCTCGCGAACTGGCAGAAATCCTTGCGAACTGGCAGAAATCCTTGCGAACACAAAAAAAAAAATCCGCAAATTCGCGAGAATTTGCGGATTTTGCGGATTGCGAGTTCGCAAATTCGCAAAATTCACGAACGCCAGATTCGCAAAATTCGCCCATGCTTACTGTGCACAGAGATGTTACCTGCTGAACTTATACTTTATAGGGCTTTCCTGCAGCATACACAAATGACCCTGACACCAGCCTGGATGGGGAGAACTTACCAGAACCAGGTGAGGGAAAAGTATAGGGTATCCACCCACATCCATTGCTTTCAAATACATGAATATTGGATGATCAGTACACTCTTGAAACTGTGGAAGACTTCAGAGGGACTGTTCTGCTACCAGAATACCGCCCTACTGCTGCCAGAAGACTACCCTGCTGCTTGAAGAACAGCCTTGCTGCTTGAAGGTGAACTGGACCATCTTTTTAAATTAGGACCAAAGGCTGGTTGGCTGACCTCATTTGTGAGCTACAGGGCCAAAATAAGCTCTTTAGTCTTTGAACTCTGCTGGAGTGAGTCTTAATCCCCCCAAGTGGTGCCCTGGACCCAATAAAGGGTGCTAGTGGTACCGCTCCAGCCTAACACTAAACATTGAGATGTAGGAAATTTTTCACCAAAACCTTCCTGGAGGACTGACAGAAGAGCGGAACCTACCTGCAAGTGGATACACGCAAGGTGCATCACATGTTGGACTGACTTCAGATAGCTCCCGCTATGTTCTGCTCTGCAGCACCAAATCCATTTCTACTGGACCTCTCAGTGATGGTATCTACCTTCATGGAGCCCTCTTTAGCCACAGCCTGCAGATATGTTCTACTAGAGGTTTTTAACTTCCAAAAAGTTTTCTAAGTCTGAAGGTTAACATTTTCACCAGAATCTATAGAGACCGGCTCTCCATCGATGACGCCAACCCCCTTCAGGCTTGAAATCTAGTTCATGCTTCATCGTTGGCAGCTTCACAGAGACTTCATTCAGCAGAACTCTGAGGATATCAAACACAGCCTGCTGCCTTGCCCTGCTGAACTCTACCTTCTGCTTTACTTTTCTTCAGAAGTTTGTCCAAGTCCGAAGGTAAGCATTCATTAGAAATCAAAACTACAGTTCTACTCGTTAGTTTAATTTGTTTTGGTGTCATTTCATTTGTTAAATGTATTCTATTTTTCAAAATTGCTAACTAATTTTTTTTGTGCTGCATTTTGACGTTATTACTATTTATGTGCTGCATAAATAGTTTAAAAATTGCCTCCAAGTCAAGCCTTGCTGCTTTTGTGGCAAGCGACTAGACGGTTAAGCACAGGTTAGTCTTGCTACTTTTTGTGATTCAACCTGATAAGCATTGTCGTTGATGCCTGGCTTGGACTTCCACCCCCTCAAACAATAAACCATTTTTTTTACATGTGGAAATACAGAGTTGTAGAACATTTTTCATTTGTATTAATTTTTTGCTAACAAATGTAACCCATTATGCAAGAAAAACACATATTTCAAAATGTCCTCTGACTCACAAGGTATTACGAGTAACCCTAAATTTGTTGGGTTGTTGTAATATTGACTACCCCTAAAATCAGTACCTTGGGGATAGGTTTCCTTTGTACTCAGTTTGTATTCATTAGAGTTTAAAATATGAACTGAAGCTTAGTCTGTGCAAAATCAAGAATCATTATTAGCTGAAGCTCAGTTGTTGGATCTAGTTAATACATGTTTTCAACCAACAAAAACTATGGGGCAGTTTATCAATATTTCATGCAGCAAGGCACATCAAGACACCTTTCTGTGCTGTATGAAAGGGAAAGGGCAGGAATACACAGTATTTAACATTATACAATCTATTCCTGTCCTTTCCTTGCACTGGCACAAAATGTACTGTCTATCACCAATGAAGGTACCCTTGCACAATGGTGCAAGGGTGCCTGTTTTGTAGACAGTATTGTTTTTTAGGCAAGAAGGGGTACCTTTCTGCCCAAAACTATTCTTCTTAGGTATTTACCTCTTTCTATGTGCGCTGCGGAATAGAGCACACATAAAATGAGGGGAAAAATAAAGATATTTCTCCTCCTTACGCATTACCTGGGGAGGCATAACATTTTGTAGCATTCCCAGGGCTATCAGTAAAGGTATATCTGGGAATGCGCCAAAATCTATGGATGGAAGTGTTGTACCACCCAAAGAACACATCCCTGGAGCAGAGTAACTCTATATTAGTCAAGCCATTTCATACCAAATCCATAGGCAAGGGAGGAATGAACAGCAGTAGTTCTTCTTAAAGAAACATTTGGAACCATGTGAGCTACGTTATGCGACTTGGAACTAGTCCTCTTCTTTTAATTGCTCTCATAGTGCTGTATGACCAGATCTAATTAGGATAATAAACCAGTTTCATAATGCAGACTGCAGACTGTAAGTTTCATTCATGGCCATGCTTTGAAAGTAGGACAGACCCAAAAACATGGACAAATGATTAACTTTTTTCTTAATTGTGTCTTTGAGATATTACCTAAAACATATTTATGAAATCATCAGAGCATCAATATCCCTCAGAATTAAGCCACCATATTGCAGAACCTTTTTAGCTTTCTGGCCATGTCATGCTTTTGGATGTAAGGCAGTTGTGACAATTCTATATTGAGATTTAAGATCTGAGTTGTAGGTTCAGTGTGAATCATTCTGTTGCTATAGAACTGTGCAGAGTGGTATTCCAAAACATGATTTGTTTTTAAAATGTATCCAAGCCCTTTCACAAGTTCTTTCAGACTTGTAAATGAGTGTTTGCAAAGCATTGCTATTCACAAGTAGAAGATGGTGTGAAATAGCCAATTCATCCTATTTGGGATTTTGAATTGAAATGTATAATTTTTATACTGCATTTGTGGTTGCACAATATAGATCATTTAACCACACCAAGTTGGAGTAGTAAATGATTCTTAGAGGTGAGCGTTTCCATGGAAGTCCCATGAAAGAGATTTTCTTTGTGAATCAGGCCCAATGGCTTGTGGGGAAGCCACTTCCTGCTCCCACCAGAGTGCAATTTGCATTGTGACTCATTAGTGTGTACATCAAAATGCAAATTGCATTCCCATTCACAGATTAAGCTGTATAGTTGTACATTTATGGTTTGGGTCTAGTAAATAAGGATCTATATTCACCCCCTTGTTCCACAATTCATACATTTTACAAGGAGCATGTTGTTCAAACATATGTATTAAATATTAGCATTGATATAGTGCTTTATCAACTAACTGAAACAGCTCAACAATATCCACATCATTTAACCAAATGTTTAGTCTGCAGGAAACTGCTTCTCAAGAAGAGCAATTCTGCAGAAGTACAAATATCCTGTTTTTAAATCTGGGCACTGCAGGTTTAAGCCATGCAATTCTTTTTTGAAGCCACTTCATTGTACAGAAAGATTATTGTTCACTAATAGATCTATTTGCTCCTACAGGAAACATGCAGTGCCTCTGACGTGCTTTATCTCCTTGGTAGATTTTCCAAACAGAGCAGAGCTTCATTGTCCAAGTCGTGATAATTGAAATGCACATGGATTGTCTGTGGTTCATTATGTATTTATGTGTTCTTAAGGTCACACCTTTGTTTTATGCCCATTTACCGGATGTATGACGGTACAACGAGTACCGTTACAACGCGTACCTTTACGACGTAGGTTTAACAACGCAAGTCGTTACAACGACTTGCGTTGGGGGGCGCTGGATAGTGAATAGTTTAATTTACTATTCCAACTCCAGTCCCCGTGGATAGTAGGGAAGGTGTTGGATAGTAAATTAAACTATCCCCTATCCTTGAGCGCACTCCAGCGAAAGTTGTTGTAACGACTTTCGTTGTAAATCCTGCGTTGTAACGGTACCGCGTTGTAACGGTTCCGTTGTAAAGGATGTTTCCCCTTGTACCACATGGCCCTTTAATGACACCACAGCAGCACCCTCAAGTGTTGCCCAGTGGCATGAGCTCATATCTGCATTTTCAGATAGGAAAGACTGCAGATTGTTTGTATGACTTGACTAGAAGCAGGAAACTAAGGGAGGTGTACCAGTCCTGTAAGGTAAATTCTGACAGTAAAGTGTGGTTTCAATAAAGATTGGTGCATGAAATGGAGGATAGAGCACAACAACAAGGAAGGCTATATAGACAAACCTGCATGCATTTATAGAACTCAGCTTCCGGGGAATCAGCATTTTAGCACAGACATGGTGAGGCAAAACCAGGTGGTAATGCAGGTCTGTAGCACTCCACCTACTCGATGACCTTCATTCCAGATTCAGACCTGGGCACAGCACCAAAACCACCATGCTCCACATCATGAATGATGCCCTCCAAGCCCGTGACCAAGGTAAATCCTGTCTCCTTATCCTCCTATACCTATCCATGGCCTTTGATACGGTCAACCTTGAAAAACCACTCCAATGCCTCAAACTCAGGATGGGTTTGGATGGCTCCGTTCTTGAATGGTTTAGAGCCTTCCTCCAAAACCGATCACAGAGATTCCAAATTAACTGCAACCTGTCTACTCCCCAGCTGGTCACGCTTGGAGTCCCTCAAGGATCAACCCTGTCCCCCATCCTCTTCAACCTTTACCTAGAACCGCTTACTGAAGTACTACCCACAGCTAATATTTTCCTACCTAGGTACGCTGAGGGCACTCAGCTGTACATCAAAACCTCCTCTCTCAAGCAGATTATCTCCCTGAATGAGGCCCTGAAATCGACAGTCCAAAGGCGCGCCTCTGATCAACTAAAACTAAACGCAAAGAAAACAGAATTTCTCCTAATTTCCCCTACAAAAACCAATCCCGAGATTCAGGCATGGATTACGGCTATCACAGGCTTAAATTGCCCACCGACCATCGTGGACTTGGCCAAATCTCTGGGAATAACCCTTGATACCAACCTGAACATGCAGGACCACATCAACTCGATGGCCATATCAGCCAGATTCCACCTGAGCTACTTAAGGAAACTGAAACCCTTCCCCGATGCTCCCAACCTAAAAATGGCAGTCCAAGCACTGGTTATCTCAAGATTGGAATACGGCTGTTCTGCCCTTTTGGGTCTACCCAAGATCTACCTGGCACCTTTAAAAGCCTGCCTCAATGCGGCCGCCAGACTACTTACATGCAAAAACAACAGTTGATGGACAGAATGCAGAACAATGTCATACATTCACCCCAGTACAGAGATCTGGGCCTAAATCCATCATTTTTTTGCACTCCACACCACCCAAGTTCAGACATGGCAATATGCAAATCAGCCTTGACCCTGTGCCTCATGGGAACAGTCCAGCCCGAACTGCCAAGCCATGTCTTTCCTGGACCGGAATCAAGCATCCTAGGACCGGTTTCTGGCTATCAGCCGTCTTCAGCCAGGATAGCTTGACTTCAGTGGTGTGGAGAGCATGGGACTCACGTCTGAGCATACCCATCCCACTCGGGGTGACAAATGCAAAAACAACAGTTGATGGACAGAATGCAGAACAATTTCATACATTCACCCCAGACAGGCACAAGGCAATTCAACCACATTTCTCCACACCTTAAAGTGCTGAACTGGCTTCCTCTTGAGGCCATAATACAGCTTAAACTGGTATGCATCACACACAAGGCCTTATACTCCAACTCCCCTGCATATCTTGTTCAGAAAGTTGTGGTATTAGGAGGAATCAGAAACTCCCGGTTTTCAAGAGACCTCTTGCTCAACATGCGCATCTTCGGGGGGAAAAAACAAATAATCTGGCTTTCTCTG
Source organism: Lissotriton vulgaris (assembly GCF_964263255.1). Classification (NCBI taxonomy): domain Eukaryota; kingdom Metazoa; phylum Chordata; class Amphibia; order Caudata; family Salamandridae; genus Lissotriton; species Lissotriton vulgaris. Next base: position 1,906,148,193 of record NC_141689.1, read on the forward strand.
GGGCCACACCAAGAATATGGAACTCTCTCCCAACCGCCATGAGAAGAATCCCTTCCCTGGCATGCTTCAAAAAGGATGCCAGAATCTATCTTATGGGTAAATACCTCGCTTAGAATTCACCTTCAACCACCACAGAGAACATGAACAACTCCTGACTATTGCCGCCTCCAGATGACTATGCGGATGTTTGCTGCCTCGAGTACCCGGAGTGCGGATTTAATCAGCATCACGACCCTGACTCTTAAATAGGGAGCTTAGGTGGACATTTAATTTGCCAGTACAGTCACGAGTGACCTGACGAGCAAGTGGACATTTTGGAGATATTTGAGTGGATGCCCTTACTTTGTTTGAGGTACGTCTCGTGTGCACCATACGAGGAAGCTTGCCCTGCCCTCAGGAATAGTTACCACGTGTGGATTATTATTATTACTTTTTCAAGTACCAGTGTCCTGATGAAGCCAAAAGAGATAACTGGCGGAAACGCGACCGCGACTGCGTCAACACCTTTGTGATAAGGAGTCCCCATACATGTGTATTTTGGTGTTTGATTTCAGGCGTCCAGATTAATATATTGTCATTAAGGAGAATTTACAACTCAGGCGCTGCGAGGACTTCCTTTTTCTGTGATATATCACTCTAAGTTAGGAGTGAATATTATAACAATGTATTTTCTTTATGTGGGTTGTGTATATATAGTATTTTGTGTAAATAATTCTTATAATTTTGTTGTTTTGTGCCACCTTGTCCTGTGCCACGTATATATGTCCTTGTAAATTTGTAAAAGTTTATTCAGACAAAAATAACTGCAACAAACAGGATAATTAAATATATCTGGTTGTAAAAGTAAATGTTTAATTGATTACATAGTACCTTCTTTTTCTACTTCATCTTTTTGATGTTCCTTGCCCAGGTATGGGAGGGTTATTTGGGCAGAACCCCTTCATAATTTCTTAGTAGCCTCCGGATTACCAGCATAACCAGCCAAGAAACCTGGAGCCTGCCTTGAGCAATTGTATATGTAAACTGTACAAACATGTCCTTCTATCCCTTAAATACCCACCTCCCGCCACCTCCTAATCGTTGTGTACTCTTTGATTCTAAGCCTGTTGTACATTGCTATGTCTCCAGTAAGGCACTCTGATACCCTAACAGGTCACGTTTGCGCTCTATAAAAAACAAAAATAAATAAATTAATTAATTATTAATAGAGCAGGTTAGGGAAAGAGAGGACAACAACCTGAGTACTTTGGTTGATCCACAGTTAAACTGCCTGAAGCTGCAGCCCTTTCGGCCCATCCCACTCTGCTTACTTTGTCTCACATTAATGTCAAGGTACCATAGAAGACAACCATCAAACATACCAGCTCCAATCATTGGTAAAAATATTTTCTCTCTTCTCATTTCTTGAAAACATGACGTTTTATACCCAGCCACCATGCAAAACAAAAAGCCTGCGCTGACGATTGATGTCCTTACCACTCACTATTTTTATTAAACTGTGTCCATGCCCAATATTTTGTATCCATATAATGACAACTTACACTTATTTATGTAATATACTATCAGTGATTGTGTGGGTGTGGTGAAGAGCTGTGATTCACTGTCAATATATATATGTCATATGAACCATTTAAGAAAGTGGACCAGTCCTCGATTTTTTTAATTAATTCACCTTGTACGCTGTATCATGAATGTCAGAAATGATCACGATCAAGTGGATATGGGTTCAACAAGACTTTTCATAGCGGTCTGTATGGAGTGATGGTTGGCAAGAAATAAATAGGCCAACTCAATATAGGATGAGGTAATTTATATAGGATATGAATGAGTACAAAGAACAACAGAAAATACTTATTCTGGAGAACAAGCAAACACAGCAGAGAATATCTGTGCACCACCACTGTCTCCTATGACCATGTGCCTGGTCCTTGCATTGTCCTTGCATTGTTGCACAGTGAAAGTGTTCATGGCTTCTCTATTGTAAAAGCCTAAGGAAAGTGTTGTCCATATCCAAGTGACAATGTCACCCATGACCAACCAAGTAGATGCCAAATTACCACCAAAATTAAATTCTTATGATCCTGTGGCACACGTCCTCTTTCATTCATGACTTTAGAGTCTCAGAAAGACAAACAGTTCACTATACCATAATTTCTACTGCATTGTGTAAGGATTTCGCTTGCTCATGTCTTGACATATGAGTATTGCACTGTCAAGTCACAGCACATAGGTGCCTGTAGGCACAGAGGACTTCAGGCTGTAGTGTTCCTGGCAAATGTTCAGAGATGTATTAGTACAAGTTCTGCTTGTAAAAAACTTCCTGAAGGAGAAAGTATGGTACAGGTGATTTGTCAAACACATAGACTAAACTACAAAAAATATCAGAGGGTCTGAAGAGGAAGAGGTGAACAGCAAATATAAACTAACAAAGAACTAAATCACCATGGCTAGTGTATAATCTACGGTCACCCCTACACCAAACCCACAGAGTGGTCAGGTAAGGATGCCCATCAGTCACCACACGAAACCGCCCTTCATCATTTGGGTTTCCTTAAAGACCACCATTGAAGGTGCCACTTGTCTTTCACGAGGAGTGCCCAGATCATAGAATGGCTCTCACCCGATCAGACAGAACTACTGTGGTCTTACTTCTCACTTAAGAGGATGTTACAGTATTCAAGGGGAAACTGATGTTGCAGTGCAAAAGATAAAGTGTGAAAAAAATAGGAAAACGTGTGTATTAAAATTGGATGAGGGGGTACTGGAAATGAATTTAATTCTGGTGCTACCCACTCTACCAATATTAAAAAGTAGTCAGTGACAACCACAAAATTTTGGGATTGTCTAGATGTGCTGTGAGGTCGGCATGTTTCAGCAATTAGCGACACATTATGTCATTGCTTTCATCAGGACCATTTATACTGATAGCTACTGCAAACCAAGTGATAAAGTAACAAAAACTGTGCTCAAAACCATATCTAGTAAAACTGATACAGAGATCACCTGAATCCACTAGGTGTCCGCATCATTTTCTTCACCTTTCCAAGTCAATAGAAGTTTCTAGGAATAGTGAAGACATGGGAATTAGAATAGATATTCTGTCAGTGAATAAAGCGTTCACACACTTATGATGGTATGCTAGGTCCAAACTCGATAATCCTAGTAGTGAGTGTTAAAAACAAATACACCTACTGCAACCTATTATTGCATGCTGGTATCTCATCAATGGATTAATTGAAAATGCCAAAGGAGAAAAAACATCTTACCCAACTTAGAAGATGTACAGACCTCACCCCACCTGGCCACGGCTCAGGGACAAAAGGGGGAAGCACCGCTCTATAGAAGAAGGAGGCAAAAACATAGCTAGCTGAAAATGCGACTCCTTCGTGATTGTTTAAACAAAAGTTAATCCATGCCACTCGTTAACAAATACTGCTTCGTTTGACTTAAAAAATGTACACTAGGCATGGTGATTTAGTCCTTTGTTAGTTTATATTTGGCGTTCACCTCTTCCTCTTCAGACCCTCTGATATTTTTTGTAGTTTATCGTATGCATGGGACATATTGGAGCTTGGTCTTTAAAATACCTCTTGACCCTAATAAAGTTATTGTTGTTGTTTGCACACATAGACTCAACATACAAGTGGATACATCTTTGTACCACAAGAACAAAATATCACAGGTCCATCGGAGGTAGTTCTAGCAATCGCTTTTCCTCTGAACTCCTATTTCTTTTTGTTCACACACTCACAACTACCTTTATGAAGGACTCACTCTTGTCCTACTAATCTCTTGAAAGGTGTCATAATGCTCCAGATTGATTAAGTACTAACAGGTTTGTCATTAGTACTATAGGTTTCTCTCGTATACAATCCTGCCCCTTTCCCATGCACCTGCACTTCCTGTGTGTAAAAGTATGCTCATAACATTGTATGCAGTGTGTTATAGTATGCTGATTCCATAATGTACTGATAACTGTAGTTTGATTCCATAGTGTGCTGATAACTGTCCTTAGAATCTCCTATTTGACTTCGTATTTGAGCCTATTTGTTTATTGAATCCAGTCACACTTTAAAATGCTCTTGGAACTCTGACTCCCTTCACCGAAAGCTGCACTGAGCAAATACGCTCCTGGAGGCTTTTGCTGTAGACCTACCTGATAGGAGAAATCCTGCATCCAGAGATTTCTTTTTGGCAGAACCTCGATCCTGAATCCCTAAAAGACTAAGAAAGCAAAGATAAGTAAAATTTAGCTTTTTAAAAAGACAGACGCCCATCGCAAGAAAGCCAGAATACAATATTTGGAACAATTCCGTTTTCTGTTGGAAAGAAGACAGCAAGAGAACAATCTGCAAACTTCATTTTAGACTTTGAGATGTATGTTTAAAGACTCATTGTATTGTAGAAGCTGTGCTTGGGGTATTTATGGAAACCTAATGTTTGATACAAAGAAACTTTGCAAGAAGTTATTGTAATGTGTTAGTTAGTTAAACGAATTAAGGAAAAGAATTCAAAGGTGTTTTGAAGTAATGAATGCGTAGGTTGTTGTACTTCTCGCAGTGTATTACAGGTTTTTGGGCACAAGAGCATTACGGAATCCACTTTTGCAAGTAAGTTAAGGAATTGAAAGGGAGACATTCTATAGAAAGTAAAATAGGGAATAGTTTTGGTGACAGAATTCTGTCATGTTATATCTTATAGCTATTTACAAAGACCTCTCTTCAACATTCATGTACAAGAACACCTGACGACTTCTCACCTGAACAAGACCAAGAAATACTGGACGAAGGACAAGACAACACTGATCGCAGGTAGGGGTCTAAGAAGTTCTTAACACTGAGATTAAACAAAGGGGAATGGTTCTGGAGGTGTAGGAATTTTGGACACACTGTTAGATTTTTGAGTAAAATCTTGCTACTTGTTGCTTCGCAGGTCGACAGCAAGTATCCAACCCTTCCTCGTCCAGTACCGGCCCTCCTCCCAAATTTCTAGTTGTAATTTTGACTGTAATTTATGATCAGCAAGATTATAGTTAGTCTTTCAGCCAAACAAATGTTATGTTCACTATGTCCTCGCAGGGTTGGCTGTTCTGTAGTAAAGCATTTGCAATACAATATTGCATTTAATAGTGTTACATGTGGCTAGGAAATGAATACACATTTCTTTTTTAAACTTTCTAACTTAACAGTCATTAAAACACCAATCCAAGTGGTAGATTTACCGTATAGACATCAATCGATTGTGAATGGATTACTTCCTTACAAGCTCAAGTTGCTTGTCCCTTATCCTCCCAGATTCAGTTTAAATTAAGGGTTACTTTCCAGCAAAACATGGATCTCTCCCAACTACCCAATTTGACCCTTTCCTGAGTGGATTGACTGGATAGTCTGGATTTTCCAATTATGTCAAGTGGTCCACATAGTGAGCCTCTTCCAGCTTGGCATACTATTTCCAGCTCTGTAATGGCTGGATTTTCTGAGTAGGTGGGATCAGCCCCCAGGGGCCCCTCCAACCCAGCCAGAACGTACTCACCTTCCCTCCTCAGGACTCCTCTATATCCAGGCACCTGGTACCTACCTGAGGATGGGGAACTCGCAATATACAAGCTCATATTATTAAGAACACCACTAAATCTATAGGGATACTAAGAATACTCACTGATTACTAGGGATATCCATACCCTACACCACACTTATTCACATCAGTTGGTCTCGCGGCCAACCTGACCCAGACCGTTCTACCCTAGGGCAGATATTGCGCACAATCCGGTGCGACTACATATGGGCCTGCAGAACCCAATGCTCCCTTTTCCAAACTGTTCGCAATCCTGCGAAACTACACACTAGTTCAACCTCCTAGTGTTCTCACTTATTCAAGCCACAATCCAGTGGGTATCCACACTGGTTCGACCCCCCAGTGCTCTCATTAACGCCGCATATCAACGACGACCACATTCCTATGAACACCTATACATATATATATATATATTAGGAAGTCTCTTCACTAAGGGTCTGCTACTACAATATTAGGAGTTAGCCAATTAATATCGTGTGCTCCCTATTCTTGGCATCAAAGGTCCACTCACTCCCTATTTATGTGATCACCACTTACCTGATTGGGATTACTCATCCATTCACGTAGCAAACACCTAGGAGCTTTGTTCACCTGGATTGAACAAGAATACAAGGGGACACGTGCCAGTTTTCTACAAACTGGGGGTTGTTTTATTACAGCAATATAAACATTTATACAGATCTAACAAAGACTATAGGTAGAACACACCGCTTGAAAGAGAAGGATTACACATAACAGGAACACTCCGCTGAAAGGGAAAAGATTAGACATAAAGTGTAAGTGTAGCTAATGTGATGAAAACAATATCACCTGATTAGTGTGAAGTCTTGTTCTAGCTGTCATCTGGGTTCCTCTCTCGTCTGTGCCTTGGCTCATCTCAGGCTCTCTCTCTCTCCTGCACTCTTGGGTACACCTCTGCGCTGATCACTCTGTCTCTGGACTCCTCTCCCCCACACGAACTATCTCCACCTTCCGTCTTCAATCTTAATGGTTCCTGCCGCTCTGATCACCGTTCATTCCACTAGCTTATTCACTCTGTCTCTGCGCCAATGTCCAATTAACTCCATCTGCTCCCATAGGTTAGTCCACGATCTCTCCTCTATCTCTTCTAAAAGGCATTACTTCAGACTCCAGCTATTCACACCTCCTCCTGATAAGCAACTGCTTCTGACTGCTTCCTTCAGTTCCAGCTCACTATTCAACTCAGCTCTTCTCCAGCTTGAACCCTCTCTCTCTCTCTGCCAACTCCACTCCACTGCTCGACTCTCTGCTGGACTGACCCTCTGCTTGACTCTCTCCTCGACTGACTCTCTCTTGACTGCCTGACTCCGCCTCTGCACTTCACTGATATAGAATGCTGTTTCCTCATGGAAAGTTCCAGCCATCAGCCTGCCGCCTACCAGGTCTCTGCATCACCTCGCATCAAGGACACACACCCAGCCGGCCGGCCTTTTGTTGTGTCTTCTACACAGAGAATAATACAGCCTACCGATAAGGGCTGGCCCAGACCGGTTCTCTCCAAGTGAAAAACAGCCTTAACTATAAACTTTGCCTTTGCCCTGAAAAGTCTCCCAGCTTCATCAAAATGGAGTCCCTCTAGCTCTAGGCCTGTAGGCCTGAAAGGGGTGAAATGCTCCTTAGCTCTGTCAGAATACCTACATAAACCATACCAAAGTGTCTAATATGTCAAAGCCAATAGGCAATAGACAGGTGAAAGTCCAGAATAAAGGCATATTAAGCAGCTATCCTCTTCTAGGTCTGGAAAAAAGGGCTTAAAAGGGCCAACACAGGCTAAGAATACCTATACTAGATGCGAGCAAGACTAATGATCTATATCACTGCTAAACAAAGCCAAAAACTCTGCCATTACAAGCTCACAACAAGATTAAAGTGGATTTGTAGTAAATTCCTGTAGTTTATCCTATTCTGGTGTAAATGACTCCCATATATCTCCTTTATTAACCCAAGGAGACCTGGGGGTCTTGTAGATACGGCTGATGTAATTCATTTTCATGAAAGGTGTGAGATTGTTCCCTCCCAAAGGCAGGGTTTTATGGCATATCATGTGCCCGGTAGTAATCTAAAAGTGGTAGATGACCTGGTGGTCTGAATACGTGGGTTAAGGTTTCATTAGGGTGCCATGTGAGTCAACTACCTATTGCTCCCCCTAATGTTCTTGGTCTGTCCACAGGGCTGGGGAGTCCCTCGTAGGCATGAGCGGATTTTGCGGATTGGCAATCCGCGAATTTGCGGATTTGCAAACTCGCAATCCGCAAAATCCGCGAATTCCCGCGAATTTGCGGATTTTTTTTTTTTTTTGTGTTCGCCCGTGTTTCTGCCAGTTCGCGAGGGTTTTTACAATTTCGCAATTTGCGAACTTACCTGTCGGGTCGCAAGTTTTGCGAACTTGTTGTTTCTACGTGTCCAACCTGTTTGGGACACTCTTCTTCATCACTGCCACTCTCTGTCACCACTGCCACTCTCTGACTACTCATGCCACCCTCTGGCCCACCCATGCCACCCTCTGTTTCATCACCACACCCTCTGGTTGTCCAGTGTACATTATTTTTGGCAAAGCAAAGCACACCTTCCCTGCCTCAAGTGACCTGAATTAATTTGGGGCTGATTAATGTGTCACAGAATATTTTTTTAGCTGGCACCTGCTTCCTTAGTGCGCCCTGATTAGTGATCTTTTGCACTTGCTAAGTGCTTTCATTGTTGCAAAATTAGTTACAACACCTGCCCTGCCCCAACTGACAATAATGAATTAGGGGCTGATTAATGGATTTTAACTTCCAGCCTGGCTCCTGCTTGTCTCCCTTAGCTGTAATTCAGGACCTTTGTGGCATATGTGTAACTATTCTGAGGTTCAGAGCAGGGTCACATAATAGTTGCAACTGGCAACTGAACTCTGGAGGGGCCCCTCAGGAAGCACTACAGGAAATGGCTACTAATGATGAGCCTGAACTTTTGAACCTGGTAAGTAGTTACTTTCAGTTTTGCTAAAATCGTATTTCTGCAATTTCGCACTTATTCGCGGGGCGCGAACTCACGCGAACAGTGCGAGCAGTGCGAGCAAAATCCGCTGCTCGCGGATTTGCGGATTTTTCAGGAAATTCGCAAATCTCGCGGATTGCGGATTTCCCGAAAATCCGCAAAATCCGCGAGCGGAACGGATTTTCCGCCCATGCCTAGTCCCTCGTAATCCAAACCTTGCATGATTTCACCATTTGCTAGTCCAATGGGTAGGTTACTGTAAGTATTGAAGGAGATTTTAGCACTTGCTTTGAACCTACCTCTCTTCAAAGGGAAATCACTGATGAAGTAATTTTTGTGGCAATCCCCAAATTGCAGGTCCATATCTAAAGTCTGTTTCTGAAGAAACCATCAGCAGACCCCACCGACCTCAAGAACTACCGCCCCATCTCGCTCCTCCCGTTTCCTGCCAAAGTCATCGAGAAGACCATCAACAAACAGCTGGCCGCCTTCCTTGAGACGAACAGATCCCTCGACCACTCACAGTCCGGCTTTCGAGCCAATCACAGCACGGAGACCGCCCTCATCGAAGCCACTGACGACATCTGAACCCTGCTCGACAACGGGGAAACAGCGGCCCTCATCCTCCTGGACCTCTCCGCAGCATTCGATACTGTCTGCCATCGCACCCTAGTACAACGCCTAAGCAACGTCGGAATCCAAAAGAAGGCACTGGAGTGGATCATTTCGTTCCTCGCCGGAAGAACCCAGAGAGTCCGCCTCCCCCGTTCAGATCAGAGGCCACCGAAGTCATCTGCGGCACACCACAAGGATCATCATTCAGCCCCACCCTCTTCAACGTGTACATGAGCCCGCTTGCAGCCATCGCACGCCAACACAGCCTCAACATCATCTCCTACGCCGACGACACCCCGCTGAACCTCTCCCTCACCAACTACCCCACCACCGCCAGAACCAACCTGCACTAAGGGATGAAAGAAGTAGCAGAGTGGATGAAGGACGGCCGTCTGAAACTGAACTCAGACAAGACGGAAGTCCTCATGCTTAGACCATCACCATCTTCCTGGGACAACTCCTGGTGGCCCCCGGCCCTAGGCAGCGCACCCAAACCAACAGACCACGCACGCAACTTGGGCTTCATCCTGGACTCCTCCCTGTCGATTACCAGACAATTCAACGCTGTCTCGTCCTCGTGTTTCAACATCCTACGCATGCTCCGAACGATCTTCCGTTGGATCCCCACCGAAATCAGGAAGACGGTCACCCAGGCACTTGTCACCAGCCAGCTGGACTACGGAAACACCCTCTACACCGGAACCACCGCCAAACTGCAGAAAAGACTCCAACGCATTCAGAACACCTCCGCACAACTCATCCTGGACATCCCCCGCCACAGCCACATCTCCGGACACCTGAAAGACCTGCACTGCTCCCCGTCAGCAAAAGAATCACGTTCCGCCTTCTCACCCACGCACACAAAGCCCTCCACGACCTAGGCCCCAGGAACCTCAACGACCGCCTGACCTTCTACACTCCCACCCGCCAACTATGATCGACCAGCCACGCTCTCGCGGGCGTGCCACGCATCCGAAAAGCCACCATGGGAGGAAGATCCTTCTCCTACCTGGCAGCTAAGACCTGGAACTCCCTCCCCATCCATCTCCGTCTTACTCAAGAGCACCTCGCCTTCAGGAAGCAGCTCAAGACCTGGCTATTCGAGCAATAACGGACCCCCCCCCCCAAGCACCTTGAGACCCTCTGGGTGAGTAGTGTGCTATACAAATTTCTTGATTGATTGATTGATTGATTGATTGATTGATTGATTGTTTCTAATGTAGCTATGCTGTTCATTGATCTTAGTACATGTAATCAATTGAGAGCCTGTAATGGTAGAACAAAATTTATCTTGGGAGGTACTCAATGTTCTATAGGAACTTGTACTCAAATTGAATCAATTATTTCTTCATGACTCTTCAGTCTTGGAAGCTATGATGACATGAAAGTTATTTCCAGAACAGAAAGTGACCACTTTTCCCTACTTCTCTCACTCTTCAGCATTGTAGATAGTTTAGATACGGGCCCTAAACTGCCTAGTTGTATGCCGATAGTGAGTGATAATCACACAAAAGTCAGGTGGGAGCAACCTGTGAATAATGAAGATATCCATGCTACATTATATCAGGACTCTGTCCCTATCATTATTTTTTGGCTTATCTAGAGCTACCTCCCACAAAGATCAATGAAACACACTCCAGATGTTTTAAGAATCATGAAGTGTATTTGTTTACTAGAACCACCTCAGATCAGTGTTGTGACATCAGATCCTACATGATGAATGTATGATGTTACAACGGAAACATTGACAACACATGCCTTTACAAAGCAGTTTTAACATCGCAACAACCTTTACAATGCATGTTTTTACAATGCATGTTTTTACAATGCATGCATCACAACGCATTTTTAGAAACTACATTTACAACACATTCCATTACAATGCATACCATTACAACACATTTTACTTTTAGGGCCACAGTAGGGTAAGTGTTGGGGTAAAAATTACTATTCCCACTCCAGTGAGTGCAACAGTAGGGTAAGTGTTGGATAGTGTAGGGGTAGAAATTACTATTCCCACTCCGGTGAGTGCAACAGTAGGGTAAGTGTTGGATACTGTAGGGGTAGAAATTACTATTACCTATTACTTACTTTATAATGTGATGTAATGACATGTGTTGTAATACGGTAGACCGGCAAGAGTGTGTCCTTGCCCCTTTGCTGTCTGTGTTGTTTATTAATGGGTGTATTGATTATCCATGTATTGACCCTATGTTCTACGACAATGGCTCCTCAGTTCTTGGAGGAATTAAAATCCCAGCATTGTTGTTTGCAGATGACATACAGTTAATTTACAAGAATTCTTAAAGTCTTGAGACACTTTTGCAAAAATGTAGTTTATATTGTGCAGGCCTGGTTTTCAGAGAGACTTAATGATCTGGCTCCTCTGAGACCCCTCCGCAAACCTGAAAAAGGTGCATCTGCCCCTTGGTTTACGGAAGCATTGGCGGCCTCTCGGCGCCAATGCAAGGTAGCGGAAAGAGCTTGGCGCGCAAATTACAACGCGACGGCGAAACTCGCCTACAGGTCTGTGGCGAAAGCTTACCATCGGAACATCCTCGCGGAGAAGAAGGCTTATTTCGCGAGAAAAATTGAAGCTGCCTCCAATTCCTGTAAGGAGCTTTTCGCCGTTGTGCGGGAGTTTACAACGTCTCGCGCAGTACCAACCCAGAATCCCCCTCCTGCGCCTTGGGTCAGGGCGATTGCGGACTTTTTCACCTCTAAGATCCAGCGGATCCAGGACTCCTTCCATGTGCTGGAGCCTGAGATACCGGGTCGGGTGGAGAATACCGCTGCTACCCGACTTAACGCAGGTGTGGCCTTGGCAGCTTTCCCTCCTCTCTCGCTGACCGCCTCTTTTGACCTGATGGCTGGGCTTAAATCAGGTTTCCCTCGGGATGCCTGTCCGGCAAAATTTTTGGCTAAAATGGCAGCTGTCATTAATCCCCTCGTGAACCCCCTGTTGAACTGTTCTCTTGCACAGGGTGTGGTTCCCCAGGCCTGGAAGCAGGCCATGATTATTCCCCTGCTTAAAAAGCCTGGCCTGGATGTGGAGGTGTTGGCGAATTATAGACCTATTTCGCTCCTGCCTGCTTTTGTGAAGGTCATTGAAAAGCATGTCCATAAGGTGCTTGCCGATTACCTGGAGTCCCACGACCTACTGCACCCTACCCAGTCGGGTTTCCGCGCCAATCTTAGCACCGAAACAGCCCTCCTGGAAGTCTCCGAGGCGATTAAGGAGGTGCTGGATTCGGGCGGGAGAGCGATGCTGGTGATGCTAGATCTGTCGGCGGCCTTCGACACCGTCCCTCATGAGGGTCTCTTGCAAGACTCTCAGAGGCTGGTCTCCGAGGGACGGTGCTCCAGTGGTTTCGATCTTTCCTGGCAGGCCGTCGACAAACGGTCTGGGCTTCTGCTTGCTCCGCCGAGATGTCGCCATTGGGTGTCGGAGTTCCTCAGGGCTCTGTCCTGAGTCCAACTCTATTTAACATCTTCATGACCCCTCTGGCGGCATTGGCGGAGTCTTTCGGGGCCCAATTCGTTTCTTATGCCGATGACACCCAGCTCCTCTTCACCTGTGAGAGGGGTGCGGACTTCGATGGAGGTAGGATCCAGGGTTGCCTTGAGGCTGTGTTTCAATGGTTCCATCACAACAGCCTCAAGTGCAACTCAGATAAATCCGAGGTCCTCTTTTTTGGGTGCAGTTCGGATCCGGACTGGAAAGTGTGGTGGCCTGAGAACATGTTTCCACCAGCAAGTTCGTCCCAGGTGGCTAAAAACCTTGGGATTAAGATCGATAATGGCCTCACACTACGTTCACAGGTAATCGGTCTCACGGGTACCTGCTTTGGCCTACTCCGGATGCTACGTAAGTTCCTTCCCCTGTTATCGGAGGAACATAGGAAGATCACGGTGCAGGCGATTATAGGCTCGACAATTGACTATTCCAACGTCCTTTATCTCGGCTTGCCAGAATATCTGCTCCAACGGTTACAGGTTGTCCAGAATTCGGCAGCACGGGCCATCTTTGGACTATCTCGCCGTGCCAGAGCCTCGGGTCTTCTGGAGGCTCTGCACTGGCTCCCTGTCCGGAAGCGGATAATTTTTAAAACTCTTACTCTGGCACAAAGCCTTGCACGCCTCCGGAGCAAAATACCTGCAGAAGAGGCTGGCCTTTTATTTGCCTGCCAGGTCGCTCAGGTCTGAAGCCCTGTTTCTTGCGGCGGTTCCTCGTGTGAAGAGAGCCCGCATCGGAGGCCGCTCTTTTAAACTACTAGCGCCTCAGCTATGGAATAAACTGCCTGTGTCCCTGCGCAGCATTCCTAATTTGTTGGCCTTTCGGAAAGGGCTTAAAACCTGGCTCTTTTCCTCTTAGTTTTGGTCCCTATTAGGTTTCTTTTATCTCTGTTTCTTATTTTATTTTCCCTGTTGTGTTATGAGATTAGTGTGCAATCCAAAGCGTCGGGACACTCTTCCGAGTAGCCGCACGCTATACAAAACCCCTGCATAACATAACATAACATAACCATGGCCTTAAGTTCACTGAAAGTAGAAGTAAAATCATGGCTATCCACTCTCACAAGGGTTTTAGAGGGACAATATCCCTAGGAGGAGAGACGCTCTAAAGAGTCTATGAGTTTGATTATTGTTGTACTTGGGGCCCTTTCCGAAGGGTCATCCCTGAATTTTTTGCCTTCCTCCTGAATTTTGTCTGACCTGTTTTTGTTGGTTTTATGACTCTGGGCACTTTACGACTGCTGCTCAGTGCTAAAGTGCATATGCTCTCCCTATTGTAAATTGTTTGGATTATTTGATTTACTATCAGACCCTAGTACAGTGCACTTTGGGTGCCCAGGGCTGGTAAATCAAATGCTGCTGGTGGGCTTGCAGCACTGGTTGTGCTACCCACAAAAGCAGCCTGTAAAGTTTGTCACAGGTCTGCCATTGCAGAGCCTGCGTGCAGTCTGGTACTGCCATGTTGACTAGGCAAGTGCACCCACTTGCCAGTCCCTTAACCTTCCCTTTTCTGAATATTAGTCACCCCTATGGTAGGCCCAAGGGCACTGTGCATTGTAGGTAAAAGGTAGGACATGCCCTGATGTGTGTGGCATGGCCTGATACAGAATTACAGCTATTTTCGTTTTTCACTATTGCAAGGCTACCTTTTCCCCATAGGCCAGAATGGGCAGAGTGATTATAAGATTTTATAATCCTAACTGACTCAGGGAACTAGGTAGAAATTCGAGTTTAGTATACCTGAACTCAGAATGATAAAATAGTGAAGTTGATTTTAACATTCTGTGTTTGAAAATACCACTTAAGTAAGAATGGGTGGAAAATTCGTTCCGCTCGCGGAATTTGCGAATATTTGGCAATTTCGTGATCCGGGAATCGCGCGAAATTGCCCAAAAATCTGCAATTTGCGAGTTGGCAGATTTGTTTTTGTTGTTCGCGCTTCAAAAATACAATCTCGCGTGCGCGGCATTCACTTACCATGATTCTGCGTTTGCTGATGAGTTTTCCTCCCTGTTCGCGTGCACCGCGAGATTTTGGTAGCTGGCCAAGCGACGCCGCGAACACGTCATTGTAACCCAAAACAGGAAATTGCGAACGCGAACACGTCATTGCAACCCGAAACAGGAAAAAGGCATCGGGAGAAGGCTGGTTAAGTGGAAACATGTTTGCGACCGTTGCGACCGCATGCACAAGTTCTCGTTCCCGATCTGGTAATAAAATATTGCGAACTCGCAAAAAAAAATTCGCAAGCTCGCGGAATTTGGCGGATTTTTGCAAAACGCAATTACGAATTTGCGCGAATTCGCGTATCACAAATCCGCAAATTCCGCCCATGCTTACACTTAAGAAAGTGGGTATATTCTTGCCTAACTATCCAAGCCTGCCTCTGCTAGGTTGTGTATTCCTTGTCTAGAGTTTGAGTGACAGGTGCTGGGGCTGGGGTATTCCAGGAGACAGGGTGAGTCAGCACAGGGCTAAATAGAGCTGTCTGCATGTAAATGAGTGGAGTGTTGCACCTGGCACCTGAATAGGGTTGTGCCTACCTTCCACAATGCTGGCTCCACCTCCTGTGGTGGGTCTGATGTCCCTGGCCCACACTATCAAAGGAAAGAAGGAGTCTCGTCAACAAAGAACTCCAGGACTGCACAGAATTGGTTTGGACTAGGCACGGAGACTTTCTGCCTCCAGAGACAAAGGATTTGCTAGTATAAGTATGGGGACCGAGACCCCAGAACATTAGATCACTTTTGGAAAACGAGAACCTTTGCTCAGGAGAGGAACCAAAGAAACTGAGGAGGAGACTATCTCTAAGGTGAGTGCAGTTTGGTGGATGGGCCTGCAGTGCATGCCTGACTGCCAAAGAAAGGAGAAAGGACTTTTGCTACTTTCAAATAAACTTGTAAAGGATCTCCAAGGGCTTGAGATAGAGCGTGCCTCCTGCTGAAGTCTCAGGGACAACAGAATTACCCAACCAGCTCCCCTGCCTTCCCTTGCAGGGAATTGAAGTGCCTGCTGTTGAGCTGGGCCTTCTGAGAGGCTGTATGTCGACTGGGAGCTGGAAGCGCGACTCAAGATGAAGAAGAGTGTCGCTGCCACAGCCATTGTCATCGCATCACCGGAGAAGAGTGTCGCCATCGCAGCAGACGCCTTCGCATCAGTGGAGAAGCGTGACGCCACTGCAGCTGTCGCCATCGCATCACCGAAGCTTCTCGCCTCACTGGAGCAGAGTGTTGCTTTCGCAGCAGACACCATCACATCATCGGAGAAGTGTGTCACAGCCGCAGCCGCTGGCATTTCATCACTGAACAAGGGTGTCGCCACTGTCGCATCGCATACCCAAAGTGTCTCACATCACTGGAGAAGAGTGTCACTGTCGCATCAGATGCCGTCGCGTCACCGGAGAAGCATGTTGCAGGGTCTGTTGCGGCTCAGAAGAATTGTTGAGTCGCTGCACGGCTGTCGGGCATACACACATTGTTGTCGCATCAAGAAGAAAATGCCATTTTGTTTCATTGCACCGGATCTTCATCGCATCATGGTGTTCCGAGCCGCATCGCCACGGAAGCACTGTAAGAAACCAATGCATCACCTCCCCGCGCGGAGAAAAACCAACGCATCCCCTTCGCAGCAGTAGGGACCCGACGCATCACCAATCTTGTGTGTAAGGAACCGACGCATCACCTTCCCTGCATTACTTTCGTTGTATATCGTTACGCAGCTAAAGGTACATTGAGCTCAAAGTGTCGCCTTTTACATCTAACGAGAACTAAGCGATTTCTACCATTTTTTAAGTACAGTATTGGGGATTTTTGTTGTTTGTTGTCTTGTGTTAAGACTATATAAAAATACTTATTTTTATACTAAAACTTGTGTGTTGTCCATCTGTAGGTATTATCACTGGGTTACTGTATGTGTTCACAAATGCTTTACACACTACCTCAGAGGTAAGCCTGTCTGCTTGTGCCAAGCTACCAAGGGGTGAGCAGGGGTTATTTTAGGAGTGTACCCCTTACCCTGACTAGACACAAGGGTCCCTATTTGGTCAAAGGTACCTACCTCTGCCAACTAGAGACCCCCATATCTAACAATTATCTTGATATACAACTGTTTAACATCGATTCCTGGGTTAATCAATTTACAGAAAGCACCCTATTATCAAAACATTGAGCAACATATCATCCCTTCACCCATTCCCCTCTACTTGAGGGTAGGAGGGGTCAACATGTGGCATCCGCTACGTATGACGCAGAATTGTGGGGCCACAGCAATTTGGAGGCCATGGAAGTGGTAGAAAATAGCTTTCAAGGTAGAATGCTCAAAATTCCCAATAGCTTTTATATATGACCTAGGGATTCGGTCTCTCGTCCATTTTATTCAGCAGAGACCAACATTGTACTGGTCATGGGTCTGGTTGACTCCAGAGCTGGCTAGTTACAGAGAGGGATTAAAAGACGGTTTGGCTAGGACCCAGGGTGGGTAGAAGTTACCATGGTTGAATTTTGTAAAGCAGACTTGTTTTTTGTTGGTTTTCAAGATTTCAGGCAAGATCAAAAACCTATTTCCTAAATTGCCAAGAAAATGCTGAAGTCAATCTTCTTGGAACTTCGAGAAGCTTGCACTGTTGCACTGGGCATATGTAGGGAAGCTAACAGAACTCCCTTTTGAATTCAAACGATTCCCTTCCTTTGAGATTTATTTGGATGAAATAGATCCCCCATTTGCCACAGCACTATACATTAAATTTAGGCTGGGGATTCTGCTATTAGCTACAGTGACGGAAGGATGGAAAAGTAATCATGGGTTAATACATTATGCCCTGCATTAAAAAGTGGAGATGATACGATTGACCATCTGTTATTCTTTTGTTCAAAATATGGTAAGCAGCATAGTCACTGAAAAGTCCCTTTAGTCTCTAGGCATTAGGCATTAAAGAGTAGCGCTGAGAACATGTAGATCTGATACATCTTCTGTTATAGCGTCCTCAGTTACTAACTACCTTGGGCCTCATTTATGAAAAGTGACGCATCGCTGCGTGAAAACAGCGATGCGTCACTTTTCATTGTGCCCTCCTTGCGACACCAATGATGCGTCATATTTACATTATGACGCATCATTGCGCAAGGAGTTACAGATACGTCAGTATTTCTGACGTATCTGTAAGCGCAAAAAAGACGCATTGCTGTTGTGTGTCACAAAAGTGACGCAACTCCAGCAATGCGTCCTTTTACATGGGGCAAGCCCCATGTGAAAGGGACTGCGTCAGTCTTACGCCTGCTGTGAGGCAGGCGCAAGATTTTCACGCAACGGCGTCCTAGAAGTGACGCAGGGAAATCTCATAGATTTCACTGCGTAACTTCTACGACCCTTTCTTGCATCAATACGTCCCCCTTGCATACATTATACCTGGTGCAGGTATAATGTGGCGCAGGGGTTTACAAAGTGACGCATCTACTTAGATGTGTCACTTTGTAAATATGGCGCAACAAGGCGCATTTTTTACGCCACTGGTGCGTCACAAAAAGTGACGCACCGTCGTCGTAAAAGTGACGCATGGGGTCATAAATGAGGCCCCTTGAGAGCATTTGCCCAATCTGCCATAAAATTTCATCTCTTTCTGTTTCGACTTGAATGCCAGCTTGCTGTCAGACAGTGGCTGTTTACTTTAATTTCATCCTTTTTTGGAAATAGGATCGCACTGACATATAGTTTTTAAATCACCATTAATATGTATGTATTTCATCATTTTATATTGTATTGTTTTCAAATGTAATATTTGTTATTGAATATATATATATATATATATATATATATATATATATATATATATATATACGAATTGTTGTTTGATACTTTTATGGTCTACAACCGAAATGAAATGTGTAAATGAGAATAAAAGTCTTAATCCGCCAAGTGCTGTACCTGAGTTGCTGGGACCCTTGGCTGTTTCAATGTGTACTCCTCCTAACATCCTGATAAACCTGGAATTTAAAACCTTTTTTCAGAAAGACTCCCAAGAGGATCGCTACAAACCTGCTAAGTCAATTCAACAAAATATAATGCCCCTGGGCCGCAGATTCAAGTTGCTGCAGCTCGGAGCAAATCTTTTTCTGCATGACATTACAGAGAGGTTATCCAACCCCATGGAGCACTGTTTCACTGCAACTTCCAGCCTTGCCCTGCTCGAGAAATCTGAGCTCCAAAAAAATTCCTACGTCCAAACTTCAAAATCTTTACAGAGAAACGTATCTGGATGGCAAGAAATCTTACTTGGGCACAAATTTTGATTGTCACCCACTTGGAGTTTTCCTGCTAAAAGTCAACATTTTCCCCAGGACCTTGTCTAATGGCTATATGGTCGCGTAAATCCCTCCTTGGCCATAGCCTTCTATCTTCCCCGCTGAGAATTTTTGACTTACATTTGAGAGATAATATCAGAATGTAAAACTTCCAACCAGGTTGAACCTAGTTTCTGTATACAACCCACCCTCCATTGCAATTGGCCCGAATGCGCTCTTAGGTACCCATAAAGTGCAACAAGTTCATCATAGTTGGTGCTAAATTTAAAGTTACATTACTTTGGTTCCTCATATTGTATTTTTGTTGTTTTGGTTTAAATGTTTTTATGTGTTGTGTTATTTTCTTTTTAACAGTTTTGCAATTTCTAAATGCTTTACATATGTTCCAAAGTTAAGTCTGCCTGATCTGTCCTAAAGCTACAAGGGGTTGAGGACAGGTTTAAATTACTGAAAATTTTACTGGACCTAAGAAGAATTATGATATTACTTGTGGTAACTTTCAGCCAATGCTTCTGATAATCCACTTTCTCATACTGGCGTTCAGTAGTGGGTTCCAAACTTTGTGTTTAGCAGTACCACTCAGCTATCAAGTTGTAAGTTAGAAGTCTGTAAATTGAGCTAAATGCTAAAATCGATATTTGTTTTTTTAATTGGCATAAGGTCTTTTATCCGCTTATTTTTTATGTTTACAAATAATTTTTTATCTAATTTTTACACCTTTTAGAAGCCTAATTGAGTTGAATCCGGCTACCCTGACAACTTGCTTGGTGATAGAGATGAAGGCCCTGCACAGAGAATGGCAATTATAGTTGGGATAGAATGCTAGGTAGATTGATTATGGAAGGGCCCTCAACGTCTTGGAATAAGCTCATCAAGCGTGGGTCCCCTTTTGAGGATGAAGTAATGAGAGCAACACCAGCATATTAATGGGCAGGGGACCACATGTTTCAAGATTGATTTTCTGGTTTACTCTCCAAGGTGGGGAGAGAAACAGTCTCTGTCAATATAAGCCCTTCTGAACTGGTTCTCTGCCAGTTGGAGCTCAGTGGCAAGCAATCTGCAAGGGAGCTGCAGGCCACACTGGCAGTCATAGAACTGAAGGAAGAAACAAGGAATGTCCGAAGGAGAAGGCCAGCTCATGATTCTTGAGTTCAGAAGAAGATGGTGGCAGTAATCATGAGGTGTCTACGTGGAGCCAGACAACCCTCTCTTAACCAAAGGTTTTGTGTCTAGGTTTGTGGCGTGGAACAACATTGGCATCTGTTTTCCTCCTATGAAAGAGCATTAAGAATGCATAGGGTGGGTCAACTGCACTGGGGAGCATTGCTAAGAGAGTTAGTAACAACACTGGTGATGGATAAACTACTGACTGTGGAAGAAGAGGTAGCTGACTCCTGTACTCACCTAAAATGTATGTTTGTGCAGACGTCAGGGCTTAGACCTGAGGAGTAATGAAAGATGTTTCAGGGCAAAACAAAGACACACAACAATTCTAGGTTGATTTTGTGGATGTTTCACTGAAAGCACCGGCGGGCTGGATGAAAGACAATACAGTCACTACTTATGATGGGCTACATAGTCTAATGATGGAGAAGCAAATTTTTAGTAATTGTCATTCAAATCACACCAAAATCTAGTTGATTACACGTTGTCTGAGCCCAGTGTGGTAAATAAAATTACCTGGACATTTTTCTATACATTAATATCAATAAGCATAGCTCATACAATGAGAGGCAGAGTCCGTGGTGTCCGAGTTCAAAAGGGCTTTATTTCAATGGCTCGAGCCAGGGGAGAATCGGGTTCCATCACCACTAAGGTTCAGGAAGGGATATCTAACGTTTTATTAACATCACACATTATATATAGTAAAACCATACAATTGCAACGAATACAGTAGGCGGAACACTCCAGGCGGAGCAAGTGAAAAGAGAGAGAGATAAGAACACATGGGCGTAAAAGAAGGCGTGTAAAGAGGCGTACACGAAGGTGTGCACTTGATGAGTCATAGGAGTGTCACTGTGGGTGAATGCATAGAGGAGGTCTGCAGGGTCAGCAGAATCCTTTACCCTGCATGTGCGCGTAACTGATCATGACGTGTAATTGACGTGTAACTGGGGAGAGCTGGGGGTTGACTACAGCACTAGTAGAGGAGTCTGGAGTCTGGGATGTCAGAACAACCTGCACTTTTGGCATATCTGATATCTTGTGTTTGGAGGATGTATTGTCTGAAGTAAAGGTCTCTCGAGAAAAGGCTGTACATCACTAAACGCTAGTGTGTGCATATATTTCTTCGTGCATTACGAGGAGGCATGGGCCTACTATGGCAACGGGTTCAGTAAATCACTTGCATGGAGACAGGAAGGCTAGGCCCTATGCTTTGCAGGTGGGAAATGTTTACCTATTTCACTAGACTGGAATGTGTTTTTGCGGAGGCTGAACTGATAACTGTAGGCAAAATACCGTCTTGGCAGGCAGGCCAGGCCGGGGACCTCTCGGCTGGGCAGGGAGTGAGGGAGAGGTCAGGGATGCATACCTAAACTGCAGTTTTCAGAGACAGAAGAGACAGAAGAGGCTCGGAGCCTGAATTCAGGGCCTGGCTGGGCCACAAAACGTGTGCTTCTCGGTATTTAAAACGTGTACCATGTAAATGCATTGGCAACGTAGGCTTTAAGACTGAATTATCGTTTCTTTCATGGAAGGCAGGTAGTTGACATGTTAACGTTGGACGCAAATGCAAATGCGTCTTCATTTCGGCCATAGAGGGAAAATGCATGGATGTCAGGCATATACACTGAACGTTGGGGTACACGATAGGGGACACATAGGCCATATAAAATTCCATTTTCCTCATTCCCTCCTTGTCCCCTACGTTCCCTTCAGGATACATCTATATTCATGAGACCATCTATTTGTTCATACAGCATCATTTGTTCGTCCCTTTTCATTCGTGCACGGGAACGTGAACGTGGACGGGGAATACAAGTGGTGGCACACAAGCCGCAAATCGCTGGGCCACATTGCAGACAGAGACAGCAACTGAATACTATGAGCAGTATTATTCCTAGAAATGACAGTACGGTCCAGCCCCATCCTGTTATTACATTCCAGAGCCAGCCAGACCAAGACCACGAGTCTTGATGCATTTCACGGACTATCTTATGAAGCCTTGTTATTGCTGCATACACTGATGGTGCGTTATTAGGAATAAACACACAACAACTGGAGCCGATCACTTTACAAGCTCCGCCCCTATCGGCCAGGATGACGTCAAGAACAAGGCGGTTCTGAAGAACAACAAGTCTCATAGCAGACTGCTCTTCGGTTAAGTTTCCTAAGGCAAAAGTAGTCTCGTTCACTACTGCTTCCAGTGTTCTTGTTAACCTGCGTATTATTTTACTATTTTGGACGGGACCTATGAACCAGAAGTATCCTTTAATGTAATCCTTGTACTGGTCCCACGCTGACTCAGAGTAGTCGATAACCGGAGGAAGGTCTCTCCTGTGTCTCACATGTACGAGTTGGGAGTCTCGATGATAATTGGATGGGGCTAGAAAAACTGGTGGCAGTAGGAACGCAATATAACACGTTCCACCCCAGTCTAAGGGCAGACGTACATAAGCTGTCTGACCACAAATGAAATAGGAATGGCGGGAAGCTTTGAAAGTAGACTTTCCTTTATCATTAAATTCGACCACAGTATTACAATCACTGTGTCCAAGGTGTACTGAACCATTCTTTCTAACGCATAATTCACCTTTGACCGGTAAGACTGCTATAAACGGTGAATCTGTAGTGGTCTCGGACTGGACGTTCAAAATCATGAGGTTAAGAGAAAAATTTCCTATTTCGTACACTTCATTTTCCAGATCGGTCCCTTTCCTTTGGGGAAGACCGTCCTCGTCTGGAAAAAATGCCTTATTCATAACAGTATTCAGGTCTCCCCATATCCAATCGCCCTGGGAAACTATGGACTTACTGTCTAGTGATGACATTAAAGCAAACCATGCTCCGCACAAACCAATGTGTGAGAACGGATAAGGAAAGAGGGGCAGAGCTCCCTTCATTTTCTGGTAAGGTGGGAGTCGGCCACATACCCAGCAATTTGTTACATTGCTAGTCTGGTGAGAATGATGTAACATACGAATAAAAGTATTGTTGCGCAGTGCTAGTCGATAGGATAGTTCGTGAGGTGGCAGGTCACTGAATGTGTGCTCTACAGTGTCATTAAAAGAAGAAGAATGTATATGTGAACCAAGAGGAGGAAAGAAAACATGTAGCGTCAAGCTTATACATATATTCGATATACTTAGAAAAAACATAATGATCAGAGTGACTATGCATCGACTGCGTAAGGATTTGCAGTATTTGTCTTTCATATTTTTCTGTCTATCTCTCTGACTATTTGGGTCTACGATCTTATACATATCAGGAACCTGTCTAACCGCTTCACCCGAGGGGGACTTAAACAATTAAACGCTGTCTGACTTACTAGATCGTAACTTCTGTCTATACTCCTGTTGCGGAGTCTTTTCTAGCAAAGGGAGTTTAATGTCAGTGTCGGAACAGTTCTCAGAAACCTTCACGGAACAGTCCTCAGATCCCTTTACCGCGCCAAGTCCATGGAATCTTTTAACATGGTGGGCGTGGATCCAGCCCTTACGTCCTTCCACTTTGATAGCCGTCCTCGTGGTCAGTAGCACAAGCTTCGGCGACTTCCAACGGGGCTCCAGGGGGCTTGACCGGTCAAAATTTCTCACCAGGACTAGATCTCCAGGGACGATAACGTGGTCCTTAACCTGGGTATTGTCTGGGAAAGCGGCGGCAACCTGTGAACGACAAGAGAGTAGTGCAGACATCAAGGAAGCCAGGTAATCTGTCAGCATATTACTGTCAACATCGGTTATCTTGCGCGGCATAGGCGTACCCCACATATTCGGCGGTGTTCCAAAAACCACTTCGTACGGGGATAGTCCGGTTCTGGAATGAGCTACCATACGCATGTAAAAGAGGGCAACCGGCAAGGCTATCATCCAATCCACGCCTTTTTCTGCACAGACCTTGGCTAGCCGTGTTTTTAGAGTCTGATTGTGTCGCTCTACGAGGCCTGCTGCCTCGGGGTGTTGTACGCAATAGAATTTCCACTGATACCCTAACAGGAGAGATACTTGTTTCATCAATTCAGAAGAGAATGGCTGTCCATTATCTGAGTACACGACACGGGGCAAGCCGTATCGTGGGAAAAATTCACGAACCAACTGCTTGGCAATGGTCACAGCAGTGTAATCTGGGACCGGATACGCTTCTGTCCATCTAGATAGGGCGCATACAACAACAAGGACATACTTGAATCCTCGACATCTGTCCATCTGAATATAATCCATCTGGAGGACTTCAAAAGGGTGGTCAGGGGGATGAAATCCACCTTGTTCCACGGGAATGCCTTTGCCTGGATTGAACTGACAACAGATCATGCAGGTACGTACTTTCTGTTTCGCTGCTGCACGTAAGTGCTTGCTGAACCAAATGTTCTGTATACTGTCTAACATGGCCTTTTCTCCTAAATGAGCTGGACTATGTGCTGTATTTATGATAACTTGAACCATAGCATCGGGGAGAAACCATGTGGCTTTGCCTTTTGTCATCCATCCCTGATCTGTCTGGACCCCTCCTTGTTCAGTCCATCTCTTGATTTCGTCTGGAGTGGCATGTGTCTATATGTCGAGTATATCTTGTGAGGGATCCCTGACTGTCATGCAATTTGTCTGTGATGGTACTTCAGTCTTTGTCGTGTCATCTGGAATGTCCGTTTGAGTCTGAGCTGTAAGTTTAGCTGTCCGGTCTGCCAGGTCGTTACCCTGGGAAATGGTGTCAGTGATTTTCGTATGTGCTTTGCACTTCATGATTGCTATTGCTGTGGGCAAGTGTATTGCATCTAACAGAGCTTGTATGAGGGGACCATGCTGTATTTTGGCTCCATGGGAGGTCAGAAAACCTCTTTCTTGCCAGAGGACTCCAAAGTTGTGAACGACTCCGAAGGCATACTGTGAATCTGTGTATATGTTTACTTTCAGGTTCTTGGCTCGTATACAGGCTTGGGTCAGAGCGGTGAGTTCTGCTGCTTGGGCAGACAAAGTGTCAATTCGTCGTGTTTCTATGACTTCAGTATCAGTGGTCACTGCATATGCGGCCACTAACTCTCCTGTGCTTGTTCTCATACATGAACCATCCACATAAAGTGTCAGGTCTGGGTCGGGCAATGCAATGTCTGTCAAGTCCTGTCTGGGCTTCGTCACTGTGTTAATCAGTTCCACACAGTCATGTGGTGCAGGATCTGTTATGTTCGAGGGTAAAAGTGTCGCTGGGTTAAGAGTATTGCAACGCCTGATCTCTATGTGTGGCTGGAACAGTGTCAGTTCATATCCTGTCAGTCTCGCTATAGTCAGGTGTTGTGTCTGTGTCCTGTTCAAGAGAACTTCCACTGAGTGTGGAGCATGTACTGTCAGGGGATGTCCTAGCACTATGGAATCGCTTTGTCTGATGGCTAGAGCTGTTGCTGCAACTGATTTGAGGCACGCAGGCAGAGCCTGGGCCACTGGATCCAATGTACTAGAAAAGTAAGCACAAGGCTTGTGTTTTCCTGCTTGATCTTGTGTGAGAACAGATAATGCTGTGCCATCGCGTTCAGTAACAAAAAGTGTAAAAGGTTTGCTGTAACATGGTGTCGCTAGAACTGGTGCTTGACATAGAGTTTTCTTCAGTTCATCAAAAGCAAATGTATGTTCCTGAGTCCAAGGAGGACAGTCGAAGTCGCTGCCTCCTGTGTTGTCAACTGTATGAGTGGTTTGGCTAGATATGCATACTGGGGAATCCTTTGTCGGCAGTAAGAAGTGAGGCCGATGAAGGCCCGTACTTCCTTTTGTGTCTTGGGCTGTGGAAGATGTGCAATTAACTGAATGCGGTCAGGTGTCAGCTGTCTACCCCTCTTGGAAGGCAAGTGACCAAGGTACACAACTTGCTGGACACAGAATTGCAGCTTCGAAGGGGACACCTTGTGCCCCTTCTCTGCCAGGAAGTATAAGACTGTCAGTGATGCACGTTCGCAGTCTCGCTCTGTCCGTGCTGTGATCAAAAGATCATCAACGTATTGGAGCAGTGCAGTGTCAGTAGGCATGTGAATACTGTCTAGTTGTCTTTTCAATGCTTGACTGTAAATACTAGGGCTTTCTGTGAACCCTTGAGGATCCCTTGCAAATTTGAAGCTTCGGCCATTTAAACAGAATCCGAAAAGGTATTGGCTTTCCGGATGGATTGGGACACTAAAGAAGGCGTTCTTGAGATCAATTACAGTAAAGAACGTTGCTTCGGAATCAATGGCAGTCAATAGTGAAGAAATGTCTGGGACCACTGGGTACTGGGGTATTATACATTTGTTCAATTCTCGGAGGTCAATCACTAATCTGTAAACCGGTGGTGCATTCGGGTCGGTTCGTTTAAGAATCGGAATGATAGGGGAATTACATACATTTGAGTCAGTTTCTACAACCACTCCTTGTGCAATGAGTTCGTCAACAATTTTCAGTAATGCAACTACAGCATCAGGTGGTAACTTGTATTGTCGGATTCGTGGCAGTACAACTCCTTGCTTGAGTGTGACACGGTATGGTGTAATGTGCATGTAACCTACATCAGTCGGACCTTGCGCCCATAAATGCTGTGGTACATTCTGAAGTCTGGGATCAAAATCTCTCAACACATAATGTCCTTTAAAATCACGTAAAAACAATCTCACTCCTTCCGGAGAACAACAAATCACTGCTCCTAGTTCTTTCAATGTTTTTATACCAAGCAAGTTTTCTGGACATGATTTCGTGAGCAACAAGTCTGTAGTACGAGACAATGGACCAACTCCTAGAGAAACTGGCTTGGACACTTCGTTAACAATAGGCTTTCCTGAAAATCCCAGGGAAATATTCTGTGAGCCTGAGAGGGGTGCCCCTGGAACCTGCTCGCCCCTGTGTCAATCAGAAATTTTCTGTCTTTCCCCAATACCTGACTATGTACATAGGGACCCTCTTGATCTACAGGAACCTCAATAAGGGGCAAGCCAACCTCCCTCTCTAGGCTGTTTCATGAGTACTGTTGATAATCAGGGTAATCTGACTGTGCATACTGGTACATTTGTTGTGTGACATGTTGTGTGGCAGCAATGGGTTGGGGTACGGCTACTGTCTGTTGCGCGTTCTGTGGAGTTTGCGTGTTCTGCGGGATGTGTTCCTGTCTAGGAGGACGCGGTCTTTCTTTCATCTTGCCTGTAGCTATATTATGTTTCAGGACAGTACATTCATTTATATAGTAACCTGGCTGTTTACAATAGTTGCAGTTCCCTTTGACAGGTGCCACGCCCTTTCTCTGACCATCGGCGGCTGGAACTGATTGTGCAACTAGTACTTTCATTTTCGTGTCTTTCATGCGTCTCTTTTCGTGTTCTTGTTCTTCTCTAATTCGGTTCTGGTGATACTGTAACATTTGTAACATTTGGGAAGGGCTATTAGCTTGCCAGGTACTCTCAACTTTCAGTACTCTATTATTTATCTGCGGTAAGAATTTTCTACTAATTTGGTCACAAAAAGATGTGGATACGATTCACTACTTGTCTTCAGGCCACTATTAATAAGAAAACATTTTTCAAATCTCGAATAAAAATCACTAGTGTCTTCATCTTGTTTCTGTTTGCAGGCTGAAATGGCATCCCAATCTTCCTTTTTAGTAGTCAATAATCTCGGCAAGACCTGTATCAATAGCTCGGGTAATTCTTTAACTTTTTCCGAAAGACCAATACCTGGGGCTCTTGTTTTATCTTCGTCTTCTAATTCTGTCCAGTTAATCTTTTTCTCTCCCACCTCCCACTCTTTTTCTTTAAGTTTTTCATAAATACCTGCTGGTAACAGTACTTTCAACATTTTAATGATATCCGCGTATGTATACTCCCCCATACGGAGCATGTCTTTTAATTCACGGTGAAACCCTGCCGGGTCTTTATCGTGACAGGGTAGTAATTTTTTCATTTCCAATAATTCCATTTTCGTCAAGGGTGTGTAAACAAATACTCGTTGAAGCGCACCCGCATCAGTTCTAACGGGATGAACCTCTCGTAAAGGATTCTGTCTATCTATGTAAAAAGTCTTTCTTTCTCGGTGTGGAACAGGAACAAAATGCGGGGTCAGGAAAGTCATGTACTTATGTCGTTGTTCTAGTATGACATTAATTAATTCGGTACCTAGGCCTCTCCATCTTTCCAGGAGTAAATCGTCCAATAATTTATATAGGGGACCTGGATCAGAATGCTGACCTTCGTACAGTGTGATGAGGTGCTGAACCATGTACATACCAGCTAAACGCTGTTCTTCCGGAGGAAGACTTAAAAATGTCTGTGCTACTATGTCATCTTTATATATATTGGAATTACCAGCCCATTGAACTGCTGATCGGGCTAGTTCCTGTTCATGCATAGTACTAAGTTCGCTACTCCCTACTCGTTTTTTCAGTGCTTGGTCAGTAGCTTGGAATATGTGTCCAAGGGAATATCGTTCTGGTATTGGAGAGAGAGAACGTTTATTGTAATTTAGACGTATGGGTCTATCAAACGGTCTTGCCCTACCTACGTAATGTATTTTACTTGGGTCCTCAGCTACTAAATCATCATCCTCTGAGACTTCATCGTCTTCTTTCTCAGCTTCCTTTTCGGCTTGTTCTTTCTTGTGTATATCAAGAATTTCTTTACGAATTTACCTGTACATACTTTCTACTGACGTCTGTGCATCATGTTTACCAGCAGCTATATTGTCACTCCAGTTTGTCATACTTTTAGTTACTCCTTTATCTGGCCTGTCTCGTTCCCTGATCAAACAATTAACCAAAAACTGTAAGAGCATACGTTGTAGCTCCACTTTTCTATGTGCCATGGCCTCATGAATACTTTCTGGTCCCTCCCCCGTTCTAATGAAGTGATATATTTTATCTAAGTGGTCTTTCATGTCTGGTAAAATAATCAAATAGTCTGCAACGCGTCTTAAACGTATTGAGTATATGAGCATTGAACCCTCACCTGGTACTGGATCATATATACAATCAGTAAGGTACTGTCTAAGGGTTGCGTATGTTGCTGGTTTTGGCGTGTGTTGTAGCGCTAAATCTCGTAGTGTTCGTTTTATTTGTGGTGGGGTGGAGGGGCCTCCACCCGCTGCTCCTAGACTTGAGTCACCTTGGCTTGAATCGGTTTTTGCTGCCAGCGTTGCCGCTGATAATACGGGTCGATCTTGTGTTACGGGTGGTTGCGTTTCAAAAGGATTGGTAGGGACGGTGGCAGGAGGATCAGTAGGAGGAGTAGTTAGGTTGACAGGAACGACAGGGTTTGGAGGAGGTACATTTACATTTACATATGATGGAGCAGCGTCGTCTCAATAGGAGGAAAAGAAAATGTCCGCTGCGGTCTGTTTATGACTACGGAGTTTAGTCGGGATCAGTGGTGGCGGCAAGTTACTGTGTACTTCCGGGGTCACTTTAGGTAGGCCCTCGGCGAGGAGGGGGTACATGCCTTTAACAAGGGCATTTCTTTGTCTGTCTAATTGTTCTGCTTTAACCCGTTCACCTTCTTCTAGTAGTTCTTTTTCCTTGGCTCTTTCCGATTCTTCTCTACTTCTCTCTGCTTTCTGGATTTCTTTCTCTGTTCTCCTATGCGCTTCTTTACGCCACAATTCTATGGCATCTTTCTGGGATTGTCTAGCTTTCTTTTTCCACAGTGCTTCCTCTACTCTCATGATGCAATCAGCATCCCATGTCCCTGAGACAGGCCATCTATATTTCTCTTACAGATCCTTTGTGTAATCTACCCATAAATCTAAGTACAGTATGGCATCTAAGCCATGCTTGTGGTACATAAAGTGTCCAGGAGTGTCCCTTGGCGGGACGGGGACGGCCTCTTCGAGTATCCCTTTCCTGGTTCCTATCTGACGTAATTTCGAAAACAGCGGCATGTTTGAACTGACTTAATCGGAAACACAATAAGCACAATAATAGACTGCAAACAATCATGCATACCACGACATTAAAAACATTAGAAACAGATACTGGCTAGTACATGGGAGAACACAATCCTAGAAATTCTTACATAAAATACTGGATGCACTGCTAGAACAGTACAGTCATACTGGTCTCATAGGGAGACACGTCTTTACCGCATCCACCTAAAATGGACACGTCTGTACCGGGTCTGTGTACCCAGACCCGTCTTGACCGGGCTCAAATAAATGAACCCGTCTATATGCGTTCCCTTCAACGGTACTCACCGGGAAGCAAAACTGAAGGCCTCAGAAACTCGACACTGGACTGGACTGCTACAGCTTCTTGCTGCGCATGCGCCTCGGATCAGGTGGGCCTCCGGATACCTCGGACCTTGCTCTCTCGGCTTGGGCTCTGGTCGGGATGGTCCGCAATCCTCACCGCCTCGTGTGGATGCCTCGTCGCAGTCTCTGTCTCCTCCGTGGGCCTGAGGGAGTTAGCAGGAAAACCAGCGGATTGCACAGAATGGGTCCGTCACGGCTGTAGAAGGGGTCAGGGGGCTGCGCTTACATCGCCGGCGCGTGGGGAAGGGGACTAGTCCCTATTCGGGCGCCAGATTGTGGTAAATAAAATTACCTGGACATTTTTCTATACATTAATATCAATAAGGATAGCTCATAAAATGAGAGGCAGAGTCCGTGGTGTCCGAGTTCAAAAGGGCTTTATTTCAATGGCTCGAGCCAGGGGAGAATCGGGTTCCATCACCACTAAGGTTCAGGAAGGGATATCTAACGTTTTATTACCATCACACATTATATATAGTAAAACCATACAATTGCAACGAATACAGTAGGTGGAACACTCCAGGCGGAGCAAGTGAAAAGAGAGAGAGATAAGAACACATGGGCGTAAAAGAAGGCGTGTAAAGAGGCGTACACGAAGGTGTGCACTTGATGAGTCATAGGAGTGTCACAGGTGGGTGGATGCATAGAGGAGGTCTGCAGGGTCAGCAGAATCCTTTACCCTGCATGTGCGCGTAACTGATCATGACGTGTATTTGACGTGTAACTGGGGAGAGCTGGGGGTTGACTTCAGCACTAGTAGAGGAGTCTGGAGTCTGGGATGTCAGAACGACCTGCACTTTTGGCATATCTGATATCTTGTGTTTGGAGGATGTATTGTCTGAAGTAAAGGTCTCTCGAGAAAAGGCTGTACATCACTAAACGCTAGTGTGTGCATATATTTCTTCGTGCATTACGAGGGGGCATGGGCCTACTTTGGCAACGGGTTCAGTAAATCACTTGCATGGAGACAGGAAGGCTAGGCCCTATGCTCTGCAGGCGGGAAATGTTTACCTATTTCACTAGACTGGAATGTGTTTTTGCGGAGGCTGAACTGATAACTGTAGGCAAAATACCGTCTTGGCAGGCAGGCCAGGCCGGGCACCTCTCGGCTGGGCAGGGAGTGAGGGAGAGGTCAGGGATGCATACCTAAACTGCAGTTTACAGAGACAGAAGAGACAGAAGAGGCTCGGAGCCTGAATTCAGGGCCTGGCTTGGCTGGGCCACAAAACTTGTGCTTCTCGATATTTAAAACGTGTACCATGTAAATGCATTGGCAACGTAGGCTTTAAGACTGAATTATCGTTTCTTTCATGGAAGGCAGGTAGTTGACATGTTAACGTTGGACGCAAATGCAAATGCGTCTTCATTTCGGCCATAGAGGGAAAATGCATGGATGTCATGCATATACACTGAACGTTGGGGTACACGATAGGGGACACATAGGCCATATAAAATTCAATTTTCCTCCCCAGGCAAATTGGGAAGGCAGCTCACCTATGGGTGTCTAAGAAATCCTATATGGTGATCTCAAGAACGGGCTTGTCCCCCAAGGGGAAAAAGGGGAGCAACAAGAACAAAAAGAAGGATCCCAAAGGGCCATTCCGGTGGAGTAGTTATATGTCCTTTCCAAACCCGAACAGGAATGGTACAAAGGGAAAGAAACATTTTGTTCCTGTGAAGAATTGTTTGACACAATGTGGGCTAATTCAGCTGGAAATAAAGTTTTGTAAATCTTTTTCATAATTGCTCTTCCGGCTTTTCCCCGATATAAGGTGGGTTTGTTGAAAGACATAGATTAATGCAATAGCAATTTGATATATAACTGTTCAAAAATTGCTAAACGCGCAGCACACAGTCGAAGTGCTCCTGCAACGCACTCCTCTGTGTATATATACCCGGGGCCTCATTTATGAAAAGTGACGCATCGCTGCGTGAAAACAGCGATGCGTCACTTTTCACTGCGCACTCCTTGCGACACCAATGATGCGTCATATTTAATGTATGACGCATCATGTCGCAAGGACTTACAGATACGTCAGTATTTCTGACGTATCTGTAAGCGCAAAAGTGACGCATTGCTGGAGTGTGTCACAAAAGTGACGCAACTCCAGCAATGCGTCCTTTCACATGGGGAAAGCCCCATGTGAAAGGGCTTGCGTCAGTCTTATGCCTGCTGTGAGGCAGGCGCAAGATTTTGACGCAACAGCATCCTAAAAGTGACGCAGTGAAATCTCATAGATTTCACTGCGTCACTATTACGAGGCTTTTTGCAGGGGAACGCCCCCTCTGAATACATTATACCTGACGCAGGTATAATGTGGCGCAGGGGTTTAAAAAGTGACGCATCTACCTAGATGCGTCACTTTTTAAATATGGCGCAACAAGGCGCATATTTTACGCCGCTGGTGCGTCACAAAAAGTGACGCACCGGCGGCACAAAACTGACGCAAGGCCTCATAAATAAGGGCCCAGCCCTCTAGGCAGCTTCCCAATTATTTAAAGAAGTCATGGCTGTAATGCAAATGGAAAAGAAGCAGTGGCAGAGTACGTAGCATCTGTAAAAGCGACCACTCACTATATGTTGACCCTACATTTGCTGAAATAAAACCACAGATACCTACCATAAACAGACTCACTTATGCAATAGCTCACTCACTCTTTCCAAGACATTTTAAAAGCTCTCGTACTGAAATGTATTTTCTCTACAATTACCGTGACAAAATAAAATTAAAATAATATCTGACTCTTTAGTTGTTGAACCGTATTGAGACATTCATTTGTATTCATCAAAGGGATATGAAAGCATTCTTCTATCTAGTCAGTTCACAGAGAGGCATTCAATATGCACGTCGTATATCCCGAAGACTGCATCTTGGGTGGCATCCCAGAATGTGTTCAGTTTACATCAAAGTGGGGTAGAACAAAGATCACCCATCCATTTAACTTGAAAATGTCAACATAGAATTTAAATATCAAAGACATTCATAATGTTGCAAAGCTCCTTTATGAGGGTCTCAAAGAGAATAACTTATTTTTCATAAATTCAGGGAGACAACAGCACGATGCAATGCGTTTTTGTTTGGGAGATCATGATAGAAAAGTCGTCTGTGACGTATAAGAAAAAAAAATGCTAGAATTTAGGTTGAAAATAGTAGTTATGGTAACACACTAATAACTAATTTAATCAGAAATATGGACGTTTTTACTCTGGAAAATGTTGCACTCTTCTTGCGAATGTCACACTTATTACCTGCCTTTCGGGAAGTATTGCATGCAAGCTTTTTGTGTTAGAATCCTGAATTTCCTGCCACTTACAGTTAGAGCGAGAAGGAATGGCTGGCATGAGGAAGCTGTGGGCCTCATTTACAAAATATTGACGCAGCATGTCCCACAAGCCAATTCCTTGCACTGGGCTGCATCATTTTAAAATCACAGGAACGCGTCGTGTTACCAATATGATGCATCAATGAGTGAGTAATTCAGTCAATCTGTGGTATAACGAAGAATGCTGTGATGCAAAAAAAAACTTCTTTTGGCAGCTAAAGGTAAAAATGTTGGGGCATATTATCAAGGGGGTTTATCGCCGCTTTTTTGGCTTTAAAAGCCAAGAAAGCGGAGATAAAATGATCTCCCTATTACCTAGCTGTCGCTAACACCAGTTAGCGACAGCTAGTAGGAGATAGCGACCATCTTGGGCCCCACTTTGCATGTCAGTGATATTTATCACTAATGACATGCAAAGTGGGCATGCCAAGATGTTAGCGACTGAAAACAGTCGCTAACATCGCTATCTCGTATTACCAACTTTTGGAGATATTCGCGCTAAGCGCGAATATCTCCAAAAGCTAACACCTGCTCTGAGCAGTTCTTAGCCATGTTATCCAATGGGAGGTGGATAACATGGCTAAGAGCATTAGCTCGCTAATGCATGAATATCGCTGACTTTTCAGCGATATTCATGCATTGCGGCCGATTTTTATCGCATTTGCGATAAACCTTGGTAATACCAAGGTTTATCTGCGATAAAAATCGCCGCAGCTCAGCGTTAATTTTTTCACCCTAACCAAGCAATAGCGATAATTATCGCTATTGCTTGGTAATATGCCCCGTTGTGTCTCTACGGGACAAAAGGAACACATATAAGAGGTTATTAATCCAAACTAAGAAAAATCGGGATGAAAATATTTGGACAGAGCTAATTATTGCCGCAAAAGCGAAAGACCATATAAGCTTTTGGCGCCTAATATCTAAAGGCAATAAAAAGGGAAATGTAATAAAGATTTTTTTCTGGACGCAAATACATGGGTAAGTTTTCCCACCTTTATTCTGGAGCCGAATGCGACATAGAGTTCAGTCCACCAGAACATGTAATTACTGCTAATTCAGTCCCACTACATTTTAGTTTGGAAGAACCCTTGGCAGCAATAGATGCAATTAAACCAGGTAAGATCTGTGGAAACATGACAAAGAGGTTTGGGGCCCCTATATTAATTTTATATGTAACTCAGTGGCTGCAGGAGCAGTGATACCTAAATCATGGAATGAACTAAGATTACAACTATTTTTAAAAAAGGGAACCAATATGACCCTTCAAACTACCAACCGCTCAGTTCATTAAATGTTTTACAGAAAATATATGTGCGGCAAATTTTAACCAAATTGAATGATTGAATTGAGGAGAATAGTATTTTATCAAGGTATCAGGCCGGTTTTAGAGCTAAAAGGAGTACTATTGACCAGGTTTTCAGAATTCCTTGCATGAACTGGAAATACACAATACTTAAAAGGGCCATTTGTATATTGCCTTTGTTGACCTAAAGGTCGCCTTTGACCTCACCCCCAAAAATCTCCTTTGGAAATCCTTAAAATAACAAGGGGTACCAGGAGAAATACTTGTGCAGATAATAAGGAAAACTTTGCAAGGGTTAGATGGGGTCCAGGGGGTGAACTTGCTGATCCTATAAAAGATTGCAGGGGCATAAGGCAGGGATGTGTACAGGCCCCCACCTTGTTTGCATTATATGTTAATACCATTCAAGAATATATGTTGGACTGCGAACACGATTCTCCCAAATTGGGGGGGGCCCAGAATCGGATCTTTTATTTGCCGACATTACTATCTTAATTTCCCAAACACCCAAAGGTCCACAAAGTTTACTAGATACCTTTTGAGTTTACTGTGAGTCTAAATGCCTGGAAATACACTTGCGTAAAACGAAATATATGACAATCAACCCACGCAAATCTTTTAAAAAGAATGTAACCGTCAAAAATCTGAAATTGGGATACGTTTATAATTTTAGCTACCTAGGCATTACCTTGTATACTAAAATGACTTGGAAGTCACAGCTTGAGAAGAGCAAGACTATTCTATATCAAAACTCCATACCAGTTGCTAAAAACATGGGCGTTCTATATCTAAAGCAGTTTCCCCTGCCCTTGGGGTGTATAAACATATTGTACAATCGGCATGCTTATATGGGGCAGAATTATGGAGCCCTTTGAAAAACAATACTCTCAGGGTGGAGGAGAATACGTTTTTTGGAAAGTTATTGAGCCTTCCAAAGCGCACACCACTAACTCCCATAGTAATGGACCTTAACATACATCGTATAGATTACAAGGCGAGTCTGCGCCCACTATTGTATTGGGTTCGCTTGTGGTCCACATCAGAACTTGACCATTATAGAGAAGGACTAGAGGAAATTGTAAAGTTCAAAAGTAATAAAGGATTAGTATGGTTGAAACATATCCATGGTTGGTTTCAAAAATTAGGCCTGAAACAATTTTGGGAATGTCCTGGTGAACTGACTGTGGCCTCCAAATAGCTATTAAAGCAAACTTTTTGGGCTTATATTGAAGATGGCTTATCACATAACTCAGCATCAGGTACATTGACAATGCAGTTTCTTTTAATGAAAGCAACTTGGAGCTTTGAGCTATTTTTAGATGAAGTCCAGCCACAGTTGGCAAAATCTCTGTATCCTAAATTTCGATACGGTGGACGCCTGCTGCTGTTGTTTCTGCCGTCATTTATTCTGCCTCTGCCTTCTCTGCTTTTTGGAGGCCGCCACTGCGAGTCCTGTGTCCTGTGTTGCGGATCCCTGGGGGACTTCATTTGCCTAATGCACCTGCGGCGCGTACGCCGCCAACGAGGAAACCAAGCGCCAGGAGGCGCTTAAAGGGACTCTCGGGCTCCCGCCTCGCGGGACGCGCGCGGGCCATGCCGGGCGAACCCAGGGCCAAGGGCGGGCCGATCTAAGGCCGTGAGAGGCCGAAGGAGGCTGGGCTAGGCCACCCCATTTGGTTTCTGGATATGAGAGGCACATCAAGGGGCAAGGTAACCTGAGCACCCTGTCATAATTGATGTTATTGTGCTGTTTGAAGGACTAAATTACCACGCTAGGGCCAACTAGTCATCCCTGCTGGATGTATGACGTTAGCACGCATACTATTACCACGCATACCTTTACAAAGCGGTATTTACAACGAATACCGTTACAACGCATAGCGCTTTGAGGTGCTGGATAGTGGTAAGTATAATTTTATATTCCAACTCCAGTTAACAGAAAGAAGACTGTCTCTGGACCCTGTTGTGTTACAGTCACGTCTGTTGCTCGGGGGCTAGGCTGATTCTAAAACACCTGACACACCAAGAACACTATCAGCAATAGCTGGCTCCAGCACTTTGAGTCCATCCTTGTCATCTTCACCATCCCTGGTCTCTTTTAACACAGGTGCACCTTCTACCAACACCCGGGGAAATGCTGGAAAATCTGCCAGACACCACAAATTAGCTGTTCAACCAGCCAAAAGGAAAAAAACGTTGCTAACACCGCAAACAATAAGTCTAAACCAAAATCCAAAAACATTAACAGTGGGGCACTCACTAGCAGTTCAAAAGGTAATGAGACTGTGAGCACAACCTTTATTGCAACACAGACAGATGACACCCTAGAGAATAGTTGTAATGCAGTAAATACGGGTACCGTAACTTTGGACCTTATAAAGGAAGGGTTTGAGTCAAGACTGGAGTGCATAAAAAAGGAGATTGTTAAGAACTTTGACCTGCATTGGGGGAAACTAATGCACCTGAACTTAGCTATGGACAAACTCAGTGGGGAAAAGCCAAATAATGAATTTATTGCTGCAGAGGAGGGGAACCCAACGAAACTTATATCACTTGTAGTGGATAGTCGCGATGGTGAGACGCAACCATCCAGTATCAAGAGGAGATGGTTTATTGTATAACCGTGAGTCCACAGGGAGAGCCAACCAGGCCACAACAAGGTTAGACATCACAAGTAACCTGAATCTGGCCGTAGGGAGTGCTAATTAAAATCAGCCCCAGCCGGGAATTGATGTGGTCGACCCTGCTAAAAACACTAGAGAGCGCTTTCGAAAACGAAATTCAAATCCTAACACCGATGTCCTGAACTTGCCACCTGCCTCTAGTCCCTATGTGCTAGTCTTGACTGGTATCCCAAATCTTGTTAAGGGCCAGAGAGAGTCGTGGTCAGATCTCTGAAATAAATCTGTAGACTGGCTCCACAAACATTTTGACCCCTATCTAATGGAAGAAATTATTATGGTCAGAAGAGTAGGGTGGGTTGGCCAATCAAATAAGAGTATTGACGTTGACTGTATTGTCCTCAACTTCTGTAGACCACAAATAGTCTGCCGTTTATTAACCACCAGAGAACAATCCTTCACTGGCACAACAGATATTAGCGCACTTTTCTTAGGCAACTTTTATAAACCGACAGGAACATCAGTAAGGATTCCGAAGCACATATGTTAACAGCCAATAGGTTCCATGCACTTTTCAGTTTAGACACCCAGGACTGACTACTACCGTTGACACCTAATATTCAAACCCCTGAAGGGCCAAGTTTGGATACAACCCTTAAACCTCATAAAATTATAGATAGAGTAGTTATACCAAGAGGTAGCAGTGGGGCACATTTGAGTGTTCTAAGCTGGAATGTGGCAGGGCTACGAACCAGGCTTGAAAACCAAGATTGGCTGCACATGATAAAGGGACATGACATAGTCATGTTCCAGGAGATTTGGGCCACGGAAGACTTATATATCGAAGGGTTTCACTGTTTTAGTGTGGCAGCCCTAACCCCTAAAATTGGGTAGACCGTCGGGCGGTCTGTTTATAGGGATAAATGTGGCTGCAGGTGGCAGTTTTAAGGCACTTCCAACTAACAACCAAAATTATCAAGCTCTTCAAAAGCAGAGTCTGTTTCTACTTGATGAATTTTTATAATAATGATTTCCGATCTGTTCCTACTACGGATTTCATTGGGCTTTTTGATTTTATTTCAAATTTGGACACACAGTTTAATATGAGGGGCCCTATAGGGGTTTTGTTGGGGGGTGATTTTAACACAAAATTTACTAGTAAGGGGCATGACGGGGGACGGGTTACTCCAGGAAATCTGCTCACAGGGGCGCTGAACTTGCCTTGCTCTTAAGATTACACAATCTGGTAATGTTATAGATCTGGTGGGCGGGCATAATGCAACTGGCCATATGCAACCAACATTTAGGGGAAGGGGTTGCTGTTCAACGATAGACTTTATTTTAATTTCCCCTTCACTCGAAGACCAATTAAAGGTTGCAGAAGTTATTGCTTTGGATCATGGGGATCATAACCCTATTAAAATATTGTTGAATTCTGCCCCCAGACCTGTGTTCCAGAACGAACGTGGGGCCTTGAATCTGACCCCATCGACTGATAGCCTAAAACTACACTGGAAGGGGGTCGATAGCGGTAAAGTGATTAAGGAATTAATCAAAGGCAACATGCATCCTATTGATTCCTGCCTGTCACTGCAACCCATACATACAGAGGTTATCAAGGATTTTACCAAATTAGGCCAGGCCACAAAAACTCTTTTATCGAAACCTGTACCCCAAGTAGAGAGTAGCCCTAGGTGGTATGACCGAGAATGCACACTGGACAACAGGAATCTGCATAGGGCCTTAGCAGCTAACCCGAGGTGTGCCTCTGACATTCAGTTGGCTAGGTAGGAATATAACGTAGTGATTGCAAATAGGACGAAGGCCCTCCTGACAGAATGTTGAGAAACTCTTTCTGAGGCGACCAGCTGTAAGGGACCTTCGATCAATGGGCCAGCTATCAATCCCGATTAGTTGCAACATTTCCAGTGATGCCTGGATAAACCATTTCTCGGAAAGTTATTCTACCCTACAATCTGGGATAGAACATTGCGTGCCCGGTATTTTGGACCGCATAGACATAAATATTTTAGAAGTAGAAGAGGCCATCCAGCAGAGCTTAGGGAATAAAGCACCGGGGCCAGATGGGTTGCCAATCAATCTAATTAAATGGAACTCAGATTTCTGGGCTCCGTTGCTTTTGATGTTTTTATTAGCCTGACTCATGCCACCTTACTTGCTACATGGGCCAAGAGTATTATTGTACCGATTTTT
Organism: Lissotriton vulgaris; assembly: GCF_964263255.1. Taxonomy (NCBI): domain Eukaryota; kingdom Metazoa; phylum Chordata; class Amphibia; order Caudata; family Salamandridae; genus Lissotriton; species Lissotriton vulgaris. The sequence continues at coordinate 1,906,188,058 of NC_141689.1, forward strand.
AAAAAAGGAGACAGGTCCCAGCCGAGTAATTACAGACCAATATCTTAAATAAACAATACCCTAAAAATATTGGGCAGAGTTCTGTACAACAAAATTCCAACCTGGCAGAAGAAAACAATATTTTAGAACCATGCCAGTTAAGCTTCCGGAGCAAGGTGGGAACAGACGAACAATGCCTTAACCTTAATTTGGTTATTGGGAAATACACCATCGCACAGAGGTCTCCGGTTTATATGCATTTTTGGATTTGTCCACAGCTTTTGACCTTGTTAACAGGGGGAAGCTGTGGACAATCCTTCCGCCAGGTGGGCTGGATGTGCCGCTGGTACACTTTTTAGCGTATCTCCACAAAGAACTCCAGGCACAGGTGAGGATTGGCATGGGAGGAGAGGTTTCGGGTGTAATTGAAGTAGGAAGGGGGGTAAGACAGGGTTGTGTCCTGGCCCCCCTTCTCTTCATTATTTATATTAATGGGCTGAATAGCTTTCTGAAAACTGACACTCAAGATATTCCCAAAATTAATGGGAAATCTATCCTTGTGCTTTTATACGGGGATGATGCAGTCCTTATAGGCCGCACTCTGTGCATTTTAGTACAATACTTTAACAAGTATATGGACAGCCTAGATCTACGTGTTAATTTAAAAACATAATTTTTAATGGGCAGTGGCCCTGGGAAGCGGGAGATAGGGTCCATCTCAGTGGACAGTCAAAAACTGACTTGCACGCGTTCATTCGTTTATTTGGGGTTGGTCTTTGCTGCGAACGGCTCCTGAAAGGAGCATTTAGCCAATTCCACGAGCAAGTTCTCAAAGGCCACCAATTCAATTTTGAGTCTCCCCCGCCCTAAGAACACTGGATCTATTTTAGCAATTCAGAAAATTTATAAGCTACAGTGCGTCCCTGTGGCCACATATGGTGCTGAGATTTGGGGCACAGTAAGTAGTTCATGTATCCAACAGGGAGAAAACAGGTTTTGTAGGAAACTGTTGGGTATCCCAATCTCGACATCACAATACATATGTCACAGGGAACACAATCTCCATTTCATATCTGATTTTATTCGTGCTCGACCAGCTCTTTTTTGGCTTTTAGTATGGAAGAATCATGTCACTTCCCTTACACGAGGGATTATCAGTGACTGCTTAAAGTGTAATAAAGGGATGGAAATCCCTTGGTTGAGTGGAGTGCAACAATGTCTACGCAGCAACAACTGGGAAAACATCTTCTTAGATTTTAGTTCTGCCGAAGCTGTGCCCAAAAAGGAATTGAGAGATGCCCTCTACTCCCTATACAATAAAGCGAGGATTGACTCAGAATCTGTGAAATCATCTGTCCGCAATTATATGTCTATTGAACAGTGTTGTCACCCTCTGTATATATATCTCACCTTACCCATGAGTTGCTGGGATAGGAGCTTATTATGCCGCCTAAGAGTTGGAACTAACTGTCAGATTTGCACTTTGCTTTCCTCTTGGCTACCACCCCAACCTTAATCAAATACCATGTCCTTGTGATGGGGGGAGTTCCATGGATGCCCCTTTCATACAGAGTAATCTGTGAAAGTGACCCATATTGACAAGGCCATGAAAAGTCATGCAGGGTGACTTTAAGTGGCCTTGTAAATATGGGAAAGTACACTACGCTGCCGAGACATCAAAATAAAGGGATGCACCGTGGCACAATGGCCTTGTAAATAAAGCCCAGCAAATGTTGGTGGCTTGATGATGCTCATGGGAAACTTTAGGGATCAACCAGAATCTGTTGCTAATGTATTATTGTATAACTAGGGCTCTCGGTTTTATGGTATTCTTTTTATTTACATTTCCATCTGTATTTATACATATTTATTTTTTGTCAACTTTATCTGTATTTATCCATATTTATTATGGGTTTTGTGAAAAAGGAAAAGCGGAAACTGGTATATTTCCATATTTCTTTAACCAATAAATATGTAGTCATTCTTGATTGCCTGCCAGGTTTCAGTAATGAACAACCGCAGAATATAAATTAATGCACTTACATGAAAATATGCACATTTCAGTACCAACCGTGTGCATATCTACTGCTGTTTAAGCCTCTTTACTAAAATTCCTTTCTTTTTTAGCTTCCTTACCTATCAATCCACACAGTTATGGACCTGGCATTCATGGCAAACTTTATTTAAAATCACTCAAAAAGCAACCAATTTCCGTTTTAATCCACGTTTAAAAATAAATACAGATGAGAAAATAAATGGTTTTCTGTCTGTATTTATCTGTAAAAATCTGTAAAAATGGAAAATACGGAGCCTTATGTATATTGTATTTGTACAGAGCAAACCTATCCAAAAAGCAGCAGACCACTATAGCAAAGATACAGTCAAAATGTTAATAAGTAAGTGACTGGGAGCAGAAGGGTGCTGTTACTGCATCATGATTATTCTTTATAGAGGTGCATTTTCAGTTGTCTCTTAAATGGGGGCAGGGCCGGGTCTGGTGGCTCAATGGACTAATGCATGCATGGCAGGGACATGTGTTCGGCCTCATAGGGAAAAGTTCAAATCCCAAGAGGTCCACTAAGGCTTTAATCCATCTGAGGTTGATAAAAAAATAAGTCCCATTGAGTTGGGTAACAATAAACATCTGTTATTGATCGCCAAGACGCCTACGAGTGAACATGCGCTTTACAAATACACGTTATGTTGGGTCTAACATCCTTGAATATGCTTATAATATTAATTGAGGTAGACTCTTTCAGAAATGATATGTCATCAACCTAAATATTGCAAAGCACTCTCTAGATCAGAATCAATGAGGTGGGGCAAACGAGAGTTGATAAGGATTGTTCCATAAATGTATAAACAGGACATTAATATAGATGAAAAGGATTCAATAGTTCTTGGATGGCTACAGAACTGTATAACAGCCATTCAAAATCCTTGTAAAAGCACTACTGTTAGACCAATTAATGAGCAGAGTTATTCCAATCATGAAATTATATATGCATGTAATCAGGGAGAAAATTGCTGCTGAGCTTTTGGGTGATGGAACTTCAGCAGACAGACTGATTTGCAAGGGGGTTGTTAGGCCTAGGAGTCCTACTTTACCTAACCTTTTCTTTTTAGAAGTCACACTAGAGGAAGTGGACAATATGGTGGATATCATGAATATTACAAAAGGTCCTGAAGACTGTTACCACTCTCTTCTTGTTAAAGACCTAACCCTGCCTCATTCCCCAATTATCACCAGCATTCACAATAATTCTCTGAAACAAGGTAAGATGCCAGCATCATTGAAACTTGCAAGGGTACTTCAGTTGATCAAAAATCCTCAATATGCCCTGCAGACTGTGCACATTTGTGACCTACTGCCAGGCCTCTTTTTGTGAGCATTACTTGAAAAGGTTGTCCAAAGCATCTGTTGAAAATTGGATCAATGGTTGAGGTTGGCAAAACCCTACCCAAGCTGCAACCATAATCTCTGTCAGGGTATAAAACGAGCAAACCCGAAATTAACATGTGCTTCACCCTCTAGTAGCTTGGCACAAAGCAGTCAGGCTTATCTTAGAGACAATGCGAAAGGTATTTTTGCAGCTCTTCATACAGTAATAACGTAAAATTACATCACAACAAAAATTCACACACAAATTTGGAAACACAGTGTACATTTTAATAAATAATTTGGGACCAAAACATCACAAATCCAATAAGTGGATGTGGAGGTTTGCAAATAAAAAAAATTTAAGTAAAAATAGTGCATAGAAACACAAAACGCCAACTGTTGTTATCTTGATACATTGGACTAGGACATATTCTCAAGCACACGTTGGCTGTTATGGAGCACGAGTTATCAGCATCGAAAATGCATTACACAGAGGTGATTCCAAGAAGTGCAAGGCTGTGATGCAAGGTCCTGTGTTGTTACTGAGGATCCCAAAGGGGCTTGTGATGCGATGCCCTACATTGAAGATGCATCACACAACAGTGATTCTGATGAGACTGTGGGCTGCAATGCAAAGTCCTGCATCTGGGATGCGGCTCAGATCAGCAGTTCTGAAGCCCAATTCTGAAGTAATGCATCATTTCCATTTACAGAACCACAGTTAGGCTGACAGAGCACCTTCAGTCCCATGTCCAAGGGTCCAGGACATTCTGGAAGTGCTAGGTTCAAAATGCAGGTACAGTCCTTTTATTCAGGCAGCAGAATAGTAGTCCTTCTTGCAGGAGAAGAGCACATCAGTCATTCTGATTCTTCCACAGGTCTAGAGGTGTACTGAGGAGTTGGGTCTGCGGGTCCGTTATTCATACCTGGTGCCAACTATGCAGCAGGTGAAGGTTCTGGAGGTTTCCACCTTTACAGGTGTCTAGAATTTCCTCCCTCCCTGCCCTGACCCCAGATTGTCTGAGGTCACAATAGACTATTGTCAAAGTTCTTTGTCAGTGTGCTCAGACAGAGCCTTTGTGATATGCCAGTGTGATAGGAGACAGCTCCTCCACTGCAAGTCAGAGATGACCCATCATGCCAACACCTATGCTCTATTTGTCTCACTGTCTGGGTGCAATACACAAGGAGCAACGGCCAGCTACACTTATTCCTGAGACCCACAAAAAAGGCTGCAGGCACCAAAGGGTAGGGAAAATACCAACTTTCTAAAAGTGGCAGTTTCAGAATTGTGAATTAAAATCTGACTTTTACATTAGGAGGGTTTTAAAATACATTTTTAGACACCAAATGTGACATTGCTACTTGCTCCCATTTGAAAGTTATCACGTATTACATGTAGAAATTATTCCCAAATGTTTTTCGCTAACAGGACATGTAAAATTTAATAGTACATGCCAAACCTTTTACATACACTGTACCCTGTCCTATGGGCTGTTTAGGGCCTGCCCTAGGAATGACTTATAGGCATTAAAAAGGTAGATTTAGGCATGACAAAGGTTTATTTTTTCAGATCAAATTGGCAGCTTAAACTACACACTAATGCAAAAACAACAATTGATGGTCAGAATGCAGAACAATGTCATACATTCACCCCAGTACAGAGATCTGGACCTAAATCCATCGTTTTTTTACACTCCACACCACCCCAGTTCAGACATGGCCATATGCAAATCAGCCTTGACCCTGTGCCTTATGGGAACAGTCCAGCCCGAAGTGCCAAGCCATGTCTTTCCTAGACCGGAATCAAGCATCCTGGGACCGGTTTCTGGCTATCAGCCGTCTTCAGCCAGGATAGCTTGACTCCAGATGCTCCGTCCGTCACCACCCTCTTTTGTACCGCTTTGTTCGCCATAGGTTGGCAGGGTATTCTCAGACGTGATCCCTTGCTCACTTTGCCACTGGATTCAGGCAAGCCTGGCTGAAGACGGCTGAAATGCCAGAAACCGGTCCTAGGAAGCTTGTTTCTGGTCCAGGGAAGGCATGGCTTGGCAGTTTGGTCTGGACTGTTCCCATGAGGCACAGGGTCAGACTGATTTGCATATGGCCATGTCTGAACTGTGGTGGCAGAGTGGGCTAAAGAACGGTGATGGATTAAACCCAGATCTGTTGACTGGGTGTGAGTGTTTGATTGGTTCAGATGCTCCGTCCTTCACCACCCCCTTTTGTAAACTACACACAAGGCTGTAATAGCAGACCTGAGACATGTTGGAAGGGCTACCTAAGTGGTAGTGCAGTGCTGCTGGTCTGCTAGCAGGATTTCATTTTCAGGTCATGACTATATTCACTAGGGACTTACAAGTAAAATAAATGTGCTTATTGGGTCCCAATTTCACGATGTTTAAAGGAGAGTGCACATGCACTTTATTTGTAATGTGCACAGAGGTCCTCAGGCAAACACAAATGAGACCAGCAAAAAATAGAGGAGTTAGGCAAAATGTTTTGTGGAAAGATAGCCCTAAAGTTCATGAGTGTAACAGCACTTGTCTTATCTCTTGAGACAACTTTTTTCTAGTGGGTTTGCAATAGGCTTCTGTCTTGGCTGAAGTACCAAAATGGCATTGCTGGACATCCATAAGAGGTTCCTGGAAACTGTGGACCAAGAGAAAAAAGTGCTGTTGTTTGCAGCTGCTTGACATCACTACTGCATTTAATACCATTCTTTATCATATGCTTATTAATTACATGCTGTCAGCATTTGGTCTGGTGCGTTTCCATGGTTTAAATCCTTTCTTACTAAGAGGACCATGGTGGGGGGGGGGGGGGGGGATGCCATCTGTTTATTTCTCGGTATTTCTCTTCATTATGCCTCCCATGGAGAGATGTACCATTTTTATGCATTCCCAGGTTTACTATTGTTAGTAAATATGGTAATGCACCTGAAACAATGGGAGTATGCATAAGCTTCATTCATGAAAAGCCTTCCCAGGGCAGAATAGGGCACCTGAGTGACATGTGCAGCCTTGCGTTACTCCAGATTTACTATGCCACACAGAGCCATTTTGCTTTGCAAAGTAAATCTCACTTTAGGACTTCTGTTGCCCTTGCCTCATCTTGAGTGACGCATGGGCAACATGAGCCCTTGATAAGTCTAACCCAATGTGTGATGCCCTAATTGCACCAGGCTTGTGTTTCTAGTTACTGGAAGAAAGCCAGGCTGATCCCACTGCTCAAAAAACCTTCAGCAAATAAGTCTGTCCGGGCCAACTACAGGCCAATTTCCCTGTTCCCAGCCTTTCCTAAGATCCTCAAAAAACTAGTACATTTCTAACTTTTCAGCTATCACAACGTTATCAGTTTTTGCATCCTTCTCAATCGGGTTTTTGTACTGGATACTGTATTGAGTCTGCCTTGTTTGAGGTCTCAGACACTATTAAAATGGCTGTTGACAACAGGAAGAAATTGGCCTTGCATGTCTGACAGCAGTATTTCAATTGATATGCCAGGCTAATGTCCAGTGCAACACAGGCAAAACAGAGGTACTGGTTTTGTGGGCCTTTTTCTGTCCCCCCACCCACCATTGTTGGGGGTGGTAAGGTTTGACATAGTTCTGCTCCCTCTTCTCCGATTCTAACTGTAGTGGTTAAGTACCTGGGAGTGAAGGTCAATAGTAACCTGTCCATCAAACTACAGGTGGAGAGCATAGTTGAGATATTTTTTGGCCTTCTCCAGTTTCGAGGAAAACTGTGTCTTCTTCCATCTTCTTATTTGAAGTTGGTGGTCCATGCCTGATGACATTGACGAGCGAACTATATGCTGATGCACTACATGACAAGAAGACTTGCTGTGTGATTGATTGCAAATTACACCGCTTTACTTTGTAAATGCTAAGTACCTGATCTCAGCCGAGCAGCGCTGTAAAACGATTTCATGTTTTGAGCGCGAAAACATTTAACTTTTAAAATTGCACCGTGTCGATTGATTTTAAAAATTGCACTGTGTGTAGAAATTTTAAAATACCTCGGTAAGATCCTCACATTCAAAACACTTGTTACCCCTGTAGCCCCGGTCCACTGCAAGCGATACACTTGTTTGTGTGGAGGGTGCAGGGAGGTATCTTCTTCGGGTTTCCAGGCCGGGGCAGGCACTGATTGGACAAGCGAGTGTGTAGAGGCGGAGCTGAAGACTGGCCCGTCCTCTACATAAGCCCATTATCACTTTGTGCTCTCCCTGATGACATTGACGAGCGAACTATATGCTGATGCACTACATGACAAGAAGACTTGCTGTGTGATTGATTGCAAATTACACCGCTTTACCTTGTAAATGCTAAGTACCTGATCTCAGCCGAGTAGCGCTGTAAAACGATTTCATGTTTTGAGCACGAAAACATTTAAATTTTAAAATTGCACCGCATCGATTGATTTTAAAAATTGCACTGTGTGTAGAAATTTTAAATTACCTCGGTAAGATCGTCACATTCAAAACACTTGTTACCCCTGTAGCCCCGGTCCACCGCAAGCGCTAGGCTTGTTTGTGTGGAGAGTGCAGGGCGGTACCTTCTTCCGGCTTCCAGGCCGGGGCAGGCACTGATTGGGCAAGCGAGTGTGTAGAAGCAGAGCTGAAGACTAGCCCGTCCTCTACATAAGCCCATTATCACTTTGTGCTCTCCCTGATGACATTGACGAGCGAACTATATGCTGATGCACTACATGACAAGAAGACTTGCTGTGTGATTGATTGCAAATTACACCGCTTTACTTTGTAAATGCTAAGTACATGATCTCAGCCGAGCAGCGCTGTAAAACGATTTCATGTTTTGAGCGCGAAAATATTTAACTTTTAAAATTGCACCGCATCGATTGATTTTAAAAATTGCACTGTGTGTAGAAATTTTAAATTACCTCGGTAAGATCCTCACATTCAAAACACTTGTTACCCCTGTAGCCCCGGTCCACCGCAAGCGCTAGGCTTGTTTGTGTGGAGGGTGCAGGGCGGTACCTTCTTCCGGCTTCCAGGCCGAGGCAGGCACTGATTGGGCAAGCGAGTGTGTAGAGGCGGAGCTGAAGACTAGCCCGTCCTCTACATGAACCGGACACTCCCTATGACGCGCAGCAAAGACGCGCTGCGACCGCGGCACAGCTGCGCCAAAGACAAGCCTAAGACCAGCCCGTCTGTGCCCATCTGGGCCAGGACGGGACAAGGGGTATGAAACCATACCCCACCAGTCCGAACTATCCCAGGTATGAGTTCCGACCAATTAAGAACCTTACGGCCTGCAAAACATAGCAACTGCAACGTGCTAACGCCATCAGACAGCACACATTGTACGAATTGTAATTTCGCCCTTACAAATATCCAACCCCACCCTGACCCCAGATCCTGCACTTTAACACCATCCCTACGGCCAAAGCATGCCTCCTGCGAATACTCTTTTTATAGCGTTAATTGCAGATCGTTACCGCAGCACAAACTTGACATCCTCATCTTTTTGCTAGACAAGGAGCCCAGTTCCTAACGGAAACATGGCTACATGAAAATTCCGGCCCAGATATAGCAACCGCTCTCCCTTCAAACTACGCCATCGTAAGAAGAGATAGACAGGGCCAAGTAAGTGGGGGTATTGCGATCATTTTTCGTAGAGAACTTATCTGCAACCTGGAGCCAGTCAATATTTCAGACTGTGAGGCTGCATTTTTTAAAATCACCCTAAACCCCAATTTCACGCTCTCCGGTCTCCTAATATACAGGCCCCCCGGAAATGCCAACACATGGGCGGATAACCTTGCAAACTATATCACTCCCTTTCATCTCAATTCCAAAAACTTCACACTTCTTGGTGACTTAAATTTGCACCTTGAGGATTCAACAAACATGACATGCTGTATCTTAATTGATGACCTAGCAGCACTTAATATGACACTACTCAATTCAGGACCCACACATAAGGCAGGACACCTATTAGAGCCCATTTTCTCCAATATTCCCGGACTAAAATGGGTTCAAACCAGTCCCATATGTTGGTCAGACCATCATCTCCTTCACTTCGGCCTCACTTTACCCAATGTCCCCCAAACAAATATGGCCTGGCCAGCTACCTCCATGAGAAATTGGAAGCTTCTTGATGTCGAAAACCTGAACCAAACCCTCGCAAATAGACCACCCACCCATGCCCTGAATATGGAAAGTATAGCCGAAGCAACCAACTTATGGCTGGAGAACGCAGCCGAGAAATGTCTTCCTCTAACTCAGGCAAAAAAGAATGTCCATCGCCCCCCAGGCCCCTGGTTCAATGAACTCCTAAAAACCGAAAAATCAAAATGCAAAGCCCTTGAAAGGCAGTGGCGGAAGGACTACTACCAAGAAAAAAAAAACGATATACAATAAAGCCAGAAATGTGTACCATTCTTCCTGTATTAATGCCCGTGCCTTATATGTAGCAAACACTATAAACACTGCCACAAATAAAGCAAATATACTATTCAACACGGTAAAGGACCTTGCAGGTGCTCAAACAATCGCAACGACCTGTCCTTTAAATAAAAAGCAATGCCAGGTCCTTGCCTCCTTTTTCAATGAAAAAATCGAAAAAATCATTCTTAACATCAATTCAATCTCCGACGGAAATGGCCCACAGGAAGACGTCCCCGCGAAATTGGACAAAGTGAACATTTTAGGGTGATGGCCTCCTATAACCGTGGACTCTCTAAAATGCTCCCTCAAGACCATCACATCAGGCTCCCCTCGTGATCCAGTACCCGTTAGCGTCCTGAAACAGATCGACACCCCTTCCCTGACTATTATAGCAGACACTTTAAATTCTTCCCTTCAACTCTCCACAGTCCCATCATACTGGAAACACACTATGGTTAACCCACTTTTGAAAACACCCTCAGCTGACCCCGCAATATTGGCAAACTACCGGCCAATATCTCTGCTCCCGGCCTTCTCAAAACTCCTGGAAAGGCACATACATTCTGCCCTCACTCTCTTCACTGAGGAAAATGACCTCCTTCACCCAACACAATCGGGCTTCAGAGCAGGATTCTCCAGGGAGACCGCCCTGCTGGGTGTGACCGAAAACATCAGGAGACTCTTGGATGATGGTCAAACGGTCGGTGAGCCACACTACTTCCATGTGAAGTAGTGTGGCTCACTGGTTAGAGGCGGCAGACCCAAGAGCAGAGGACGGCCCAGGACCAGGGTTCGAATCCCGGCGCGGCAGGTTTCTGGACCAGGGTCAGCGGACTCGATAATTCTCTCGCCTCGGTGCCCACTCTGATCAGCGATCACACTCGGCAACTCTGGGCATTAGCTTACCTCATCTTCACTAACGGCCCCACCAGACCGCCGGGGATGCCTGGTCTCACCCTGGAGATACCCATTAAGGGACCATCTCTCAGGGAAGCCAGGAAGGGTTTTGCAGTGGTCGAAGCGCCTTGGGACCCTCCGGGTAAGTAGTGCGCTATATAAATGCCTATACATTTACATTTACATTCTATTAGACCTGAGTGCGGCTTTTGACACCATCTCACATAGTAAACTCCTGGCCACACTCGAGAGGAATGGTATCCGCGGTGACACACTGAAATGGATCGAGTCCTTCCTAACAGATAGGACTTTCCAGATTTTTTTTTTTTTTTTTAATTTCTTTATTAGGAAAAAGCACCGCACAAAGTACAAAAATCGCTCGCCTACAACCCATCTCGGGCCGGCAATAGGTCTTCGTGTAACAACAATGACATATACCATGATACATTAACATCATAGAGGCCAATAGCAGCGCTCGCCGGAGGTCTGTGGTGGGAAACCCTCCTCTATAGGCTTGCACTATCTGCCAAGTAGCGTGCATTTTGAATAAATGAACATAGTAGTAAGTTTTTAAGTTTTCTCCCAACCAATCCCTAACCCCATAAACGCCCCCCCTCCCCATAACTGGTCCCTCATTTGCGCTCCCCAAGTAAGTCCACAGGCGTCGCTATCACATGTTGTGTCTAGCGCATCCTACCACTCTCCCCAAATCCAGGGTGCCTCCCTCCCTTCTCACAGTTCTAGGGATAGGGTGTTTCCTACGGAAACCCGCATAAGTAGAGTGTCCCTGGAGCCCCCTGTGAGTTAGCATCTTACTATTGTTGGGGAGATGTGTTTCCTGCAGCAGCGCCAAGTCTATGTGGTGCCTCTGTAGGTAGTGTAGCACCTTGCGGAGTTTCCGGTGATCATTTAATCCCCTCACATTCCAGGTGATAGCCCGGAGGGACTCCGAAGCCCGTAGTGAGTCTGCCCGTGTCGTGTCAGCCATGAACATTGAAAGGGGACATCACTTGTAGCGTGGTGGTGAGGGCCCCCCCCTCCAGTAGCGGCAGCCGCTCACCCATCCCGCAGCACTTAACTTGTTGGAGCACATGTCGGACCTTTCCCCAAACCTCCCAAACATCCCAAACATCCCTGAATTCAGAACCCCCGTTACCCCCCACCGCCCACAGTCAACCAACCCCAACCTGGTGTGACCGAGATCCCTGCATCCACCCCCCCCACCCGTCATCAAACTTCCCCAAGCAGTCTCAAGAAGAGCCGCAAGCACTGTAAGCGCGAGGGCAGAGGTAGCGCACTCGATGTCCAAATCGACCACAGTCCGGCCGTTCCTCCTTCACAGTATCAATAGGCCGCCCCCGCGCCAGCGCCCCCAATTGCAAGTGCGGCTGTAAGATATGAGAGCAGTATAGTAACCGTCTTAACAGGCATCCCCCCCTCCCCCCCCCCGGCTTCTGTGACATCCCCACGTGGCAGGGCCCCAGCAACGCCACCCCAGGTCAGTCAAAACAGTGTCAAGGCAATCGCCGCCCTCCACCCGAACCTGTGTGGCTTGTGCAGATCTCACCCGCAGCATTATGTCCAGAAGTCCGTTCACAGCAGTGGTGCGCCCCGAGTGGGCTCCCCTCGGTTCAGTCTACAAGGGTCATCGCAGGGGCTAGAGTAGCCGAGTCTTCAGAGGAAACCACCACTCCCCCTCTTCTCGCTAGCCCTGCTCATCCAGGTCGTCGTTGCCAGCCCGCTCCTCCGCAGGCGCAGACCTGTCCTCCCGATGCTCCTTGATCCATTGCTTCAGGGATTTCTGCAGCTCCTTGGGGTCCGTGAAAAAATGCGAGTGGCCCTGCCTGTTGATGCGCAGCCGCGCCGGGTACAACATGGCATAGTCCAAGCCCAGGTCTCTGAGTTGCTGCTTGTAGGGGACAAATCGCCGTCGCTCCTCCTGTACCTTGGAAGTGAAGTCAGGGTATAACGAAATGTTCATCCCCTCGTACTGCAAATCTCCCTTTTCTCTAGCAGCGCGGAGGGCAGCATCCCTGTCCCTGTAGTTAAGGAGTTTTGCTATTATCGGCCGAGGGTTCGCACCCGGTGGAGGCCTCGGTCCCAAGGTGCGGTGAGCGCGTTCCACAATAAACATGGGGGAGAAGATATCGTCCCCCAGCAAAGTCTTGAGTAGCTTCTCAACAAATAGTTCCATTTTCCCCGTTTGGGTCGACTCGGCCACACCCGTGACGCGGATGTTGGACCGCCTGGAGCGAGCCTCTAAGTCTTCGGATTTTTCCTGTATCACCTGGAGCAGCCTTCCAAACTGCTTGCGGTCAGCGTCCCATGTTGTTTGCGCCTCCTCCGCCTCCGTCAGCCTGCGCTCCGCCATGTCCAATCTCTCTGCATGCTTATCCACCCTCTCCGTCATTCGGTCCATCCGGTATGCCAGGGCGTCAATCTTGGTGCCAATGGCCGCCATGCCCTCCTGTAGGCCCTTCTCCATCGTGTTGAGCATACCTTTAATTTCTGCGCACAGTGCGGAGCTCGGGTCTGCAGCTGCTCCCGGGGGCTGGTCCGCCGGGGGGTCCGGCACCTTCCGTCTCCTCTGGTCAAACGATAGCTTAGTTTGGGTCCTGTCGCCCTTGCCCATCACCGCAGCGGATGGGGAGGCCAGCTTCCTCAGTCCTTACAGTGCCGGTGGTCCCCCTGCGGGACGGTCCCGTTTCCTGTCGCGTGTGGGTCTGCCTGACCAGCACCGCCACTGGCCGAGACTCGTCGTTTTCACTCCCCCACTGGGCGCCTCGATGTCAGGGCCCCCCCAGCCAGATTAGGGGTGCAAGGATCGTGTAGGGGGTGCACTATCCCAAAGCTGCCCGCCTCTCCTCAGGGCTCCCTTCAAGCGGTCAGGCTGCAAGTCCGGGCACTCCGGCAGGAGGCAATGGCGCCCGCGACAATGCAGGGTTCCGCCGGCGCCACGTGGGTCCTCCCGGCGGGATCGCCCTGCCGCCGGCGCTCGTTCTTGTCCCCCAAGTCCTTCAGGGTGTGCAGTTGCTGTGGCGGGAGTCCGCCGTGTGGGCCTGGCGCACCGAAGAGGTAGTGGCTGCCGCCGGTCTCAGTGCGCGCAGGGCGCGGGACGTCTTCACCCTGGGGCCGCACGTCGGGTGACGCAGCCCGGCCTCGCGTTTCAGGGCAGCGCGGGGATCTCGGCCTGGTCCGCAACTCTCCGGTCGGTGGCGTCGCCGGGGGAACCCGCGGTCGCAACTCTCCCAAAGTCGCGTCGGAGGTCCACGGGGGGGTAGAGGAGACAACCCCACCGGAATTCCGCAATAATCGCCACGCTGTGAGGATAATGAACAAGTTTTCAGCGGCGCTAGCGCGGAGCTTTGCACTTATGCGTCCACCATGAACGCCGGCTAGCTCCGCCCCCCAGGACTTTCCAGATTAAATCTACCCTCGCCTGCTCTGACACTTTCAATGCCCCACACGGAGTACCTCAGGGCTCCATCCTGAGCCCGCTGTTTTTCAACCTTTACCTCAGACCCTTAGCTGACCTAGCTGACAGCGTGGGACTCGCCCTCATGACCTACGCTGATGACTCCCAAATTATTTTTTCATTGTCAGACTCAAAACCCTCAGCTCCTTCCCTTCTCAAACACGGGCTCCATAAAATCTTCAGCTGGATGTCCACCAACCAGCTGAAATTAAACGGTGATAAAACCGAGATCCTCCTGTTAGGAAAAAATAAAGAGCTATGGAACGCCTCCCATTGGCCCCCCGAATTGGGAAATCTCCCCACTCCAGCAACCCAGGTAAGAAACCTAGGGGTCATCATTGATAATGCCCTATCATTGAAACAGCAGGCTAATAAAGTGGCAGGTCTTTGTTTCACCATCATGAAGTGGTTGAAAAAAATCCTTTGGATGCTGCCCCCTGCCACCCAAAAGACCATAGTCAACGCACTGATTACATTGCGTCTTGACTACGGCAATATTCTCTGCCTGAGCTCAAATCAGGCAGTCATCAAACCGCTACAGCTGGTTCAAAACTCAGCTGCGAGACCCCTGTGCAGAATACCAAAAACCGCTAGGGTGTCAAAACATCTGAATGATCTACATTGCCTCAGGGTAGAAAACCGTATCAGTTTTAAAGCCCTGAGCTACATGTTCAGGATAAAATCAAAAACGGCACTGGACTATCTGCAATCATTAGCCACTCCCTACCTACCAGCGAGAAATCTGCGCTCCCAAACAGCAGCAAACTTTGCGGTCCCCAGGTTCAGACTGACAAGAATGGAAGGAAGATCTTTCTCTGTCAGAGGGCCTATTCTGTGGAACACACTTCCCCTACACATACGTAAAGAAGAAAACTACGCCAGGTTCAGAAAGAACATAAAGACTTGGCTTTTCCAGAAACAATTATGCTAAATCATGTTCATCATATACCTTTGCTCATCCACATGTCATAGGCACCGGGAAACCCTTTTTGGGTAGCTGTGCGCCATATAAGTGTAAAAAATAACTAAATAAATAACTGCCTGCATAACATTTCAGCGGGACAATTCTAATGCAATTCACTGGAGCCTCCCATTGCGGCTCCAGTTGGTGCAGAATGCGGCTGCTAAACTCCCGCTTAACATTTCTAGGAACGTTTCTGTTAAGCACCATCTTATAAAGCCACAGTAGCTTCCAATATGGGCTATAGTGAAGTTTAAGGGATTGGTGCTTGCCCATATAGCTTTCTATGGTATAGGCCCTAAGTATCGATCCAAGCGTCTCAGCCACTACCACCCTTCCATAACCCTTTGTTCAGTTGATGCTTTGTTAGCTGTTTAGCTGAAGACAAGGTGGAAAAGATGGGGATTCACTTCCTTCTCAGCGCTAGCTGCTGCAAGTTGGAATACCCTTCATTTATATCTACGTACGACCAGGAATATGTGCTCTTTTAAACGTAGCTTGAAAACATGGCTTTTTAATGATGCCTTTTAGATTGTGTTCCTCTGGAGACACGATCTGGTCTATTGGAGCTGTACCACTGGAACACTCTTTTGAGAAGCTGCACGCTTTCTAAGTACTATTTGATTTGATTTGATGTGTTGCAAGGCTTCCTTTTCCTTTGCTATTCATTATGTACACGAAACACTCATATGATCTATTAACACAATCAGTATTAGAGTTTCACATGTATGCTGAGGAAACTCCAGGAGTGATCCATTTCTTTGGTAATACTCAGGCTCTTTTGGTGGTCCTTTCCAATCTGATGTGTTACGTGCAGTAATAGGTGCAATATTATTACTTCCCATTAATATCAGTAAGACAGAGCTCATTCCAATCCATACTAATAATATAAAGAGAGAGCCCAAACCTTTGAGGCGGGTAATCTCAGGAACCACAGCACCAATCACAACACCCAATACAGCGTTGGAAAGGGCAGTTGCAGCAGAAGGACATAGGCTATACAGACGCCTACCATATACATTTAAAAGGTAAAAGAACCGTGCCAGCAAAGTAGTCCCTTGTGGGCGTGTCTGCGTTGTGCTGTGGGCGTGTGCTGTGGGCATGTGCTGGGGGCGTGACAAACACTGGGGGCGTGTGGTATGTTCCACCCTTCATGCCATGTCTCAAATTGTGTGCTAATCCCACCCTGCTCCCTTTAAATACCCCTGCACCCCATGATCATAACCCACCCTTACTCCTTAAAATGCCCCAACACCCTTAAACACTAACCCATCTTAACCCTATAAATATACCCTGTACCCCAAAACCCAAACCTAGCCCTGAACCCTAAAAATACCCCTGTACCCCAAAACCTAAACCTACCCCTGAACCCTAAAATACCTCTGAACCCCAAAACCCAAACATAGCCCTGAACCCTAAAACTACCCCTGTACCCCAAAACCCAAACCTAGCCCTGAACCCTTAAAATACCCCTGTACCCCGAAACCCAAACCTACCCCTGAACCCTAAAAATACCCCTATACCCCAAAACCCAAAACTATATCTGAACCCTTAAAATACCCCTGTACCCCAAAACCCAAACCTAGCCCTGAACCCTAAAAATACCCCTGTACCCCAAACCCAAATCTACCCCTGAACCCTAAAAATACCCCTATACCCCAAAACTCAAAACTATATCTGAACCCTTAAAAAACCCCTGTACCCCAAAACCCAAACCTAGCTCTGAACCCTAAAAATACCCCTGTACCCCAAAAGCCAAACCTACCCCTGAACCCTAAAAATACACCTGTACCCCAAAACCCAAACCTAGCCCTGAACCCTAAAAATACCCCTGTACCCCAAAACCCAAGCCTACCCCTGAACCCTAAAATACCTCTGTACCCCAAAACCCAAACCTAGCCCTGAACCCTTAAAATACCCCTGTACCCCAAAACCCAAACCTACCCCTGAACCCTAAAAATACCCCTATACCCCAAAACCCAAAACTATATCTGAACCCTTAAAATACCCCTGTACCCCAAAACCCAAACCTAGCCCTGAACCCTAAAAATACCCCTGTACCCCAAAACCCAAACCTACCCCTGAACCCTAAAAATACCCCTATACCCCAATACCCAAAACTATATCTGAACCCTTAAAATACCCCTGTACCCCAAAACCCAAACCTAGCCCTGAACCCTAAAAATACCCCTGTACCCCAAAACCCAAACCTAGCCCTGAACCCTTAAAATACCCCTGTACCCCAAATCCCAAACCTACCCCTGAACCCTAAAAATACCACTATACCCCAAAACCCAAACCTAGCCCTGAACCCTAAAAATACCCCTGTACCCCAAAACCCATACCTATCCCTATTCCCTAAAACTACCCCTGTACCCCATAACCCAAAACTATATCTGAACCCTTAAAATACCCAAACACCCCAAAACATATACCTCAGTACCCCAAAACATATACCCCTATACCCATACTTACCTTATCCAAACATTAAAAAAAACATGCTTTTACCATTCATGCATTTACAACAAATTTCGTTGTAAATGTATGCGTAGTAAAAGCATATACAATGTAATGCCATGCGTTATAATGGCATTGCGGAGTCATGGTACTTTTGTAATGAAAGTATGCGGAGTGATGGTATGCGGAAAGAAAGTTGCAGAATAATCGGTGTTTACCCTCCCCCGGTAAGTACATTGGTGGCACGGCGGCCCACATCTCCAGCAACATACTCATATTTTTTCACCACCCATTTGAAAAATGCACAGGTCTCTCTCATTGATGGCCAGCACCAAAATACACTTTTAGACACACCTCCTGCCACAAGTTCTAGAATTGCGAACTTTAGAGCTGGGGAGCTACGTTCGAATCTCGGCATCAGCTCAACATCCTGTGATTCCAGGCAAATCGCTTTGTCTCCCTGTGCCTACCACAAATGAATGTGTTCTTCTGTAATGTAAATTGTGCTCATGCCATGTTGTCGAGTTCGCGCTATATAATATTGCAAGGAAAAATAAAGTAGGGAAACTCGAGTTCACACACTACTGAACGCGCACTCTTAAGTGCATCAGCAGTGCACTGTGAATCGGAGCGTTTCACAGGCCTGTCACAGATAAGAAATGCTATCAAAACAAAATCCTACAAAACAATATACTACTGGCCGGCAGCAATTCATACCCGGACAACGTCGGCACGGGCTGCTATCAACAATGAAATCATAAACCAAGGACTTATAGAAATTGAAGACTCACTGTATCTATTAAGCGAGAAGTCCTTACAAGATTTCAGCCTGCCGCCAGCGGTCCGAACTAACCTAACTGGATACCACAATATCGCTACCGCACACAATATTCCAGAGCTAAATAACTACCTTGCTCAACACTTGCCTAACTTAGTTCCCGATCAACAACTCGCCTACAACACCATAGTTGATAGTGTTGAAAAGAAGCAAGGCAAACTATTGTTCATAGACGCCCCTGGTGGCACAGGAAAGACTTACCTAATCAACCTCATACTTGCCAAAGTTCGATCTTCTGGGAATTTGGCTCTAGCTGTTGCTTCATCTGGAATAGCTGCCACTTTGCTAACAGCTGGGAAAACAGCACATTCTACCTTTGAACTGCCTCTAACAGTTTCCCTTGAAAGGGATTCAATATGCTCTATTCGGAAAAATGGACCTTTGGGGACACTGCTTCAAAATGTGTCTCTTATCATGTGGGACGAATGTACAATGATACTAAAACCATTGCTGCCTAGCCTTTTTTTACCCGGACAACGTCGGGACGGGCCGCTAGTTAGTTATAAAGCAATGATTCTAAAATTGAGCACATGTCACACATGGTGGGCAGTGGGGGGTACTGCTTTTCCTCAGGTTGTTGCAGTAACACATCTTTGAGAACAGGCCAGTTACTCCTTTAAGCTGATGTAGAACATTGTTTATGGCTCTGAATTCCTTACTTGAAAATGCATCTTGGCAGCTCAATGTGACCTGTCAAACATTGAGGTTAATGATCGGTTATTGGCAGACTCTCCCTCTGTTGAAGATGAATATGGTTTGAAGCAAACCTCTCTTTTTTCAGTTTCCAGTGGTGGAATGCCTTCCCAATTGGTCTTAGGAAAACCAATGACCCTGTGCAATTTATGTAGAGGCTGAACCCCTAGCTCTTAATGTTGTTGCGGTTCTTAGCTGTCACTAAGCCGGTGCCTGAAGTTTCCTATGACAGGTGCACCCCATAAATACACACAACTGACTAATTACCTATGACTAGTTCTATTGAAACCATGTATTGTCAATAGTAACATCGTGGTGAGTGAAAAAAAATTGAGCAAATTTACTATTTCCACACTCTCAGGTCAACTGCTTCATCTTATGTTTTTTGATTGTCCTTTGTTTGTGTGTTATAGAATGGTAGGTGCTTGTGTATGTTTTTAAACACAGTACACTTTTGTTTACTAACATCTACATTTCATTTTAATTCCATTCTTTGAGGAGACGTGTCGCTGTCTGCAGTGACCCTACAGGCTGTCAATTCTGGCAAGAGTGTGTTTTGCAAGTCCGGAATTTTTACAGCATTGAATAAAGCTACCTCTGAATTTTATTAAATGTGTTGACGCAACATGCCTGTTTTTCAATAAGGTGCCCAGAAAGACAAAACAATTTTTTATCATCCCCTGGATACAATCTGTATAACTGACACATTTTCTGTGTGGGTTAGAAGTCTCTCAAGTGATTCTTTAAGCATCATATAGGGAAACACTTGAACACGTTTGACTTTGGTGCCTTATTAACAGATTGTTGCAGATCGGCATTAACCAGAGAGCAGGACCTACCAGGAGGCTATCATTGCCCCTCGAAGATACGCGCTACTACCGTAATTATTGCAGTCTCCGCGAACTATAATCAAAACCGCCTACTGCTACATCTGCATAATAATCACGATAGGAAGGCCATCCTTGCTCTATAAAGATACGTGCTCACTAAGCATGGGCGAATTTTGCGAATCTCGCGTTCGCGAATTTTGCAGATTTGCGAACTTGCAATCCGCAATATCTGCGAATTCTCGCGAATTTGCGGATTTTTTTTTGTGTGTTCGCGCGGGTTTCTGCCAGGTTGCGAGGGTTTTTGTACAATTTCGCAAACGCGAACTTACCTGTCGGGTCGCAAGTTTTGCGAACTTGTTGTTTCTACGTGTCCTGTTTGGGACACTCTTCTTCATCCCTGCCACCCTCTGTCACCACTGCCACTCTCTGGTTCACCCATGCCACCCTCTGGCTCACCCATGCCACCCTCTGTTTCATCACAGCACCCTCTGGTTGTCCAGTGTACATTATTGTGGCAAAGCAAAGCACACCTTCCCTGCCTCAAGTGACCTGAATTAATTTGGGGCTGATTAATGTGTCACAGAATATTTTTTTAGCTGGCACCTGCTTCCTTAGTGCTTCCTGATTAGTGATCTGTTGCACTTGCTAAGTGCTTTCATTGTTGCAAAATTAGTTACAACACCTGCCCAGCCCCAACTGACAATAATGAATTAGGGGCTGATTAATGTGTCACTGGATTTGAACTTCCAGCCTGGCTACTGCTTGTCTCCCTTAGCTGTAATTCAGGACCTTTGTGGCATATGTGTAACTATTCTGAGGGTCAGAGCAGGGTCACATAATAGTTGCAAGTAGGCAACTGAACTCTGGAGGGGCCCCTCAGGAAGCACTACAGGAAATGGCTACTAATGATGAGCTTCAACTTTTGAACCTGGTAAGTAGTTTCAGTTTTGCTAAGATCGTATTTCTGCAATTTAGCGCTTATTCGCGGGGCGCGAAGTTGAACTGGGAAGCCGCGAACTCACGCGAACAGTGCGAGCAAGCCATAAAATCCGCTGCTCGCGGATTTGCGGATTTTGCGGGAAATTCGCGAATCTCACGGATTGCGAATTTACCGAAAATCCGCAAAATCCGCGAGCGGAACTGATTTTCCGCCCATACTTAGTGCTCACCATCTTGACAGTCTGCGTGTTCAAAATGTAAATTTTAGGTTAGGCAATCCGGTAGTTTATCTCACACTCTAGCATTATAGATAGCGCCCACAAATTTGAGTCATTACCGCTACATCTTAACAACCCTGTGTACAACTGAGAATCAGGCCAGCGTCTCTGCATTTCCCCTTAACTACATGACGGGAATTTCAACCGAAAACTGTGTAGAGCTGTCCGTTACATGCAAGAGCGATTTCAGCGCCAGTTTTTTTCGAAACACGAATGATACGCTGTTCACCATCAAAGAGAACACCGAGGTTAACCTGGACTTCCTCATTGCTGTGCTGCATTTTCTTTGCTCCAGATTGATTATATGATGGTACTTTCCTGACGGAGACAATCACTGTGTCGAAACACGTTGAAGAAACCGTCACTACCTATACCTCATTATCTATTAGGATGTGTAGTTTATGTACATTTCTGCCATACTGTAAAGTGTCCTCATTTTTTAAACCAATTTGTTTTATGAAAATTATTAAAATTTGTGATTTTTAAAAAAAAATGCTTTTTAGTAAAGCTTTATTTGTTTTTTGCTGGTTCACATTGCCCTATTGAACTTTATATTGTCTGGGATTGTTATTTGTCAATATATATATTATTAACAGATTGTGACACGGAAGGCTGAGGCATATGTTGAGTTAATTGAAAATAAGAATGCTTTAATTTTATTACAGATTTATCACTGACATAATGTTAGAAGCAGTGTCCTTTGAAGGGCTTTGGGCTACAAAATGTATCTGTTTGTAAACAATAATATCAACTGACCACCACCTTATGATAAGTTGTATGTAAAAGTACTGTGTTTGTATTAATATGGGAGTATCCTCCCATAAAATACCCTTCCATCCTTCGCTCGCCATGATCTTTCTTGTGCCCTTGCCATCCCAGGGGCCGTATTAAGAATACTACACACTTTCCCTGTTTGCGCCATGGTGCACCTTTCTAAAAGGTGGGCTTGTCTCAAATATGGACAGTGCGCTATGTTACAAAGAATGCGGTGCCCCCAGGGCATCCACAAACTTGTGCAGCCCTGTGGGCTGGGCATTAAAGTGAAATATCGAATAACTTTGATGAATGTTTGACTAAAGCGCTCCTCCCCTCCCATGCTGAAGCTCATGGGGCCCTAATTAGGCAACCTAGGTATCATTTTTTAAGAGAATACCAAGTAGTTATTGGATGAATGCTTTTTTGACAAAGATGCATATTAGACTTTGACATTGACTAGGCTGACCACACTAGGTAACAGTCAGAGTGGTAAAATAAATCAACATCCTAAGTCCTGAAAGGAAGATTAGGGGTAGGCTTCGAAACATGTAGACTTGTGAGAAAACTGCCCATAATATCACTTTTTCCTCCTTTTCCCGACTTGTATTAATACCAGCTATAGGGAGTATCAAAGATTAGATTTCCATGCAGCCAGGTATTTTTTAACTCACTTATCCTCTGACCCTTCCACTCTCTGTTATGAGTGATGTAATTTGTGACATCATCATCAGTTCGTTGCAGGGGTGCGAGTTGTAAGGGTGGTTTTGCACAACTGAAATAGCAGCTTGACTATAACGTCTCTCTAACCTTTGTTTTTTTAGTGAATTTCTAAGGTTTTTTAAATGCTCATTCCTAACTATAACGTCCTTGAAACCTGTGGTTTCTCCTGATGAATATATATATATATATATATATATATATATATATATATATATATATATATATATATATATATATATATATATATATATATATATATATATATATATATTACC
The DNA here is from genome assembly GCF_964263255.1 of Lissotriton vulgaris. NCBI lineage: Eukaryota > Metazoa > Chordata > Amphibia > Caudata > Salamandridae > Lissotriton > Lissotriton vulgaris. Next base: position 1,906,210,952 of record NC_141689.1, read on the forward strand.
TACTGGCGGTCGCCAGTAGGTATATATAGTTAGGACGGTTTCCCATAGGAAATCCCTAACATTCTATTGGCAATAACTTTGGCCCTGGTTGATGAATCTTCGCAAATTTCTCAAAGAAGATGGCTCGCTCCACTCCGCTCCTTCCCTGAAAGTTTGGGGGGGATTCTTCAAGTGGGGGCTGAGAAAAAAGGGGGGTCCCAAAACGTGTTTTCCCCATGTTTATTTCCATAGGACCTTTAGACTCAGCTACAGCTTGAACCGCTGAAGGGAATTACACCAAACTTGTCAAAATGGTAGTGTCTGGTATGCAGATCACGCTTTTGGTAAAATTGTGTAAATCCCTCCAGTGGTTCCTGAGAAAATTAGAAGAGAAATCAAAGAGAAATCAATTATATATCTATAAGCGCGAACGCGTGCGCGCACCCCGCGATTTTTCGCGATTTTTGTTTTGGGGGGGCTTGGGGGGGCGGGGCTTGGGGGCTTCTCTCTTTCATTTTATTGTTTTTAATGTCATTTCGAGGGTGCCCACCCCTCGTTTTGCCCCCGAGATCACCGCCGCCGCCCGAGCTGCCTTAAGATGGCCGCCGCCTGAATGTGGGCGGGGCCGGGAGGACGTGGTTTCCGCTTCCCCCTGCCTGGGGGAAGCCTTTGCTGTGTCCGTCCGGGGTGGATTCTGTGGCGTAATGTGGAAGAATAAACGTAGCAATGCCTCCGCAAAGGAACTATCGGGAACGATTCCAGGTCAGAGCCGGTCTCCTACACGGTGTCGAACATGCTGGCCTCCTGTGTTTTGGTGACGGGCGGGGGTGTTGGGTGGGTGCAAAGTTGAGGGGGAGACTTCAGTTTCCGGGTCTCCCCGACCGCCTGGCCGCTCAGCAACACCCACTCCTCACTGAGCGTTGCGGCGTGTCCTTTGCCATGTTCCCGCCGCACTCCGCGTTCACCACATCCAACTCTTTCCTTCAGTCCACACCACAAAGCAGCCGATTGAAAGGGGGCGCCACTTCTCAACAGAAAATGCGTGCAATTCGCCACGGAACCTTGGAAATGACCGTAAAAAAACACAGGAACACACAGCCGTGGTCTCCGTCTATTTGAAATAAAATATGCACGTATCACATCTGCCAGCCGCAGGCGCAGGGGGGCCAAGCGAGCATCCAGCATTCACACACTGCCTGCTTCGTCCACAGACAGCAATGTTCCCACGTTCGCAAATCCCCGTCAACAAAGTGAAAGGCGACAGGAGAAGGCAAGGCAGTGATGTGGGGACCTCCGCGCGCCCCTCACAGTGTGCAGGCGATGCAGCTCTGCGCAGTGTCATCCAGCAGGGTGTAGGCGGCGAGAGCCACCGTGACAGCAAGTGTCTAAATTACGGATCCAATCACGGGGACGGATTCCTTCTATAACGCATGCACGATTCCAACCAGAGGGGAGACGTGGTCTTAAAGAGGCGCTTTCACCCCCAAAGTAGGCTCAGGGCGCCTCTGAGTCCTCGGCACACACGCTGGACAGGGGGGAGCTGCAGCCGAAGGAGAGCTCCGGCTCCATCGCCTAGTGAGATACAAAAATCGTGATTGTATTTGAGCTTGTGAACTGTCCATCAAGAACTTGCAATAGCGCCATCAAAAATTGATATGCGATTCAGCCATTAGACATCTGTCTTAAGAGTTTTCTGGAGCACCTGAAAAGTGGCATTCTGTTCCGAAGAGTATCTAAAGTTAACAACGAACTAGAGCAAAAATGGTATAATCAGTAAGCATGGGCGGAAAATCCGTTTCGCTCGCGGATTTTGCGGATTTTCGGTAAATTCGCAATCCGCGAGATTCGCGAATCTCCCGCAAAATCCGCAAATCCGCGAGCAGCGGATTTTGCTCGCACTGCTCGCACTGTTCGTGTGAGTACGCGGCTTCGCAGTACAACTTCGCGCCCCGCGAATAAGTGCAAAATTGCAGAAATACGATCTTAGCAAAACTGAAACTACTTACCAGGTTCAAAAGTTCAGGCTCATCATTAGTAGCCATTTCCTGTAGTGCTTCCTGAGGGGCCCCTCCAGAGTTCAGTTGCCAGTTGCAACTATTATGTGACCCTGCTCTGAACCTCAGAATAGTTACACATATGCCACAAAGGTTCTGAATTACAGCTAAGGGAGACAAGCAGGAGCCAGGCTGGAGGTTCAAATCCATTAATCAGCCCCTAATTCATTATTGTCAGTTGGGGCAGGGCAGGTGTTGTAACTAATTTTGCAACAATGAAAGCACTTAGCAAGTGCAAAAGATCACTAATCAGGAAGCACTAAGGAAGCAGGTGCCAGCTAAAAAAATATTCTGTGACACATTAATCAGCCCCAAATTAATTCAGGTCACTTGAGGCAGGGAAGGTGTGCTTGCGTTGCCACAATAATGTACACTGACTGGACAACCAGAGGGTGCTGTGATGAAACAGAGGGTGGCATGGGTGGGCCAGAGGGTGGCATGAGTAGTCAGAGAGTGGCAGTGGTGACAGAGAGTGGCAGTGATGAAGAAGAGTGTCCCAAACAGGCTGGACACGTAGAAACAACAAGTTCGCGAAACTTGCGACCCGACAGGTAAGTTCGCAATTTGCGACATTGTACAAAACCCTCGCGAACTGGCAGAAACCCGAGCAAACAAAAAAAAAAAAATCCGCAAATTCGTGAGAATTCGCGGATTTTGCGGATTGCGAGTTCGCAAATCCGCAAAATTCGCGAACGCGAGATTCACAAAATTCGCCCATGCTTAATAATCAGCAAGTTCACACATGCCTAATCCCATGATTAACTCTTAAGCGACAATCTATTTTCCTTCATTAGCACATTTTATTTCTCGAACAACTTAGGTTGGGCTCATTGATTTTTCAATAAATAGTTGTTACCTTATGCACATATTAAGTGTTTTCACAGTAATGATGCAAATGTGAGGCATGCAATCTTTACACCTTCCACTTTTCATCTATTGTTTCCAAATATTTTAGAAATATATTCATGCAAGATGGATGTTAATTGTAAATCATTAAAAAATCGATATTATATATGCTAAGGTAAACATTCAAAACAACGAGGAGACCATTTGTGACTGTATCCGACTAAGTACGATGCATATGATATTGTGGTTGAAATTCTAATAAATGGAATTAGGAAAATATAAATATTTTTTTTAAGTTCTCTAGTAATATAGTTAATCCTCGATAATTTTTGCTAATGTATTTTGGGGCAGGTCTTAACTTAATTTCAAGGCATTTTATACGAAGATTGTTTGCCTGTGTAAATTATTTAACGCGGTCATCCTTGCTGAGGGTTTACTAGACTGGCTGCAACAAAGTGTTTTCACTGAGGATAACTGCTCTGTTGTTCTTGGATCTAGGGCATCCCATGTGTGAATTTATGAAACTCCCTCTGTGCCCTTTATTGTTAGTAATTGCGCCTCCCCACCCGCCCGCTGATGCTTGCAACGTCTGTGATTTTATTAATCTGAATAATTACATTTTAATGGTAAATGTTACTGGGAAATCAAATGCCACAGCCCACATCCATCCATCCACCCACCCATCCATCCATCCTGCATCCATCCATCATTCATGCATCCATTCACCCATCTATCATGCATGCATCCATCCATGCATCCACCCAACAATCATTCATCCATCATGCATCCAACCATCGTTCATGCATCAAAAATCGGATCCCTAGGGCTGCTCAGGTGGTCCCACAAGGATAGTAACATATTTAAACGTTATCCGCTAATAGAATTAGCATTTTCAAAACCTTGCAAATTCACTGAAAAAACCATAGGTTTCTGCCCTTACATATCTATATATTAGCATTTAAAAAACCAATGAAATTCACTGAAAAAACCATAGGTTATACACTATATATAGTTAGGAATTAGCCTTTAAAAAACCAATGAAATTCACTAAAAAAAACATAGGTTTTAGACCTTATATAGTTAGGAATTAACATATAAAAACCATTGAAATTCCTCCTATATAGTTAGCTGGACATTTTATTGACATAAAACCCAATGAAATTCCATATATAGTTAGTTGCAATAACTATATATCGCGCACCCGCAATCCACTGCTGATGATGTCACATATTACATCATTCATGACATGGTCAGTGACATCACTGATGACATCACTGATGACATCTCAAATGACATCACTGATGACATAACTGATGACATCTCAAATGACATCACTGATGACATCATGACACACCAATACCAGTTACTACATACGCACTCACTGATTCCTACGTCTACGCACACATTCACTCATTCACCCATACAATCACTCGTACATACAGTCACTCATTTTTACAACACTGTCATATGCACTCATACACCTATGCAGACACTCACACACTGCCACTCATCCATGGAGTTACTCACACACCTAGTCAGTCCTGTAAAGAATCAATCACACTTCGATTTCCTCATCTATACAGTTAAACACAGAACACCTTACTTTTCCAAACATATTCTAACACATACTTACTCTCTTATACAATTACTTATACAAGTACACATTGATCTGCACATAGTCACTCGCCTCCCAGCCAGTTACACACACACACTCAGTCTTCCATACAAATACTTGGGCAACCAATCAATAAGCTATATAGCCACTCATATAGCTACTGATCAACACATGCAGCAGCTTGCACAACAACAGACATATTGATGCACACTTTCAGACAGTTTAGTCATTAACCCATGCATTCAGTAAGACACACTCATTCACTCGCTCAGTCAGTCACGCACCTACTAAATCCTTCATCCAGACACTTATACATTCACTCATTCTTCAATATGTAAAACATATTTAAACTTTACAGAAACACACAGTCACTGGATGATGTCATCAGTGATGTCACTGACCATGTCATGAATGATGTAATATGTGACATCATCAGCAGTGGATTGCGGGTGCGCGATATATAGTTATTGCAACTAACTATATATGGAATTTCATTGGGTTTTATGTCAATAAAATGTCCAGCTAACTATAAGGAGGAATTTCAATGGTTTTTTATATGTTAATTCCTAACTATATAAGGTCTAAAACCTATGTTTTTTTAGTGAATATATATATATATATATATATATACACATAGATATAGTTTTATATTTATATATACATACATAAATATATAGATATCATTTTTTATAATTTTTAGTTTCTTTGCAGAAAAATAACATGTTTGACCTCACAAACATGTCTTGATCATATGACCTAGAGCCTAGTTCAAGTCACTTTTAAAGTGTTCGAAATGTAACAGACAAAGAAAAAAATCCTGCAACATTGTATCCTTGTTAACTTCTCATTTCAGTAAGCTGTTGCACGCAATCCGCTGCTCAAGTTGCTTACAATGTAGCACATTATTAAACATATTACCAAATTTGTTGGCTTTGTGCAAAATGAGAAGTCATGGCATTATCACACATATTTAATAAAACAATCCTGAATGGTTTATCATTTTTGGACGTGCAAGAAAACCAAACAATGTGTCATTTTCACAGCAACTAACTGTGGCTCTAGTTGCCTAATCCTATCAACATTACTAATGCTGTTTACCACCCAAACCGAAATGGGAGACAAATAAATGTACCTTTCAACATTACTGGCAACTGCAGAGAAATAACCTAATGGTTTGTCATTTTCAGACAAGTGTGATTCATACCTTTACCTTTACGTAGACAATATACAAATGGTAGTAAAGCTGTTCAACAAGCTGCACAATTCTGGCACTGTGGGTTGTGTGACAATTCAAAGTCACTGCAATGAATTCCATCAGGACCTTCTTTGGACCTAGGGTAGGTCCTAAACAGCCCATAGTGTAGGGTGCAGTGTATTTAAAAAGTTGGATATGTATTTTTAACTTGTATATGTCCTGGTAGTGCAAAAAACTCTCAAATTTGTTTTTCACTACTTCAAGGCCTACCTCCCCCATAAGATGTCAATCAATCAATCAGCATTTGTAATTCACACTCTGTCACCCCTAGGGGTATCTGGGCCCATGTCTCTGTTGATGAGCCAGCTCTTTAGTCTCTTTCTGTTGTCTGCCAGCAAGGGGGCTATTCTGGGCCAGAGGGGAGGGCGTTCCAGGTCTTGGCTGCAATGTAGGAAAAGGGGCCTCCGCTATGGATGAGCCGGATGCAGGGGTGTGCGAGGACGAGTGAAGATAACATTGGGTTACCTTTTAAAATGTAATAAGTAGTAGCTTTCGATTGGAGGCAGATAAGAATCTTAAGTTTGGTGCCCAAAAAATTGTAGATTGAAACCCTCTATAATGGTAAAGTCAGATTTAAGTTGTAATTCTGAAAATAACGATTTTAGAAATTTGGCATCTTGTTATCCCAACTACTTGTTACCTGCACACTGTATAATGGGCTGAACGACTAGGTGTAGCTGGCACTTTGTCTTTGTTTATTGCACCCAGAAATTTAGACAAAGGGAGTTGGCAGGATCGGCCATCTTTGACTTGATGTGAGGGAGGAGCTGTCACCTACCACACTTGCACATTGCAAAGGCTCTCCCTCAGCCACTCACAAAGAATTTCAGACTAGTTTGTTGTGCCTCCGGACAAGTTGGGGCCATGGCAGGAAGGACAGAAATTCCAAGACTTCAGAAAACCTCCAGAACTGTCTCCTACATCAAAGCTGGCACCAAGAAAAATATTGAGCCCTCAGATCTAACTCTTCTGTATACCTCTGGTGCTGAGGAAGACTCAGGAGATCTGCTGTACTGTTCTGCTGCAAGAAGGGCTGCTACTCTGCTGAACTGTTTCTCTGCTGCCCTACTGCATGCGTGAGAAGTACTGGACCTGCATCTTGATCACAGAACCACCAGACAGACTCCAAGGGCTAGTTGGCTGGCCTCCTGATCACAGACTCAGTGATGAAAAATGCTCCACCCATCTTGAACCTAGCACCACAGAAAGTCTGTAATGCATCAGCAATTGAGGCGATGGGGGCGTGGCTAGCAGCCAATGCAGACGGTCGCAGCCTAACGAGGCTCCCGACCCTCTGCCCATAATCCGCCGAATCATCCTGTTTTGGACCCGGGATCCCCGCGGAAACCGGGTCGATCCCGCAGACGACACCAAGGTCTGTCCCGGCGGGAGTGGCGAACCGCGGGAACACCCGCAAAGGGCACTGCGGACCGGAGATCTCCCGACCCTCGGAGCGCAAGATGGCGGCTGCCTGACCTGAGCGTAAGGAGAGACGGCCGCGAGTCCGCCCGTGGGGTCATCCCGCCCGAGAAAGGAGAGCGGGGCAACATCAGGCCACCGAGGGGAGACGGCGGCTGCCCGGTGAACCGGCGATCCTGAGGGCGGTGTGCGGCTTGTCCGCGAAAGCAGCTTCGGCGAGGCTCCGCCCCCTTGGCGAGGCAGGACCCCTTGGCGAGGCAGGAAATCCAGTCCCCGGCTTCGCGGCCTATGACTCCGGTGAGTGCTGCCTGATCCCTGGCCCTGGCGGATTGCCCAGAGAAGACCGCTCCATGACGGGACTGATCCTCCGGGGACGCTCCGGAGTCTCTGAGCGGGGAGCCAGCCCCAGTGCAGCCAAACTCTGCCCGGGAGGCCTGCTATGCAGCCGGGTCTCGGGGCCCGAGGATTAGGATCCCTGCCCTCATCTGTGCTGTGGCGCTGGCTTTGGCGGAGGGCCCGGGAGGGGCTCAGATCCACAACTGCATCATCGCGTTGAACCCAGGAGTCACTGGGGCAGAGACCTTCTGTGTGCAGGGGACTGCATCCTCTCCCTTGGGGGAGCCCGGCTGGGACTGCTTGGGGCCACCTGAGCCCTGACCTCGAGCTCTGTGAGTTGTAAACGCCCCTGCTTTGAGTGCTGAGTGAGACCGGCAGAGACCCCCTGAGACTGCTGCGACCCGGCCTTGTGCTCTGGGCGTGACGCACCTGGGGATACCGGCACGCCGGCCCTGAGGGCTGGGACAGACCACCTGAGACCACCTGCCCCACCCCGGGACTCTGGAGGGGCGCCCCCCGCCTGCGAGACACTAAGTTTGGGGAACTGGTCGAGGCTTGACTACTCCTTTTATCCGGGGGAAGGCGGATCGGACCCGCCACTGCTGCATGGTGCGGACACCCCGAAGAGGAGCTGAGTGTGGTGGGGGGACCGGAGCTTGCCGCGTGGACTCTGAAGCGGACCCCTAGCTCTAGAGGCGGTAGAGGCGCACAGTGTGATCCCGAGGTGACATTCCCACGACCGGTGCCGACCTGATCCCCACGGATCTCCCCTGAGGAAGCATTACACCGCTGGACGTCGAGCCAGTAGCGGAGACACCGAGGGGCCGCCGGCCCGCCTGTTGCCGGGGTCATCGTCCCTGCCCGACGGCTTTAGAGGCCCGAGCCCGCTCTGAGAGTGAAAGATGGGGAAGCCTAAAGGACCCAAGGGAGAGGGAGGTCCATCCACGGAAACGCCGGACGACTCCTCACGTCCTCCCACGGAGCTCCAACAGATGCAAGACCGGATACTGGACGCCATTGCGGCCACGAAGGAGGCACTACACCAGGATATTGGTCAGGTGGCAACGGGGTTAGGGCTTCTGCGGGCGGACCATGCAAAGCTGGCGGACAGGGTCAAGGAAACAGAAGACGCCCTAAAAGTTGTTGTACCGGCTCAAAAGTCGATGGAGGGACGGCTCACAGACGCGATGGAGCGGATACAAACCCTAGAGAGGAGAGCAGAGGATGCAGAAAACCGCAGTCGGCGGAATAATGTGCGTCTGGTGGGCCTTCCGGAAAAAAAAGAGGGCACGGACATGGTGGGTTTCCTGACCGACTGGCTAAAAACTGTGGTTGCCCCGGAGGGCCTATCTCCCTTCTTCACCTTGGAGCGGGCGCACCGCGTGCCTTCCCGACCCCCGCGTGAGGGCCTGCCGCCCCGCCCAGTGGTCATCAAACTGCTCCACTACAAGGACAGGGATTGGCTCTTACAGCGGGCCAGGGACGCAGGCCCATTTCAAATAGATAACAGCAGGGTCACATTGTTCCCGGACTACACGTTCGAAACCCAGAGACAGCGTGCGTCCTTCCTCTCCATCAAAAAGGAATTGCGTACAGAGGGGCTGCAGTACTCCCTGCTGTTCCCGGCCAAACTCCGTGTGATCATAGACGAGAGGGCGTTGTTTTTTGAAACATCTGCAGAGGCATGGACTTGGTGGGATACCTACAAAGCAGGAACGGACGGGGCCCGGTACCGGGCAGAGGAGGAGCGCCAGGGCCACTCAATCAGACGATCACGCAGGCTTCGTAACCGTGGCAGGGGCCCCAGAAGACCGACGACCTCGCAAACGGAGGAAGAACGGAAGGCGGCACTACTTGCGGTGAAAGAGGTGTCGGGACCGGCACCGGCCCTATCGGCAAGGGACTCGGCCTCGGAGGCCCTGGCTACGGGCTCGGACAATGACTTGTCAGGATTGGATGGCGCCAGAGGCCCGAAGGTCACGCCGCAAACTTCGGGAGAGATCATCGGACCCTGACAGCTGTCTACGATTGCGGAGAGGTATGGCTCTAAAGGCGACGCCTCCACGAACACTGGGACAGACCACTGTGAGACTTTTCTTTTATGAGTCACATTGGGAACTATAGGGCGGAGGGGCGTGGGGACGGGATTGGGAAGGGTCAGTAGCCAGTTCACGTACCACTGGGCCCATAAGGCCTCCGTGGTGTTTACTACGGACTACAAAGTTTAGTGGGCGCGGTTGCTCACAGATTTGGATGGGAGCGACTACTTTGCAGTTGGGTCCTATTCTGGGGGTGGGGGGCCTGGAGAAGTTGGGGAGACTCGAGGTGGGGTTTGGGGTGGGGGGAAGAGGGGGGCGTTGGGGATGGGAAGGGGCGGGATGGTGTCTGGTGTCCGGATGCAAACTGATATTGGACTGCAGCGAGTAAGTTGGGACAATGGCTAGTATGGGTTTGCTGAAATGTGTGTCCTGGAATGTGCGGGGACTGAATTCAATGACGAGAAGGCACAAGATACATTCCCATCTTGTTCGTAGAGGAGTACACATAGCCTTTTTGCAAGAGACCCATTTAACTAAAAAGGAGGGGGTTGCTTTGCAGAGGAGGTGGAGGGGTCACCTGTTTCACACCACATACTCGGCGTTTGATAGGGGGACACTGATTTGGATCAGGGCGGGGGTTCCCTTCCAGGTCACTAGGCACACTGTAGACCCTGACGGGAGATTTGTGGCGGTTGAGGGGTTACTCAGGGGTCACCAGATTGTTCTTTGTAGCGCCTATGCGCCGAACGTGGAGCAGGCTCCATACTTCACCAAGCTGTCCAGGCTGTTGGCCTCTTATTTAACTGGGCCGGTGCTGATGGGGGGGGACTTCAACTCTATAGAGGATACCACCTTGGACAGATCGCACCCACCTCTGCAGGCATCTCCAGTACACAGACTAGCGAGGCACAGATCTACTTGGCAGGGGCGGTGGGACTTGACGGATGCATGGCGCGCACAGCACCCGGCTGAGAGGGATTATTCCTTCTACTCGGGCATACACGACCTTCATGTCCGCATAGACGCTTTCCTGTGCTCTCACTCGGTAATTCCGTCGGTTGCTCGGACGGAGTACCTGGCACGAACGATATCGGACCACAACCCCTTGCTCCTCACGCTAGCCTGGATGAACGAAGTCTCACCGATCCCGACGTGGCGGCTTCGCCCAGACACGCTAGATGACCCACCGTTCAGCGGAGCGTTGGAAGAAAGGATCTCCCAGTACTTTGCGGAGAATGAGGGAACTGCCTCCTCCAGGGCCGTGGAATGGGACGCGCTAAAAGTAGTGGTGAGGGGGCACTGTATAGGGAAATTTGCGGGTGCGCGGCGGACGCTACTGGATGACCTGGACAGGGCTGAGCGAACCCTGCGAGTGGTAGAGAAACAAAGACCCAACTGCCCCGACTTGCAGGAAAGGGTATGTGCCGCGCGAGAGGCAGTGGCTGTAGAGGTGGAGCGCCTCCGTAGTTTCGATTATAAAACATACTTAACTAAGGCGCTTGCTGAAGGAGACAAGACTGGGACACTCTTGGCCTGGCTGGCTGACCCCAGTAGAGGCGCTGTCCTATATAGTCAATGGCGAATGCGGATGGCACTTCATCCAACTCCCAGCCGGACATATTGCGTTGTTTCAGAGGGTATTACGAACGGCTGTATGGGAGAGACCCGGTGGATCGAGCCGAAATGGCAGACGCCTTGCTATCGGAGGTCCAATTGCCACACCTCGAGCAAGAACAGGCAGAAGCCCTCGGGGGCCCGATTGAATTAGGGGAAATTAGAGGGGCCATAAAGAGAATGGCGCGCAATAAAACGCCGGGTGTGGATGGACTACCAGTGGAATTCTATAGTAAATATATTGATATCCTAGCACCACGACTCCAACTCGTATACCACGAGGCGAAAGAGAAAGGGGAGTTGCCCCGCTCGATGCGCGAGGCGATCATGATTCCCCTATTAAAACCGCGTAGGGACGGCACTGATCCGGCGTCGTACCGGCCTCTGTCGATGCTGACGACCGATTATAAAATACTGAGTACCATACTGGCCGCCAGATTAATAGCCCACATGCAGGACCTGATTCACAAGGACCAGTCGGGCTTCATACCCACCAGAAACACGTCACACAATATCCGCAGGTTAATGAGGCTCGTGGCGGATCCCCACCACTCGCCAGTGCCCCTATGGTCATGGCGATTGACATAGAGAAGGCCTTTGACAGCCTGGATTGGTGCTACCTGTACAGGGTGATGCACAGTTTTGGCATAGGTGAGGGCTATATGCGATGGACGAAAGTACTCTATGCGTCGGTTGGAGCCAGGGTACGAATAGGTGCGCTGATATCGGATCCCTATACAGTGCATAAGGGTACTAGGCAGGGGTGTGCGCTCTCCCCCTTGTTATTTGCCCTCGCGATGGAACCGTTAGCGGCACTGGCCAGAAGAGGAGACTGTTACCAGGGACTGGAAGTTGGCGGGATCCACCACTACATATCATTGTACGCGGATGACCTCCTGCTGTTCTTGGACAATGCAGAGGAAGCGGTGGAGGGAGCGGAGTGCCTTTTGGCGCGATTCGGGGAGGTCTCGGGCCTGAGAGTGAACTGGGCAAAGACGTGCCTCTTCCCACTCCGGAGAGCGGAGCGATGTCCCAGGGCCCGCCCCAGGCTCCGCTGGGAACCAGACTGCCTCCCTTATTTGGGGGTACATGTCTACCATGAGCCCGCAGACCTGCTGGAGGGCAACATCGGCCGCTGTATCCGTACATTACAAGGTAACATGACCTTTTGGGCCACTCTTCCGCTATCCATGACAGGCCGGGTATCTCTGCTTAAAATGATAGCCCTGCCACGATTGTTATACTTCTTTAGGACTCTCCCAGTGTGGATACCGGGAAGCGTCTTTCGACGCCTGAAGTCCCAAGTGGTGTCCTTTCTATAGGGTACTGGCAGGCGGAGGATAGCCCTAGCGACCCTGACCCGCCCAAAGAACGAGGGCGGACTCGCGGTCCCGGACTTTGAACTCTATTATTTAGCTGCCCAGCTGCAGTTTTTCACACAAGAGGTGGCAAGGGTATACCGGGGCCCGGAACATGAAAGGGACACAGGCACCCCCCGCCACGTATTGGCGTATATTACCTTGCAGCAGAAACTCGCGCTCGGTGGTTTGTCCCAGGAAGAACGGACGCTGAGGCTCTGCTGGAATCGCATGCAGAAGCGGGCGGGTCTCGGTCACCCATACGCACCTGAAATCCCACTGGGTATGCTGACAGCATTCCCACATGGCGGCAACTGGTCGGACCTCCAAGGTTGGGAGGAGGCTGGCCTGCAGATGGTGGGGGACCTATACATTGATGGGGTGCTCGTGCCGTACCAAACCTTGCAGGAGCAATATGACCTCCCGAGAGGTGGCTACCTTTTGCATGCGGCCGTGGTACGCGTGATCCAGGCGCACTGGGGGGAAGGGCTGCTCGAACCCCCAACATCGCCAGCATGCCAATACACGATGATGGCTGCAGGGACGATCAAGGCAGTCACATGTCTGCACTCTAGACTACTTGAGGCTAACTTGCAGCCCCTGACGCGCCTAAAAACCCAATGGGAGACAGACCTGCAGAGAGTGATCCCGGACACGACGTGGGCTCAATTGGTTCAGAGAGCCAGGAAAAGCACCAGAAACGCCCGCTTCCAATTAATACACCTATATATACTCCATAGGGCCTACCTCACCCCGCATAAAATATCACAATACTTTGGCGGGGTGGACGCAGCGTGCCCCAGATGCGCGCTTTTAGGCGCGGACTTACTGCACATGCTAAGTGGCTGTCCACACCTGCAAGACTTCTGGAGGGAGGTGGGCGACACCTTGAATGAAGTCACGGACAGAGACCTGCAATATGACAGTGCGACTACACTCTTACATTGGTTCCCACACACACGCAAAAATAAACTGACGAGCAAATTCATAGACATGGGCCTACTTATTGCGAAGAGGGAACTCACCAGGGGATGGAAGTCAAAGACGGCGCAGACGCACCGGAAATGGCTGACTGAATTTCAGAAGTGGGCAGCGGCAGAGAGCACAATCAGATACCAACTAGCACGACGGGGGTCAGACGAGAGAGCTCAGGAAATGGCACTGGCGTGGGAAATCCTAGCCCAAGCGCTCAGGGACAGTGCAGTGGAGAGCGAGGAGTAAGGGGACACAGTAGACTCTGGGGTCCAGGGGGAGGCGGCGCCGATCCTTGCGCCTACCATGGACACACACACTCAATGATTTACTCCATCTTCCGCAGCTTACCCACATACTTTAGTACACTACTACTGGGCGCAGGCACTGGACACCACAGAACACCGGAGGGGAGGGGGGAGGGAAGAGCGAAGGGGGAGGGAGGTATAGCACCCCAATGATACCGAGATTAGAAATACACATTGACCGGTTGCTGGAGGGGGGGACCTGTTGGGGGGGGGGAAAAAAGTTAAAAGCAGATGGCGGTTGACCACTGGACATGCCTACACTGAGTAATGAAAAGAATGCACTGATTACGATGAACGCCACCCGGCCTCCGGGATGCGGGTTATAAGGCTGTGTACATACTACTCAGAAGTAATGAGAGACACTGGGGTCCTGCGCAAACATAATTGCAAATGCGTTGTAATGATCATATTGGAATCTGCAATAAAAATTGTTTTACAAAAAAAAAAAATCAGCAATTGAGGCGATGCACCACACTGTTGGCAATGCAATGCCCTCATTCCTTGCAACAGCGGCGATGCATCAGCTTCTCTGGGGATCCAATGTCCTCGATCCCTGCAGCAGCGGTGATGCGTCAATGGAGATGCACCACTTCCGAGCGGCGCAATCATGGTGATGCATGGATTTTGGTAGTAGTAGTATTTTATTCCCACTTCCAAGGGCCCAGGAATGGATTGGCACCACTTGGAAGGGAAAACTCTCTGATGTCAGAATCCAAGTGCTGTAGACAGATGGTTTGAAGGCTTCAATCAGGAGGCAAGCCAGCAACCCTTAGAGTCACTTTGATTCTGGGTTGGAGAGATGTAGTTTGAGTCTTTCTTATTTCCAGGCAGCAGATCAGCACAGTTAAGCAGGAGTCCAGCAGAGTGGCAGTTGTTGTGCTAGCACAGCCGCCCGTCTTCCTGGCAGAGTATCCACAGGTCCAGAAATGTACTGAGTTTTTGGTGTCAGAGGGCCAGTACTTTTACCCAGTAGTGCTTTTGAAGTGAGTGAGACTTCAAAGAGAGGCCTTTGAAATGCACAGAATCTATGCTCTTCCTGCCCTGGCTACAGACTTACTACAGGTGGGTATGCAGCCCTTTGTGTGGGGACATAACACATCCTATTCAGTTGTACCATCTGCTCCTGCCTCTCATCCTGCCCAGAATGGCTCAATAGGATGTGGATGGGCCATCAGTAACACTTAAGCTCCCTACATGAGTGGGGTCTAGAGGGAATGCACAAAGCTCAGCTGTGAACAACCCCAGATGTGTACTCGTAGGCAGGAAGAAGGCACCAAATGATAAAATTGCCCATAAGGGATATATGTGCAGATATATACTTATCTTGTTTTTCCTAACGTAATATGTCAGTAAATGGCATAAAAAAATGTAATTCACAGTTATTCGAAAATCAAATAAAAAAAGGCAAACACTACATAAAGAAAATAATTATTCAAAAGCAGGTGTGTGAATTCATCTTATCTTCAAAAAACTATCTTGGGTGTACAAAGGGGTTCACAAAACATCACTTAATAATTATTTCAGAGGAAATTGGACATTATGTAATGTCCAATTTCCTCTGAATTAAGCCGTTATTAAAAGTGTTATTTGTAACTTTGTTCTACTGTGCTAGACAGCTTCAAGTACTGTGTTTAGGATTTGGGCAGTTAATACATTGACTTGTGGTCCATCAAGAATTGAAAAATGTATTTATAACTGCTGTTAATGTGTTCTTTGAGATTTAGATTTTGTGAACCTCTTTGTGTACACAAAATAGTTTTTTCAATATAAAAAATGAATTTACATACCTACTTTAGAATCATTCTTTTCTTTAACTAATGTTTTTCTCTTTTTTGATTGATTTTTGAATAAATGTGAATTAAATTTTTTTATGTCATTTATTGATATATTGAAATATCAAGATAAGTATATTTATGCCAATGAAGGCCTTCCGGACACCCTTAATTATTCTATTATTGTTTACCCAAGCCCATAAGGGAATACAGCGTTGTCCTCTTTTTCTATATACATTTCTAAAAGTGGCATTTCCAGAATAAAATTTTTAAATATAACTTCACCATAAATTGTGATTCTAAAGACACCGGACTTTGGGGGTCTCCTCTCTTCCTAATTAAATATTACACTTATAAGATGGTAATCCCAATGTTAACCTTTGGGAGGTATAGGCCTTGCAGTTGTGAAAAACTAATTTAAGAGTTTTTCACTACCAGAAGATGTCAAAATTAACTGTTCACGTCCTACTTTCTCCCTGCTGCCCCTCCCACCCACGTTCATCGAGCCTTCCACTCTCCCAGCCTAACTGTGACCACCTGGACCTGCTTCAGTACGGTCGCTCCACCACGCTCCTCCTGTGCTTCTGCTGTGACGCTTCCTGGTATCGTTGTAACGCGCTGAACTGCTGCTGCCTTTGTATTTTGGCGCCTCACACGCGTAGCGCTTCTGTTGATTATCAGCCTCTTTCAGCGCTATTGGGATCACTATTGCTTGTCTGCGCATGTGATGTCAGGATTGCTGCTCACTCGATAGCTTGTTGTGGTATTTAATTTTATCAGCGCTTTTGTACACATTGTGCTTACTGCTCACTCGCTGTATTTCTGTGTTTGCTACCCCTGTGTGCCTTGCCTTCGGACCCTCCATTTTGTTGTTGTTGATCTCCCCAGGCCCGCCCCTCAGCCACACTACCGCCTCCCTGCTGCCCCTCCCACCCACGTTCATCGAGCCTTCCTCTCTCCCATCCTAACTGTGACCACCTGGACCTGCTTCAGTACGGTCGCTCCACCACGCTCCTCCTGTGCTTCTGCTGTGACGCTTCCTGGTATCGTTGTAACCTGCTGAACTGCTGCTGTCTTTGTATTTTGGCGCCTCACACGCGTAGCGCTTCTGTTGATTATCAGCCTCTTTCAGCGCTATTGGGATCACTATTGCTTGTCTGCGCATGTGATGTCAGGATTGCTGCTCACTCGTTAGCTTGTTGTGGTATTTAATTTTATCAGCGCTTTTGTACACATTGTGCTTACTGCTCACTCGCTGTATTTCTGTGTTTGCTACCCCTGTGTGCCTTGCCCTCGGACCCTCCATTTTGTTGTTGTTGATCTCCCCAGGCCCGCCCCTCAGCCACACTACCGCCTCCCTGCTGCCCCTCCCACGCTCCGCCCCCTCCACTGTCCATTTATGTCAGATGGTCCCACGCGCAGCGTCCACGCGCTACGGCCGCGCCGAAGGTGCGCCAAAGGTAAGCCCGTCTACGCCCGTCCGCGCCTGGACCGCGCCCAGTGCCAGACCCCCTGGTCCACGCTATGCCCACCCCTCCCGCATTACTTAAGACGCCTCCACCCTCCTAGCCCTTAACCCCGGCCGTCCCCCCAACTGCGTCCAAGCCGCTCCTGGACTCACCCATGGACCCTTCTCCTGCAACTCCTGCAAGTTCGACGGCACCAAATCCAGCTCCTCATCCACCAACACCACTCAGAGACCTGACACCAACCACCTAAAATGCATCCTGCTCAACACCCGCTCGGTCCACAGACACGCCATCGACCTCTGGAATCTACTCGACACCATCTCACCGGACGTCGCCTTCCTTACAGAAACATGGATGAATGCCTCATCAGCCCCAGACATCACCATTGCCATCCCGTAAGGATACAAGATCATCCGTAAGGACCGCTTTGAACAAACAGGAGGAGGCATCGCTATCGTCCATAAGAACTCCATCCGCATCTCAACCAGCTCTGACGCCCACCTCGCCAACGCCGAACACCTCCACTTCCAGATCCACATCGACCCCAAAACCACACTCAGAGGCACCCTCCTGTACAGGCGTCCAGGACCCCGTGCACAATTCAGTGACGACATCACTGACTTTATCACCCCACACGCCCTCCCCTCCGAGGATTACATTCTATTGGGAGACCTCAATTTTCACCTGGAAAAGAGCAACGACGGCAGCACCACCACCCTTCTGGACAATCTTGCCAACCTTGGACTCAAACAACTGGTCACTACCCCCACCCACATTGCTGGCCACACACTAGACCCTATCTTCACTTCCAGCAAACATGTCTCCTTCAGTCATACCACAGCTCTCCACTGGACGGACCACAGCTGCGTTCACTTCACATACAACAAGTCCACAATCTACAACCATCCTCAACCCACCATGCGAAGAAACTGGAACAAAATCACCATCAACCAGATCTCCTCTTCGCTTCTTCAAAACCCTCCTGTCCACTCCTCAAACCCCGACCAAGCAGCCACTAACCTCACCCAATGGATATCCAACAGCGCCGACATTCTAGCCCCGTTGAAAAAACGTCAAAGCAAACCTGGCAGCAAAAACGCCTCCTGGTTCAACGATGATCTTAAGAAATCGAAGAAACTCTGTTGCTCCCTCGAGAAGGCCTGGAAAAAAGACCCAAACACCAGCACCAGGGACGCCTTCAAAAACGCCACCCGCATACACCACCAACTAATCCGGTCTGCCAAGAAAGCCGCATTCAAAGACCGACTACACAACAACGCCCACAATAGTAAGGAACTATTCAACATCGTCAAAGAATTCACCAACCCATCAGCCAACTCCAACGACATCACCCCCTCACAAGCCCTATGCGACTCCATAGCTTCCTTCTTCTACAACAAAATCGCAGACATCCACAACAGCTTCGACAACCGACCCGGAGACCAACCCACCCAACCTTCTGCAGGACCTTCACCCCCCCTGAACACCCTCAACGACTGGAACCCAATCTCCACTGAGGACACCATCCGCCTGATGAACTCCATCCACTCAGGATCCCCAACTGACCCTTGCCCTCATCACATCTTCAACAAAGCAGACTCCATCATAGCACCACACCTCCGAGATGTCATCAACTGCTCCTTCAACTCCGCCACCTTCCTGGAAAGCTGGAAACACGCAGAACTCAGCGCCCTTCTGAAAAAACCCACAGCGGACCCCACCGAACTCAAAAACTACCGCCCCATCTCGCTTCTTCCATTCCCTGCGAAAGTCATCGAGAAAGCTGTCAACAATCAACTCGCCGCCTTCCTCGAAACCAACAAATCCCTCGACTTCTCACAGTCCGGCTTCCGAGCCAAACACAGCACTGAGACCGCACTCATCACTGCAACTGACGACATTCGTTCTCTACTGGACAACGGAGACACAGTCGCCCTCATCCTCCTTGACCTCTCCGCTGCCTTCGACACAGTCTGTCATAGCACCCTTCTACAGCGCCTCAGAAACGTCGGAATCCAAGGAAAAGCACTGGAATGGATCACTTCGTTCCTCACCGGAAGAACCCAGAGAGTCCGCCTCCCACCATTCAAGTCAGAGGCCACTGAAGTCATTTGTGGCGTGCCACAAGGATCTTCTCCCAGCCCCACCCTCTTCAACGTATACATGAGCCCCCTTGCGACCATCGCTCGCCAACACAACCTCAACATCATCTCCTACGCTGACGACACTCAACTGATCCTCTCACTCACCAAAGACCCTAACACCGCCAAAACCAACTTACACGAAGGAATGAAAGAAGTAGCCGAGTGGATGAATCACAGCCGTCTGAAACTGAACTCCGACAAAACAGAAGTCCTCATCTTAGGCACCTCCCCCTCCGCCTGGGATGACTCTTGGTGGCCAGAGGCCCTTGGAAAGGCACCCATCCCGACAGACCACGCACGGAACCTGGGCGTCATCCTGGACTCCTCACTCTCGATGACCAGACAAGTCAACGCCGTTTCATCATCCTGTTTCAACATTCTTCGCATGCTCAAAAAAACATTTCGCTGGATCCCCACCGAAACTCGTAAAACGGTCACCCACGCACTGGTCACTAGCCGCCTGGACTACGGAAACACCCTCTACGCCGGTACCACCGCAAAACTCCAGAAAAAACTCCAACGCATCCAGAACGCCTCTGCCAGGCTCATACTAGACATCCCGCGTAAAGAACACATCTCTGGTCATCTGAAAACCCTCCACTGGCTCCCCGTAAATAAGAGGATTACTTTCTGCCTCCTAACCCACGCACACAAAGCACTTTACGAACTTGGACCTGAATGCCTCAACACACGACTGTCCTTCTACACCCCCTCCCGTCAGCTACGATCCTCCAATCAAGCTCTTGCCACTTTACCTCGCATCAACAAAACCACCATGGGAGGCAGATCCTTCTCCTACCTGGCAGCTAAAACTTGGAACTCTCTTCCTACTCACCTTCGCCTTACTCAGAATCACCTAGCATTCAGAAAGCAACTTAAAACTTGGATATTCGACAAGTAATTCCCCACCCCTCCTCAAGCGCCTTGAGACCCTATGGGTATGTAGCGCGCTATATAAATCTTTTGACTTGACTTGACTTCACCAAAGTGTGTGGCACAATCAGAGCTGTCGGCCCACTAGAATAATTTCATTGACAGGCATTCGGCACATGCAGTGCCCTTTCCTAGGGACTTATATGCAAATTAAATATGCCAGTTGTAGTTAAACCAATTTTTACAATGTTTAAAGCAGAGAGTACATGCAGTTTAGCACTAGTAGGCAATGGTAAAATGCCCAGGGCCTCATTTATGAGGCCCCTTGCGCCATCGGAACTTCACTTTTCATGAAGTTCCGTGGCGCAGAAGCCTGCGTGGTATTTATCAGGCAGCAGTACGCCAGTTTTTGTGGCGTACTGATGCCTGATAAATATCAGTCCCTTTAACGCAGTGTTCTGCGTTAAAGGGGCGTGCAATGGGTGTTGCTGGGGGCGTTCCCAGCAACATCCATGGCCTTTTGACACTGCCCCAGATTTACGAGAAATCGTAACTCTGAAGCAGTGCCAAAAGCTTACGCCTCCCCAGGGGAGGCGTAAGGGAGGCGCAACAGGGAGAAATGTCTTTATTTCTCCTCGTATTTCCTTTTTCTATGTGTGCTGTATTCTACAGCACACATAGAAAGAGGAAAAGCCTCTTGTGATTATTTTTGTACAGAGAGGTTTCCCTTCCTGTACAAAAATAATCTTCCCCGCAACGCAAGCACCCTTGCACCATTGTGCAAGGGTGCCTGCGCTGGCGCAGGCAGCCCATTGTGCGCCGGCGCAGGGGAAAAGGACAGGAATCCGCTGTATCTCATAGATACGGCGCATTTCTGCCCTTTTCTTTTGCCGTAGGGAAGCGCAGCAGGAAGGCCTGCTGCGCTTCCCTACGGCAAAAAGTCATAAATGAGGCCCCCAGTGTCTTAAAGCCAGAGAAAACGAAATCCGTAAAAACCGGAGATCCGAATTCAAAAAGTCAGGGGAAACCATGCCAAGGATGCCAGTTCTAACAGGCCCAATTTGTCGAATGCCACTGGAATTATTATTTAGAAAGGGAGGCTGCTAACATTGGTGTGGTACCACAAGATCATTGTCTGATTATTATGTAAAAGAAATATAATACTCTAATTTATGTTTACAGCAAAAATGTAAGAACATTTGAAATAAATGATAGAAAATCAAAAGCCAGGTGACAAATACCTATAAGGTTAGTTCCTTCCCCACCTAAGCTACGAAACCCCAAAAGAGCAGGAGAAGGTTTGTGAGAAAATGCTGATAGAACGTCGATACAGCAGGAAGGAGAGGAATAGAACTTGTGCGCCTCCAACTATCTCCGTAAAAGTTCAAACTGTGAGGAGACAAACAGGTCTCCTTGCTGAACAGAGGAGGTAGAAGACACTGGAACGTGACCCACCAGAGACAGAGACTGAAGCACACTGGCGGGAAGTCGATGTTTCCAGCTACGTTCCTGGAGGAGTTGGCTTACAAAGGTACTCTTCGGTTGCGGGCGTTGGTAGGGAGGAGGGTAGAGAAGCCTGAGCCGCATTGAGCGAGCAGAGAATAAAAAGAACATTACCGAGTTAGTAGCATGAACACTGGTGAAGGATTTACTTAAGGTGCTGGTTCACCCTCACCACCCTATTCCTTTAAAAGTCTTATTAACAGGACTATATACTTACCCAAGTCTCCATTTCTTATGAGGTACATATCCCGCCGGCAGGAAGGCCAAAAAGGAGATGCCCAGGAATACCCCTAAATAAGGAAGAAGGACCGAAGAAGGGACTTGGATATTATTGTCACCCAGTGCTTTAAATGGGCCGGTACTCACCGGTACTGAGTACCGGCACTTCTAAATTTTCGGGCCATCAGTACCGGCACTTCTCATTAGGTTAGAGAGAGTACCGGTACCCTAAGAGTTGGCACTGCAGGCTCCGGTTGTTTATCTCCTTATCGCCTCTAACACAGGTTAGATTCTCATCTGCCTCTCAGGAACTCGTAAGGGCGCCAAGCCTCCTGCTGTCACTGCTGGAGATTTCAGCAGCGTCCATGTGAATGGCCCTAGACTGCAGGGGTCCAAGAGGGCTTGCCATGCGTCACGCTGTGCTTAACAGTGCAGGTGTTTATCTTTCCGAGGTCGATAATTGGCTTAAATGACTAAAACCCACAGCAAAACTCAGGCTGCAGAGCCAGTACTTTGCATAACTTTAACTGGAACTGAACATGCAATTAATGCAGTTTCCTTTAAGATCCTGGCAATTGTTTAAAATGTATTTATACAACAGTCTGGCAATCCATCGAGTGTGAGGGCAGTTGAACGCACAAATCGATCAGTAGGGCAGCAACCAGGGAGGGAGATGAAAGTGTTGGAGATCATCAGAAGATTCTTCTGAGCATATGATTTAAAGAAATATAAGGCGTGACAGGGAGGGGTGAGAGATGCAATGGTGTGATAATTCATTTTTTAAACAAACAGAACACCCGGTGCATATGCCTCAGCCTGCTCCCCAAATGCCTTTAGATCCTCTTTGCAGCAGGTTTGTGGAATCAAAGTGTGCAGATTTTCATAACGAATTTAATAAGAAAAGCATGCCAGCTGCAGCCAAGGAACATTTCTGTAAAGTCATAAATATTGTGCATTTCTTGACTTTAATTTTCCAGACGGCAAATTTAGGGGATGAGTACAGCATGTAGGGGAGAACAGGAGACTTGTGTGTGTGTGCCTGTTTTCTATGAGAGAAAAGGGAGATAATCAGGACACTCAGTAGATTTTAGAGGGAATGTGTAGAATGCTTGTGTATGTCTGCTTGTT
Source organism: Lissotriton vulgaris (assembly GCF_964263255.1). Lineage (NCBI taxonomy): Eukaryota > Metazoa > Chordata > Amphibia > Caudata > Salamandridae > Lissotriton > Lissotriton vulgaris. Next base: position 1,906,233,855 of record NC_141689.1, read on the forward strand.
TCAGTGTATGTGTGTGTGTGTGTGCGTGCGCGCGCGCAAGCTTAAGTGTATCTAGTATTGTGCCAAACACCAACAAATTGGAGTATGGGATTAGAAAGCAGCAAATATTATAAAACATGGAACTGTTCACATATCTTCCAATTTGGGTTTCATTTTATGTAATGAGTTAACCTGTTTCATTTATATAAACACATTTCTCATGTGTTTTTCATAGTTGCTGCAATTGAAATAGAAGTCATTATGTATCATCATATGTCGCCATAAGCCCCACCCTAGCCACGCCCACTAGCCACGCCTCTAGCTCATATTAATGAGTACCTACACTTATTATTTTCCATTTAAAGCACTGTTGTCACCCCTTCGTATATCACTTGAATATGCAATACAAATATTGACAGGAAACCTCTTACACTCTCCTACTGTTCGTGCAGAGGCCGCTCGAAGGGGGCCTCAAGAGCCGGTGCCATACCCCACACTGAGCCCCCGGACAAAACCGGTTCACGGGGCCTAGCCTGCCCCCGAAGTGGGCAAACTCCTGCACCCCCCATCCCCCGCAGCGACCGCCACAGAGGCGCTGGCCCCCTGGCCAATGGGGGCCAGAGCACCATACAAACCCCCCAATAGGTGGAGGCGAGGTACAAGGTGGGAAAGTACTGGGGGGGGGGATATAAGCAATGATCCCCAGGTAAGCTCCTATCTGTCGGAGCAGGGGGAGCAGCAGCAGCGAGAATGCAGTGTGTAATGGGATGCAAATAAGGCATGACGCATATATGACAGTTCACCAATAATCATTTATGGCATGATACTCAAAGGCATGCAATAGATATAATTGTATTCCTAATAAAACTGTGGCCAACAAATAACCACCACGAGACAAGAGTGTATGTTGGCTTATTGATGATAAGGAATACAATGTTGGGGAGTTGGGGAGTGGGCAAAGTGCAGGGTTATTTGAATAGTAAATTTCCCACACAGCTTTTGGTGCATGCATCAAAATCCACATGTCCCTTTTTCTATGCCAAATGTCGACAAGTTTGACGTGACCACATTTATATTTAGGGGTACGGACTTTATCACACCCAATAATTACCAGTTACAGGTAAACCCCTCCGCACAAGTAACTGTGAACACTGTGCACATAAGTGTATGCGCAGGTATCATTAAAAACGGAGGCACTCCTGACTGAGGTATGTAACTCAAAGCACGGTCTTCTTATTTGTTGGGTTACACAAACATTTTTATTTACCATTTGGCAAGAAGAGGCAAAACACAAATATTGCAAATAAGTAGACAGCAATGGTTAAAATTAAATCTTTAAAGAGTTCCATTTCATCAGTAGATGACTCATAAATCAACCTATATTTACCTAAACGTTTGGTGGGATGTAAGAAAACGAGCGACGTTGATCAATTGTAACTTTTTCAGCTGTACTTTGATGCTGTAGAACAGTTATTTCCGTTTCTTTAAAGTATGAGACCTACTTGCACAAGGCTGAGTTGATAAGGCTGTATGTATATCCAATGTTCACTTCAAAGGAAGTGATGCTGAAATGACAACTAAAAAATCATCAAGCTTCAAACTCTTGATCATTACTAATTACCGTGATAAACAATGACTAATTCAAGGAAATTGTCCTAGAACTATATTAATGACAAGGAGGAAATTACCCTTGTGACTTAATTAGTGATTTATCCTTCAACTACCAGAGACAGAAATGTAAGTTTAGCAAAATATGCAGCAAAGATGGTAAGAAACGTGTTTAGATCAAGTAAGACAACAAAAGCCGCGTAGTTATATACTGATGTAGCCAAAGGTATAAATAGATGAATTGCAAACACCTTCTGTACCTTATTTAATCAAAGTTTATTTTGCTAAAGATTTGTAAAATGTAGCAAACTTACACCCGAACACCATATAACTTGACAGTGCAGTGACGTCAACTAAATAATGGATTTATGACCTTGCATGGGCAAAGGTTCCCCTGCACAAAGTAGCAGACCTTGGGTTAGCAAATTCTCAATGTGCATCTCGCTGAAATGAAACTGGACTTTAAAAAAATGGCTCGACAAATTACATCTTCCATCTTTAAAGTCACAAGGGAATGGAAGAGTAAGAGATGCCCCCTCCTTTCTTTTGACAAATGCCAGATGTGCCATTATCTTGTATTTACACTTGTATTCATCTGATGAAGTAAGGCGCTGGAAGAGAAAAACATACTTGTGCCCTGCTATGACAAAGAAGAAAAGAGGCTGGACAGCTTGGAAAGGAGGGAAACTGACTGACCTACACATACCTTTCGACCTTGTGTAGTAGATTATCGTGTGAGACACAATTTCAGTGAGAGATACGTTTTTTAAACAACCTGTGTCAATTTTTTACCTTTCAGTCTTCTGTTTTGTTCGTATAATTCGAAACTCACTGATAAACATCGATTAAAGTCCATATCACTGTATCACATTTCACACGGTGTAAATTGTGTTCATGATCTCTGTCAGGCCTACCTCTTTCCGCTGACCCTTTCCCAGCTGTGAAACTATCACTAGCAGGTGCGGAAATAGCTCAATGACTTGGACGCCCCCTCCTTGAAGAAGCTGTAGATAGCGACTTCGCAGTTTCCCTCCATTATCCTTAAGGTCACAGCTTTAGCGCCACAAATTGGGAATTAGCACCATCTGTCACTTGCAGCACCTGAAGCGCTGTGTGAAAGGCCCGCTTGCTTATAACAGGGTAGGTTTGACCAAAAGACAAGCACAGATCCAGAATGATGACTGCAGGGGAGAGTCTGACCAGGAGACACACGATTCTGCACCCCGGCTGACCTCATCTGAGGACAAGAGCCACATTCACACTAGGAAAGGACTACCTCTGTTGGTGAGCCGCACTTTTTATGTTTCTGCTGCTCTGCACAACCTTCCTGCCAAACATCAGTGAGGACTTGAGCTGCCATCCTGAGCCCCAGTCGACGCTCTTTGTGTGAGTGCCTTATGATCCAATTCTGAACCGTGATTAGCCTTCGGGTCTGCATTTGCACTTTAGTCCCCTTCAGCATGTCCCATTCCTAAAATCTGTTGCGATGAAATCAGCACAGATGAATCCTAGATGCTCTGTTATAATGTTAAGACTCTCTGCACTTTACCACTGCTAACCAGCGCTAAAGTACTTGTGCTTTCTCCTTTAAACACGGTAAATTTGGCCTCGTGTACCCAGAGAACTGCACTGTAGTGATTGAAGACCAACACTTGATAAGTGTAAATCTGTGTTACTGGGGAATGGTTTATAGAAAGTCATTTAAGGACCTTCAGCAGCCCACCAATAAGTTGTGAAAAGTTAAGCCTTTGTTTGGAAATATGTGTTGCCCAATCCAGCCGCTTATTTAGGGTGATCCCAAGATATTTAAAAAAAAGTACCTGGGTGGGATTGGGTTGTGTTATGCTCTATTGTACTAGAAAAAAACTTTTTGTACCACACAAAACCTAAACCACCAACAAGAGATTACTTTTGATTTATTAACTCATTCATCATTTTTCAGGATATTTTTTGATTTTTTTCAGTTCATATTATACACAGATATTTCATTTCATTTCCAAATTGATAAAAACACAAAAGTTGCCCGAGAGAAGATTTGTGCGAAAGAGGTGATCAGAAGTGTGAAAGCAAATGAACGGAAAAGAAAGCAAAATTAAAGAGTGTAGAAACAACTATTCACATTATTTACAAAGCCGTTTAAACGGTGACTGGTCACAGGAAATGTGGCTCTTGTAAAGCCTGCCCCCTTACAATAGAAGGTAAGAGTTTTACCCACAATGAACGCACATATAAATTGCTACAACATACTAACTGCAATACTTCATGGCTCATTTATGCAATCATGTGCCCATGTGGGTTTCTGTACGTTGGTCAGACAACACAAAAAATGAAATGCAGGATTTTGCAACACATGAGCCGAATACGTTGTAAAACTCAGGGTGCCCCTCTGGTAGACCACTTCAGCAGATTTGAACATTCAGAAAATAGCTTGAGGTGGTGGGTCATAGAAAAAATAACCCAAAACCCACGAGGTGGCAACCTACAAAATACCCTGAACAGAAGGGAATGTAAGTGGATATACTCGCTTAACACTGTCAACAAGGGACTCAACGAACTTGAGGAAATGAACAGACAAGTAGCCCTGCTTGAAATATGAGTACCAATGTGTTCAGGAGCATGTCTATGTTTACATTATTTCCTCAAGGTACACTATATGCACTTATGCAGTCAATCCTTGAGAAACATGCAGGACTGTATATGTATCTAGTCATGTTGTTAATCATTTATAAGTGCAAAAAAAGTGTGTTTTATTGTATGCATAAATATGAAAACTTAGTCACACTGTGTGTCATCAGACGATTTTGCCTAACCATTCGATTTAGGCCTTGTTAATCTGACCACTGGCACTGTATACTGAACATTGTTTACTGGAATGGCTATGACGTGCGAATTGTCCTTTGTTTATCTCTTTACTGCAAGCTGACTTGTACAGCATGGCGTCCTAGGACAGTATTCGATAATACCAGCAATTCACTCAATTGGAGCCTGAAAAATCTTTGTATATGATGCGTTAATTATCCAAAAATGGCGTTTCTTAAAAAAAAAATTTGTCATCATTCCACTGACGTGATAATTTTTGCAATGACCTGCTCTATGCGCACAATTAATTTTTGTTTGTATTCGCTGGCCGCTGACAGCACGCCAAGCATAAGAACATGTGTATTTCGCTACACGGTTTTAAACATGTAGTCCGCTCTCTATGTCCAGCACTGGCAGAGGCGCGAGGCTTAATTACATGCGCATGCGCCGGGACAGTAACGGCGTCCACGGAACAGGCGAGGTCTGACCGGCTGCACCGGCAGACAGGTAAGACGTTTCTGCCTTGACTACGTCTTTCTAGCCCCTGAATCCCGAGGTTGCTTGTAACGTTCAGGGAGACATCTAACTCTGTGTCTCTCCCTTCCTCCAGTGTATAGAATCTCGAACCGAGGAATAGGCACCCCCACTTTGAGCACGCCAATGCGCTGACAAGGTAAATGGGTTTGACACCCGATTTTTTGTCATTTTATCTTTCCTTGTTCCTATGCTGGATATGTTTAGTGAGACTATTCTTTGTCTCTATTTAAAGCTACCTGACCCAATCACTGGAGCTATCTAGAGTCTGCGAATTATCCCAAATTCTCTAAGGTAAATCGTTTTGGATTAAATCCTTTTTTCCACTGGTGAATCTTATTGTAATCTAGTGCACTGTATACTGATACAGGTAAAATTAATTGCAGGTAACTTTTACCATGGTGCTTATATGAAACTTTGAATCCTCATCGAGATGTGGTGACAATGGAATCCACATAATAAGGAGTACTGATAGGAATGTTGGAATTCAGGACCACTTCCTCTTGTTTTTCATCCCATTGAAGGGTAAGAATATACCTCACTCTGGCTACGGCCATGATAAGCATTAGAAAACCTATCCACCTAAGTTAGTAATTCCTAATTTTATCTCTCTTAGGGTTATTATTATCCCTTGGTTGCCCACGTTCATTCTCCAGTCCTGATGAAGACTCGCACTCCCAAGGTTCAAATCACCGGTTGGGCATAAGACGAGTCGAAACGTCGACAGTATCCCTAATTACCCTTGGACCAACTTAAGAACTGTATGAAGTGCAAAATATGTTTCAGATATACGTCTAACTAAAAAATGCTCTAAAAAACTCCAAAACAGTTGGCCAGGGTCCAAATATGACTGAGCAGAAAGTCTGTTATTGCTTTGTAAATAATGTGAATAGTTGTTTCTACACTCTTTAATTTTGCTTTCTTTTCCGTTCATTTGCTTTCACACTTCTGATCACCTCTTTCGCACAAATCTTCTCTCGGGCAACTTTTGTGTTTTTATCAATTTGGAAATGAAATGAAATATCTGTGTATAATATGAACTGAAAAAACTCAAAAAATATCCTGAAAAATGATGAATGAGTTAATAAATCAAAAGTAATCTCTTGTTGGTGGTTTAGGTTTTTGTGTGGTACAAAATGTTTTTTTCTAGTACAATAGAGCAGATGGACTGTGGTTGCTCTACCTAAAAATTGTTGAGACTATTGATTTAAGTCAATCTGTATAATTAATAGGTCTAGGACCATTGTTGTTTTGATACCATTAAATACCCAGGTCCATACCTTATGGGTTACCCCATTGTCTTAATGGGGGCAAGAGCATAGCCCAGCCTAATGCCTCTATAAACCAGGAATGGTTCCGTCACTTCTCCTAGCCGGCCACATCGGACCTGGGAAAAATTCTCTTCATGGAGCCTTTCATTGGCTCTACGTAGGTAATTTGGACAGCCCATCTCAGCCAACACCTTTCTAGGTACCAGATCTAACGCAGATTCCAAATCTACAAACACTATATCAGGTCTACCACGGTTTTCCAATACATTAACTGCAGCAAAAATAGGTACGGAAACCTGCTTGCAGGGGACTTAGGATATCATTAGTCTCATCCAGTCTTGCAGTCTTCCTAATATGACTCTACTAAATAATGTTTGTTTGGTCTCAGTAAGACTAATGGGTCTACAGTTATTTGGAAACAGAGGGGAGCCCTTTTTAAGAATAGGAATAGTTTTAGCCCCAACCACAAGAGGAAGGAATAGTCATTCCCCCCATTATTGCATTAAATATTTGCACAAAATATGGACCCCAGAATTCAGTCTCAGCAGGAACAAATCACAAGGATTTTTTTTTATGCCAGGGGCTTTGTGGGGGACAATCTTCTTGATGGCCGAGGTCACTTTCCTAGTAGCAATGATAGCATCACTAATGAAAAATCCCTCTGTGCCTATCATGGAAAGATTTTTCACCAATACTAATGCTGCACTAACTCCTGGCATCGGGGAGTATAGCTTTGAAAAATGTGCATTCCAGACATCTGCAGAAATATTATTTTCAATGGTAACAACACCCTCAGTATTCCTAGGGGCTACTATGTTCCAGAATGTAGTTTGATCATTATTTGTATTTGCTGCGAGTAGGGCCTCCCATCTCCCTTGTTCCCATTCTCTCTTGGCAAGATTAACAGTGCACCATATTTTCAAAGATGTGGCTCTCTCCTCCCCTTTCCCTTATGTCGGTGCTGATTGGAGCTGCCGTGCGACAGGCACACACCTTCCAGCAATAGCACTAGGGTGGGTGCATTAGTCTAGCAAAGGTTTTGTACAGGAAGGGTATCCTTCCTATACAAAATACAATGCCTAGACACATGCAAACTTTTTCCCACTTTGTATGCGTGCTGCACAGTGCAGCACACATGCAAGTCAGAAAAAGAAGGAGAAATGAAAGCATTTCTCCTTCAGTGCGCCTAGTTGAAAAGGGCGCAGTATTCTCATGCTAAACCCAAGCTACTTTATTTAGTAAAATGGGGTTAGCTTGAGAAACCTTGGGGGGATGCATTGGTTTGCCAATGCTCTACCCTTGGTACGCCCCCTTGGCAAAAAGTAACCGAAGCAACGCAAAGCACTGCTTCGCATGACTTTTCTGATATTTCCAGCACTAAACAAGTTAAGCGTTGAAAAGTAAATAGTGAGAAAAAAAATTTGTGCTGATTTGTGTCACTTTTGTGTCTTCCAATATTATCTCAATCTCTTCCACTGTGCATCTAAGAAGAGCCAAATCATGAAGCCATCAGAAGGTCTACCCTGACCCATGACTGCTGCTTCTTTACTATAGGTGAGAAAGAGTTCTTGCTGTACTTTCATAGTTAGCCACATTGCTTGAAATAGGCAAACAACAAACTGGTTAATAAAACGATCCCAGTCCATATAATCTAGTTTGGAGCCTATACCAGCACTATTTCAGGACATGACCTAATAAAAGATGGTATTGTGTAGCTCTTATCATCTCCTTGGCCCCTTCTCGAATTTCCACCTCCCTTATTTCCAGTTTTGCAGGTTCCATATTGGGGGGTCTAACTTTGAACTCTCCATTACTATTCACTTTGTCTGGTCTGTCAGTTCCAGGATGTGGTGACTATAATACCCCCGTTGGCCATGGGGCCTGGTTTGGGACACATGGTGACCACACGAGGATAAGACAGACGGTCTATTTGAATTTCTTTGGTAGGACCAACAAGGAGACTGACATAGGGCACACAATTATGGTGAACTGTACCCTGTCATTGGCAGTCTTGGTGTTGGAGTTTGTGAAGTTTTTTTCTGAAGAGTTTTTCTCTCTTTAGTTTTTAGCGATGTCACGATCCCCGCAGACACATCGTGAAAACGTAAAAAAAAAGCAAACATTCAAAAAAATACATTCTGAACATTGTACCACACATATTACTATATACATACTTCTTTCAAAGCATGATTAAACCCATATTTTTTTAATAAGTTTCTTTTAAAACCATCCTTCAGATCTATTTTCCATTTTCTTGGTTATTCGGGACATCGCAATTAACGGCGACAAACGCGCCTTTTCCATAAAGTGAAAAATGCATACATGCACACACACTACAATATTTTACACATTAGAATTTTATTATTGTGCACTTCAAACTAATGTTTTTCTATTGTATTTTTAGAACAACCATCTGTAAAACCTCTTTTGCATTTTTGCGGTGACTCCAGAGATCGCAATGACATCTCTCATCATGATCCCCTCGGTTAAGTCGTGAAAGTGAAAAACAAAAGCAGGATTTCAATAGCCATCACCACATTCAAAAACTATAACTACATAATTATTTCTAACAATCACCGTAGATAACTCACTACATAAATAACTCTACGAAAACATGTATGAGAATCTCAATATCTCTATAAGACTGTCTATAAACGATTCACCAAAATTAGTGAATAACTTGTTATTCGCAACGTCCCCGCAGCGGTACACTGGGTGTTGCACTAGCGGTTCTCCCATTAAACCCCAAAGAGTACTTGGCCCATTTATCCACCCTTAAATCAGATTTCTAGTTTTTACAAGAAAGTCATGTGGTTGAATCAGAAGTTCTAAAACTGCAACTATGATGGGTGGGAAAAACCTTTTATTCTGTTATAGGTAAAATAAATGGATTTATTATCCTCTGTTACAAAAAAAAATAATGGTCGTTGGTTGATTGTATATCTTTAGATTAATAACATTCCTATCTACTTGGCTAACATTTATGCACCTACCAACATTGATAATTGATTTTGGCCTGATATCTCTGGTAAATTGATATCCATCCCTATTCAATATGTAATATTTGGATGTGACAGCAACTTCAGTCCCCCAATCAACCCTTTTTAATGTACCAACAATTCCCTGCATTTATCGAAAAAAGCTTGCTTGTTGATTCTTGGAGACTTTGTAACCCACAGTTACAAGAGTATGTATTTTTCTTGTCAAAAACAAATAGAATCCATGGTCTAATAACCAGAGTACCTTGGAAATTAAGTCTAAGAACGCCCAAAGAACTTTGTACTGCATATCTCTAAAGTTTATCCTATTTTAATTCATGTTCTTCATTCTTTTGCATTGCTCTTACATTCACACTTCACAAATAAGAAAAAAATCCCTTTTGCATTTATTTCCCCTTGTGAGAATCCACAAGAGGATGCAACTCAACCTCTCTGTTGCTCCCTAATGATCAAGGGAGAGTTGTTTGGAAACCCAGATGATGACACTCGGCACATAATTGTGTAATGATGGGATACCAAATATCCTGAGGTGGTTCTTGCCTGCCTTTTCACTCTATTCCTTTTTTCTGCATTGTTTTGTTTTCTCTCATTAATTCGAGATAGTACATAAAAGTGGCTGGAGTTCTTAGACTTAATTTCAAAGGTACGCTGGTTATTAGACCATGGATTCTATTTGTTTTTGACATAGTATGGATTAGGGGGGTTGAATCCTTGTTGGTCTTTAAAAACCTTCCTCATACCCTTTATATCGTAGTTTTTATTTATGTATTTTTCTTGCCTACTCACCTATCTCAATCTCGTATAGATTATTTATTTGTTTCAAAGTCATTAACACAAGGGGTTGTGGCCATCATGGTGGACTCTAGTTGAGAGTTCTCCAGGCTGTCAGGCCTTATCATCTGACATCATCCTGCCTATACCCCAATTGCACAACTGGCTAGTTCAAGAGTCAGCGGAGGCTCACCAGCATGAAGCAATGGCACTGCAGGGCCCTTGAAAGGGGAGAGTGCATCCCTCAGATAGATATGTGGTGGGTCAGGTCCCATGCCTGCCTGGACTCCTTGACCCATGGCATCTGCTGCTCCTGGTGGGGAGGAGGTAACGAAGCAGCAAAAGCTGCTGAGGCCCGAGCTCAGTACTACGTACGGTAGGGACTGTGGGGTTCTACAGCACTGGTGGAGCAGCAGAGGAGGAATCTGGCCATGGGCTTCACTAACCAGCCCTGGGGGGCCGTGTTGCTGGGCAGGCTGAGACTTTGGCACTCTTGGACCACGCCCTAGACATTGTGCAGTGGTGCCGGGTGCCACATCTGTCTGGACTGGGTGCATTTCCCTCCGGCTGAGCCTGAGCAGTGGACCTGTGAAAGGTAGGCATACCCTGCAGGACTGCAGGACAGAGTGGCTGCGCTGCAGTTGCAGTAAGGGAGGGGCCTATATCAGATTGCACCTCGGCAAAACTGTGCTCGGCCTGTGCCTACTCTTCCCACTGGCCCATTATTCTCTGACTCAACCTCAGGATTCACCCAAGACCCACATCCTGAGTTACCCATGTCAGGCTGCTGGGAAGAATCTGGAGGTGAGAGTGCTGCACGCTGGTGGTCCAGCGCGTGTGATCGCATTAAGGGGGTCTATTTTGACACTCGTCCCTGGGCAGAATAGGTGGCTGGGCTATGCCTGTGTTGCCTGGGACTGGCTAACTTCAAAAGGCCCATCCAGCGGCTCTCAGGCCCAGGTCTGTCGTGGACGGGAGGCTTGAATGGTTTGGAAGAGAGGTGTGGGAGGAGATGACGATCTCCCAACATTGGCATTTACTACACCGTGGCTATGTACAGGTTGATAGGGTCCTCCTGAAGTTGCAATGACGTAAGACAAATTTCTGACCCCGCAGACAAAGCAAAGCACCTTTGACCATTATATCACCGCAAGCGCAGGGACCACAGGTGGATTCGACGGTGTAGACCCCAGACAATGTCTCACTACTAGCTGCCATTACACAGTTGCGTGCCATGCTTGATGCCAAGATGGCTGCGGTCGGAGCAGAGGTTACATTACAGAAACAGGATCTCTAAAAGGTGGTGGACCTCATAACAGAAGCAGCTGACTGTGGTAACCCAAGAACTAGCTTCACAAATATAAGACACAGAAGGTTGTGCCATCAAAATAATCTATGCTTCATCAGATTCCCTGAGGGGTGTCAAGGGTTGGAATCCATTTTACCTGAAGGCTTGCTATCACCTTGCTGTGTTGTTCAGTGGGTGCATAGGGACCTCGTGAAGAACAACCCCCTGGTCCAAGACCCCAACCAGTCATTGCCAAATTGCTGAACTATCTAGACAGGAATGCCATCCTTAAATTTGCCTGGCGACACAAAGACAAGCTGACCCATAACTTTAAGGCCATTATGATATTTATACTACAATAGTCCAACAACAACAACAATCCTTCATGGCGGCCAAGCGTAGACTACGTGAACGAAATGTTCAAAAATATGTTGTTATACCCTGCATGTATAAGCCCATAATGATGCTATCTCGTCACACCATCGCCTGATTCAATGTAATTATCTACATTGGGCATACTACACTATGAACAGCCTCTGGTGGATAAGGGTGATATCCACTACTGTGTGCCTCCACTGCGGTGTGGAGGAGGGGACCTACCTCCCCACAGTGTTGAGTTGTACTGCGCTGCAGGCTTTTTGGCATGGGGTGACTTCCTCTCTGACCTAGGTGTTGTCGTGGCAGGCCCCTCTCGAGCCTAAGTTTGTCCTCTTCCACAGAACAGAGGAGAGAGGTGGGAATCAATGCAAACAACTGCTCCTGTTTCAGGGAATGACACTAGCTAAGTGCGACATCACCCAACACGGGAAAGCGGACTCTATGCCCTCTGCAAGAGGCTGTCCCCAGAAGCATAGCAAAATTTGGAAGCGATGCGTGGATTATCAGGATATTGAGTTGCCCCCTGTGCGGAAACCCTCATAGAGATAGAGGTGCATACACATAGGTCTGAGACATACTAGTAGCTCCCATTTCTAATCACTCAAGTTTCATGGACATTTGTATTGTAGAGGGGTCAGGGAGTAGTATTTGGTCTATGCCTGTTCTTCGTGTTATGCAATATTGGTATCATCTACGCCTGATGTAATTCTGGATACATTTATATGTGCAGGCCTTTCAGTCCTTGATGTACTACCAAATAAAACTGCAATAAATGTTGTTATTAAAAGAAATCTTTAACACATCACATTATTCATGTACAAATGGGTTCTAAACTAATTTCTGACCATGCCCTGGACATTTTTAGATTTAAAATTGCTTCCTAATAATACTGGTAATAGACAATGGTATTTCAATACCTTCTTGTTAATTGATCCTGTGTTTACTTCTACATTTGAGTTCTTTATTATTGTATTCTTTACCCTTAATTCAACCTCTGAACTCCCTTTTCATGTTGAGTGGGACACATTTAACGCATCAGCTAAAGATTTTATTATATCTTTCATCTCCAGGAGGAAAAAAATAAACCCTTAAAAAGCACTTAACATCCTGAACCACAGCAATAACTCTTTATAATACTACTAAATCAATGACCGATCTTAATACTCTCATTATAGAAAATTGTAAACATAATAAAATCCCTTTGGAAAATGCTAATTCCTATATTTTAAGAGGTGGAGCTCATTTGTATGGAGGCCAAATTAAAGCTGGTAAGTTACTAGCTGCATATCATGAAATTAAAAAAGAACGTACCAAAATTAAATCTGTTTTAATATCAATTCCTCATCTATTGTTAAGAATGAAGGAATTATAGATGAATTTAAAACTTATTGTACTACCCTTTAAACCCCTGAATCCAGCCCAGACTGAACTGCCATACAGCACCATCTATCTTCTACCAGAAAATTCTCCCAACTAATATAGATTTTTCCTCATTGGAAGACAATCTCTATCTGAAAGATATCTCTCAAGCGCTGTTATTCATTAAGATGGGCAAAGCTCCTAGACCAGATGGCTTTCCTGTAGAATTTTATTCCCACCTCTTTAAACATTCGCTCCCAAAACTTTATCTTGTATTCACTCATTTTATTTCATCTAAGGTATCTAGTGCAACATTTCAAGAAGCATTCATATTCCTAATGATGGTAAAGACCCACACCCATGTCATAATTACAGACCAAATTCTTTAGTTAAGTCTGATTGCAAAATATTTGCCTAGATTCTTGCCCTCCGTTTGGATCCATTGTATCCTCTCTCATTGGCAAAGAATAGATATGACTAGAACTTTGTTTGATATATTAAATAAATCTATTAAATATTCTCACTCATTAGGCACTATTTCACTTGATGCATAAAAAGCTTTTGTTCACATGGATTGGTCATTTATATTTCATATACTTTCTTGGTTGGGATTTGGTACCAGATTTATTTCTTATGTATCCGTATTATACACGGCCAACAGCTTTTATTTTTGCCAATGGTCTCATCTCTTCTTCCTTTTCTTTAAAGAAACGTGCCGGACAACGATGTCCTCTTTCCCCTCTTCTTCTAATTCGTGAAACCTTTCTTGGAAAAATTAGACAGAATTCTAATATTCTTGGATTCCAACATGGTAATACCCATACTTAACTCTGAGTATATTGCTAATGACATCCTTTTATCTTTATTCAAACATGACTTCTCTCTACCTGCCTTTCTTGCCAAAGTTTGTGTTTATAGGTAAATCATGAAAATGTGAAATTCTTCCTCTCTACATTCTATGCTTTAAACAGGATTTCCTTATTTCTAATCGTGCTTGGAGACCACATAAAATTAAATATTTAGGACTGTAGCAGTCACCTTCCACTAAACATAACCTTTCTCTAAGTATGAGCACGATTAATAATGTAATATTTAACTTAACTTCTAAGAAGAAAACAACAATTGATGGATAGAATGCATAACAATGTCATACATTCACCCCAGTACAGAGATCTGAGCCTAAATCCATCGTTTTTTTGCTCACCGTGCCATTGCAGTTTGGACCCAGCCATATGCAAATCAGTCTTGACCCTGCGCCCAATGGTAACAGCCCAGCCCTAACTACCAGGCCAGGTCCTCCCTGGACTGGAAACAAGCATCCTTGAACCCTGCAAGATTTTCCCGTTTATTAGTACTGTAATGTTTGTTAGGATCTTTGAGTGTTCATGAAATGAAAGTGATAGTGTGCTTTTTGTCCTCTTGGTACTCTGTTAACACAGCTTCAAGACCCAAAGACCTAGCAGAACACTTGGATATACAAGTAATATACGTTTAAGGGGCAAGATGGCCGCCGAGGGATGCAGTGAGTAAGCCGCACTCTCCTCCTCTCCACTGCCAGGCTTTTCTCAATAGCGAAATAGAGTAACTAAGGTGCTTGGCCTGAGGTCACTGTATGCCTTTGCTGTGTAGTACTGCGATATTCCCTTCCTGGGAACAACGAGGAAACACTATAGCACGCACTGCCCTGCGTTTCAAGAGGAGAATATCAGAGGCTGTCAGACTTGTTTTAAAATCTTGGTTCAAGATGCCTCCTCGCCTGCAGCGCGGACTCGAGTCCAAAGACGGCAAGGGAGGGAAACCTACAGACGCGGATATTACCAAAGGTCAAACAATAACAGCAAAAGAAAAGGAGAAAAATAATAAAGCAGACTTAAAAACTACTGGCCCTGGCCCCGCCATATCTACTACACAGAAAAATGCCTCAAGCTTGAAGAAATCGGCAGCAAAAAGAAATGGAGCGGATAGTACTGCACCCGTGAGAGATGCAGGTCCCGCCACTAAGCCGAAAATCAAGGAAAACGCGCTGCGGCAGCCCACTGTAACGGAAAGTTTTGCCAACTCCCCAGCTAGTAGCGGACCCCCCGCAGCCAAACCTGATGTCTCTGCGGATCGTAGCGCAGGAGCGGGAGCAAGAGCGGGAGCGGATTTGGAGGGTGTAAACGGCGTTGGAGTCATTGGAGCTGGCGTCCTCGGTGCAGATCCAGGGCTCGGAGTCGGCGCCGGGGTTGCTAGGCAACCAGCAAGACCAGCAGCAGCAGCAGGGAAGCCGCCCGCTGCAGTGCCTGTAGTCATTCCGGGAGTTAGCAGCGTTGCGGGCCTGGCGGCTGCCGAGGGTGAGTCAAGTAGTTACGCTGGGTCTGGGATGAAGCGGGGGGGAGAGACACTTGAAGCGAGGCAAATGGATAAAACAAACATAAGGAAAGGAGCGGGTAAAGAGCATATTGACATGATTGACAATCGGGCTTTGAATACCCAGCAACCGGATGAGCTACCGGATGAAATTCGAAGGCTCTCTGGGCTGACGCCAGGACCGCGAGCAGAGTTGGGAACTGAGCTATTTGGCAAAAATCTAAATGTTGGAATGGAATGGAGGTTGCTGCAACTGATGGAGTTAATGCAGGTACATTGCTGACTAAACCTCTAACTTGGGCAGAAACTATGGACTTAGGTACGGAGAGCGGGGGAATTAGATCAGGAGGTGAATCCGCAGATACGCAGTCACAGTCTCAGCCATCAGAGGGCTTTAGTTCTGATGAATCCACGGCTATTGATTCAGTCAGCAGCTCCCCCGCTAGGAAAACTTCACAGAAAAAACGCCTGTCTAAAAGGAAACCTTCCACTGCAAGTAGTACTACTGATCCTACTAAAAGACTAGCTTGGGACTACTCTACCACTACTTTTTCGTTTCTGGAGCAAGACAGTCCGGCAACACTGATTGGGGAACATGGCCCTACTCAATCCTCGCAGCCTCCTGTTACGCTTGATCTTCTCTTTAATACCCTGAAATTAATGCAATCTGAGGCCAGAGGGGAGAGTAGGAGGGCAAGACAGGAATCAAGGAAGATACAGAATAAGCTTAGAACCATAAGTAAAAGGCAAGACGAGATGGTTGAGAGAGTTGTACATGTCGAGGAAAGGACTAGTAAAGTGGAAGATGACTTGAGAGCCCTGAAAACATACAAGGAAGAGCATCAAAAGGTGACTGAGGACGTCAACTGGAAGCTGGAAGACTTTGAGAACAGGCAGCGTCGTAATAACATCAGACTGCTAGGCGTGGAGGAAGGTCTTGAAGGGGAGGACCCCAGATTGTTTGTGGGGAATTTGCTAAAGGGGGCTTTTCCGGAGTTATCTAGTTGGCAGTGGGAAACTGAAATTCAAAGAGCCCATCGCTTTCCATTGTTCCTTAAAAGGGGTCAGCCTCAGGCCGGAGCACAGGGTGGGCGCCCAAGGGCTCTGCTAATATTTGTAGGGAATTTTCTCCTTAGGCAGCTGATTTTGGACAAAGCGAAGCCAGAGTCAAGACGTACCTATAACAATGTCTCGTTCTTTGCAAGACCAGACTTTTGCCATGCCACAGTTGAACGTAGATGGAGGTTGAGACAACTGATACCACTTATTCAGGCTCTGGGCTCTGAAGCTTATTTGCTATACCCTGCAAAATTGAAAATTGTGACCAAGGGCCAATTTAAAATTTTCTTTTCAGAGATTAAGGTGAAGGCCTACATGTTGGAAGTTTTGGGATATAAGGAGAACAAATAATGGATTAAAATTTTATATATGCCTGACATGTTGGTTGGCGGTGGGGAGGAGTTGCGGCTGCTGCTTCCCTGGCGTCCACATATAGGTCATTCGTGACCTATTTGCCTGTAGGGGGGGAGGGGGGAGGGGCAGTGTGGGGGGGCTCAGGGAGGCGGGAGGGAGGAGGGGGAAGAGGGGGGGGGAAATGGCACACACTATACACAGTGAAATGTAGCTTGAGGCAGTTGCAGATTTTGTACAAATGGAGGAAAAAGGAAGTGGTGGGTTTGGTTAAGAGTTGGAATTGGAAGTTGGTGCTAATCTTTGATGTTTTCTGGTGACTTGTCGAATCTTGTCATTTAATGTTTGTGGCCTCAATGATCTCCAAAAAGGCTGAGAGTTTCTGCTTTTTGCAAATCAATGTCTCCTGATCTGATTTGTCTACAGGAAACTCATGTGGAGGGTGGAAAAGGTTTTTTGCTAGAACAGGCTGGCTTTAAAGTCTTAGCATACACTAAACAAGCCTCCAAAACTCGTGGGGTAGCGATTCTGGGGAGAGGAGCAGATTGCACAGTATCTAGGAGTAAAGAAGATATCTGGGGTAGGTGGGCAATTACAGAAATAGGCTTCAGAGGTGCTAGGTTCACATTGGCTTCAATCTACGGTTCAACGTGCGATGACCCAGATATATTCCAATTTCTGGATCATGAGCTCTCAACTTGGGCGGAGCCAATTGTTTGTTGCGGAGATTTTAATATTAGTCGACCGGCAAATATTGAGCTACAACTGAGCCATTCATATACGGGGAGGAAGAAAAGGGTGCATAGGGCGATAGTAGATATGGCATCGCATAATGCTCTTTCAGATGTATGGGCCAACTTGCACCCGCAGATAGATGGAGATACGTTTTTCTCTGCTCCTCACAATATAACAGTAAGGTTGGATTATTTTTTAATTTCTAACGTTTTGATTTCTAACACGCAGATTAAGAAGTTACCCCGTTTGGTCTCTGATCGTAACCCACTGTTATTGTCATTTAGTTTAAATGGGCTAGGTAGAAAACCATATAGATGGACATTTGAGCGAGCTCTGTTACAAGATGAGGGTTATTGTAAACACATGGAAAAATGGATCAGCGAGTTTTGGCTTAACAATATGGGGAGCACTAGTAGTGGTTATATCTGGGATGCTTTTAAAGCAGGGGTCAGGGGAGAGACAATTAGTTTTTCAACATACAGACGGAAAAAAGAAAGAGGAATGATCGATCAGCAAGTTAACTCCCTTTTGAACGCTGAGGCTGAGTTAAGTAGGTTAATCATGAGGGGGCCCCCATTGGATCAACAATTGTTGGAGATTATGGTCTTAAAGGCGGAGATAGCGGAAAGAATCACTAATAAGACAGCAGTTAGTTATTTAACAAAGAAGGAGCAGGCTTGTGAGTTTAGTGAGCGGGTCGGTCATATCCTTGCTGTTAGGTCCAGACAATAAGTAAATGCAGGGGACATTAAAAATATAGTAGATGATTCAGGCAACTTGATCTCTGACTCTGCTGGAATAAAGAATGAATTTTGGAAGTTTTATACTGGACTATATGACAGGGAGGCTGAGGTAGATATTGACAAAATTAGGGACTATTTAGGAAACATTCAACTTGGAAAACTAGATTTGGAGGAAAATACTATACTCGAGGCCACTATAACATTAGAAGAATTGTCACTAGCTTTATCAGACCTCCCATCCTCTAAGGCTGCAGGACCAGATCTGTTACCGATTGAATTCTACAAAACTTTTATATCAGTTCTTAGAGTGGAGCTACTGGATACACTCATTCAAGCCCAGAGAGATATCTCAATTCCAAAATCATGGGGCGAGACTGAAATTATAGTTATCTTGAAAAAAGGTAAACTTGCCACAAATACTGGGTCATATAGACCTATTGCCTTAATGAATGCTGACGTAAAGCTTTATTCGAAAATTATGGCTACAAGGTTGTCAGCTGTCATAGAAAAATTAGTTACCCCAGTTCAACACAGATTCATCCCGGGGAAAGGGACTACAGAACATGTCAGGACTGTGATCACCTGTTTTGATGCCATGGAGGCTTCTGGCGGCCCTGTCGCGGCTTTATTTCTAGACGCCGAGAAGGCTTTCGACAGGGTCGCTTGGGAGTACTTGTGGGAGCTAATGAGAACTTTGGGGTTTGGTGATAATTTTATAAAAGCAATTCAGGTTCTGTATAGGGATCCAACAGCTAGAATTAAAATCAATCGGGAATTAACAACGGCAGTGCAGATTAAAAGAGGAACAAGGCAAGGTTGTCCTAGCTCTCCTCTTTTGTTCGCATTGTATATGGATCCGTATTTACGCAATCTTGATCTTAATCCCAGTATTCCCCCCATGTGCGTAAATGAGATAGTACTTAAAGTATTGGCATACACAGACAATGTCGCGATAATCACTCCTGATCCTGTAATGGCAATAGGTGAGATAGAACAAGAAGCCCTGAATTTTGGCAATATTTCTGGCTATAAGCTTAATAGAGCCAAAACACAGATTATTAAAAATATAGTAGCTCAATGTAATGATCCACGAGTGGTCCCTGCAGCAGTCTACCTTGGGGTTGAAATCTCTTCTAACTTAGGGACAGTAGTTGAACGTAACATCTCGCCCTTATTGAAGAAAGTAAGCTCGGACCTGCTGAGTATAAATAATCTTAGGCTTACATTAGTGGGCCGCACTATCATTATTAAAATGCCTATACTGCCCAAATTTCTTTACTTTTTTCATACAATTCCTCTTTTGTTTGAGTCAATTTGGTTTAACAAGCTAGAGTCGATTCTTAATAAATTCATTTGGTCGTGTGGGAAGACAAGACGGGCATACAAGTTTATGACGTTGCCAAGGGATAGGGGAGGTTGGGGGGTTCCTGATTTTAGGTTTTACTATTGGGCATCGGTGCTACAATATATCCAATGATTAATCGGAGCTAATGAAGGGGATTTGAAAGTTAAAGCTATTTCAACTATGATTTATTTAATTGTTTTGGGCGAAGATTCAGCAAATGCTTTCTTAAATTGTACAGATTCATCATACTACAAACGTACACGTTTCAAGACAGTTGCTGCAGCTTATAATGTATGGTCTGCTGTTGCAAAAAATTATGGACTAGGGAGATTTAACAGGTATACTAGATTGTATAGGAATAGGTCCCTACCCCCTTTAATTTTTTCTGATACCATTATGGCAGACTGGTACAGTAAAGGTATTAAAAAAATAGGAGATATGCTAAACTTAGATGGTAACATACTTCAATTTTCAGACCTGATGGCTAAATTTAATATAGCAAGATATAGTTTTTTCAAGTACCTGCAGATTAGGAGTTTTTTTTCTAAGAAAAAAGGAGGAGCAGGAGGATTTAATACAAATAACATCATGGAAGCAATAGCGCAAAGTGGGGTGTGCTCTATTCGGTATTTCTATGCCCAGTTGGCTGAAACGAAGAAGGACGACACTGACAGATTTGGTAATAAATGGGCTAGAAAACTAGGGATTTCGAGTGAGTCTTTCCTGAAGTCCTTGGAGTTAGGTTGTTCAACATTTTATTCTGCCCCACTACAATCGCAACACTTTAAAACGCTGTATCAACTTTATCATACTCCAGATCGCATAGCACAGTGGGGTGCAACTACAGGGATTAATTGTTGGCGATGTAATGCTATGGCCGCAGATAGTATACATATTTTTGCGCTCTGTCCCAAATTAAGGCCTTTATTAAAGGGTATTGAGGATTTTATGGCCCATACACTTGCCTTAAACGTGGCTCTAACACCGACAGTAATTATGCTAGGAGTCAGGGACTGCGAAGGCGACCATAGTGAATTTATATTCGTAGCGATGGCGGTCCTCAGGTTGTTGATTGCTAGGGTTTGGTTGGACCCCCTACCCCCGGGAATACAGCAGTGGATTGCTTTACTATTGGGGACATTTAACCTTGAAAAGGGTATATTTGGGAAAAAAGGTAAAAGTGTAAAAAGATGGGGAAGGAAAATTTGGGAACCGGTACATCGATGGAAGGAAAGGTCAAATGCAAATGTAGTCTGATGTATTATTAATTTGATCAATGGTTTTCTTTCCACCTTTATTCTTCTTTCTGTGTTGTAGATTATGCTTAGTACTATATTGTTTTTCTTGATAGTAACTTTGGTTTATTATATGTACTAATTTTATTTGTATTCTGTGTTATGTGTGTGCCAGAAAAACCCTTTGTTTTTACAATAAAAATACTTTAAAAAAAACAACAACAAAAAAACAAGTAATATACGTTTCAAGGCAGGCACCAACATGTGCTTTACTTTTTGACAAGCCTCATCCTGTTTTGTTGCCCACTAAAAGTCATGTTTCTTGCATTCCAGATGTCTTGACAGTTCAATAGCAATGGCATGCCCCTGTACAAATCTAGCAAAACATTTACTAAGGCCCAACAATGATTTAAATTCATCTTTATCAGTAGGCAGTGATGTTTTAATAGCATCAACTAGATTTCCTTTATTCCATTGGCAGAGACAGTATGGCCTGAATAATACATTTGCACCTCCCTTTTTACACAAAATGATATTATGTGATCCGGAAATGTATTGTGCTCTTCAACATTTATGACACAAATCAAAATGTTATCTTAGACTGCCTGGTCCCCATTGATGCCTTTAAACAATACATTCATGAGTTTCTGGAATACACAAGTGACAGATGCCAAACCAAAAGAAAGTCCTCAAAATTTAAAGGCGTAAAAGAGTGTCACAAAAGTAGCTAAATCACAGAAAAGCATGAGCACCTCGAATGGCCATTAACCTTTCCTGTCTTCTTGGCAGGGAATGGCATTCAAAAATAATATTCTTGTTTTCTGAGAGTAAATCTGCACATGAGCGTATACCTCCAGATTTATTTTTAAACCTAAACAACAGCTGACACCCTTTTTGCCAAATCTGTCACGTCAATAGTACCAACTCTGCAGAGGGAATCTAACAATTATTTTAATGAATCGCATGCACTCAACGAAACTGATCTAACCTTGTGCTTGACAGAGATGGCACCTGCTTTCATTTTAATGTCATGTACTAAACTTTTACACAGCCTACTGAAAAACGTAATTATGCTTGTTAAACACATTTTAAATCCATCTCATCATTAGAACTTTTAATATCTATTATGTCCACAGGCATTTCTCATAAGGAGATCTGTGCAGAGCAATGAAAGCTCTGAAAAGTATGGTGAATCACGCACCCTACAATGTCGCAACCTTTTATGGCAACATATGTATTGGTTTCTTTATTTTTGTTTTGATTTATTGAGTTTTATATGCCACAAACATGACCCTTTCGGGGACCATAATGCTGTACATCAGGAAAGCGAAAAGGTAAACAAATAGGAGTATACAAGTGTGAAAGGGTAACAACATCTATATAAGAGCGCAATTTGGCATTCGCAGATTGGAGTGGTCCTTTAAATAATGTGTCAAAGAACAGTTTCAGTTTTTGGGAAATAGTTAATCAACCTTTTTTTAATGGAGTTGTAAATACATTGATGGACTGTGTTGTATCTCCAGAATCTTGGGCGGTCCATTTTAGAGGAATTTGTGGGAGAGCATGAGTTGGTGGTTGGGCAGGCCAAATCCCAAAGAGCATATGATCTGGATTTTTTGGAGGAGGAATTTACTGAAGCAATTCTAACCATATCAAAGAACAAAGCTCCGGGCCATGATGAGGTCCCAGCTGACTTGTTTAACACCTTCGCTGTGGCGGCTTTTCTGCCACAGCGCTAAGGGGGCGGGGCGGCCGCGCGGCGCGCCCATGCTGTAGGAAAGACTGGAGGACTCAAGGAGTTAAATGTAGCAGGAGTTTATTGGAAACACGTCTCAGCAAGTCCCGTGTATCAGTTTACAATGACATAGTTCCAAACACAGATCTCAACATACACATTCAAAAGATGCAGTCAAAGGCATGTGCACAACAGCCAGAGACTGCCACGAGATGTCACAGGGAAAGCCACGTGCCATCTCGTGGTCATAGATAATAAACAGTAAGTGCAGTATACAACACACCTCCCTTCCTGTAAATGAAAAAAAAACAGACAAAAAAAACACTAAACCTATACAATGCTAAGATCTTAATACATGACAAGATCCTAGTGGATAAAAAGAAACAACAATAACCTATACAATCCTAAAGTCTCAATTCATGACAAAATCCTTGTATCTTTCAGGGAGACGGTGAGGCCTAGAACAGTTTTTTGAGGCCACAGTAAAAGGAGTGGTCCTTACAACCTTAGGATCCCCATTCTCACTCAAAAGACTCCCTGAAGAAGTTCCTACATTTCCAGATTCAAAATCAAGAAAAACATTGCTATCATCGCTTGACACAACAGCATCACTCCCTTTGAATAAAGAGTTACCGCCATCCTTTGACACAAGCGTACCTTGGCCTTTAAATACAGAAACTCTGTTCAAGTTCCAAACACTCCCATCCTCAATTCTGACGGCATGCTTGAAAACCTCAATAACTTCCATGGGACGGGACCAAATTTGACCCCCTTTCAAAACACCTTCCTTTCTTTTAATGCGAACAAAATCACCAACTGAGATGATATGTTTGCTAACGGATCCCTGCTTTGCTTCCATCCTTTCCTTCATCTTATCCTTATATGCGCTAACTCTATCTCGAACCAATTCATAATCTACTTTTGAAAAAACCCCATTGTCACTCAAACTTCTTTTTAACCACCATGGAGTTAAACGAGTACTGGGTTTCCGACCCCTTAAAAGATCAAACGGACTAACCAAAGTGACAGAGTTGGGAGATGTCCTATAAGACAATAACATAGACTGAAGGGCATTACGCCAATTTAATTGACCTTTAACAGAAAGTTGGATTGCCTCCTTCACAACTCTGTTGAATCTTTCAACCTGGCCATTGGCTTCAGGATGGAACACAGCAATTTTATTGTGCAAAATACCACATTTGGTGATAAAACCTTGAAAATCCTTACTAGTAAACTGTGGTCCATTGTCCGTCACTATTTCTTCTGGAATTCCTTCCCTACAAAAAACGTCATCTAAGAACTCTACTACGTTCCTAGTTGTTATCTCTTTAACCATTTTTACCTCTGGCCATTTTGAGAAGTAGTCTATCAAAACCATCCCAAATCTCTCACGCTCAGGTAGAACAGAAAATGGACCAATGAAATCAAGACCTAATTTCTGCCAAGGACCAAGAGGATATTCAACAGGACAAGGTTCAGGACGCAAAGGAACAGCAGACTTATCACTGTTGGCGCATTCTGAACATTTTTGGATATAGTGTTCTACACAACCGTCCACTCCTGGCCACCCAAAAAAATCTTTTATGCGTCTCCTAGTAAAAGAGATTCCTAAATGCCCCTCGTGGGCAATACTAATAATAGTATTTCTCAAGGCAAAAGGAGGAATGAATTTATCACCTCGCATCAGAACCCCATTTTCAACAGCTAACTCATCTTGAACTTTGGCATAACTCATCATATCACCTGAAAACTTCCTTTGTTCAGGCCATCCTTGTAGAATGTAATTCTTAACTCTTCTCCATTTCTCTTGCCCAGGACTCTTTACTCAAATCAAACTTCTCCCCAAACACTAGCATGATGTCTTGCGAAGTGAAAGCAACTTCACATTCATCATCGTCACATGGAACATCGCAAGAGGTGTGCAACCTAGACATGCAATCAGCATGAATGTTAGTTTTCCCCTTTACATACACCATCTCAAAGTGAAAAGACTGTAGCCTAGATGCCAACCTGGCTAGGCGAGCCGATAAAGTTCGACCTCCACCTGGTGCCATCATGTAAATGAGAGGCTTATGGTCCGTCTTAATGATGAATTTTGTCCCCCACAAAAATGTTTTAAAATGTTCGGCTGCCCAAACTGACGCCAATAACTCTCTTTCAATAACTGAATAGTGTTTTTCAGCATCCCTCAGAGCCCTTGAAGCATAAGCGATTATCCATTCTTTTCCACAGTCATTCTGCATGAGCACAGCTCCTAACCCTGTGCTACTTGCATCTACCATGATGGTACACTTTTTCCCAATAACAAAAGGTCTTAAACAGGGTGCATTCACAACAAACGCTTTAAGGTTCTGAAATGCCTCCGTCATTACATCAGACCATAAAAACCTTGCGTTCTTCTTTAGGAGTGGTCTAAAAGAATCAACTTTGGAAGAAAAATTTGGGATAAATTTGGCATAGAATTCTATTAATCCTAAGAAGGCTACCAATTGTTCTTTTGAAACAGGGACCGGGGCTTTAATGATGCTCTCTATGTGTTTTTGCTTAGGTCTGATCCCAGAACCACTTATGGAATGTCCCAAATATTCAACTTCTTTTTCTCTTATTTTACACTTATCAAGGCGAAGAGTAAGACCTTTAGAGGACAAGGCGGAAATAACATTCCTTAAATTAATATCATGCTCCTCTACATTTTTTCCAAATACAAGAATATCATCTTGAAAGGCGATTGCCCCTGTCAACCCTTCGAGTGTCTCTTTCATCAGTCTTTGGAAGACGGAAGCGGCACTAGCCAATCCAAAAGGCATGCGTTTGTATCTAAAGAGGCCTTCTGGCGTAATAAAAGCCGTCAGATTTTTGGAATCATCATCTAGAACGACTTGATGATAGGCGCTTGCCAAATCTATACATGAGAAAATCACAGCACCTCCTAATGTTGAAACCATCTCATGCAAATTTGGCAAGGGATGAGCATCTACCCAAATAGAGTTATTTAAACTGCGAAGATCAACACAGAGTCTCAGTTCGCCGTTGGATTTGACCGAAATAACGATCAGGGAAACCCACGGGGAGGACTCAATGGGCTCGATGATATCCTTGTCACACAAGTCTTTGAGAAGAACTTTAAGTTTATCCCTGTAGGTAAGAGGGACGTTCCTGACTCTGTGCCGAACAGGAACAACACCATCGTTGAGTTTAATAGTGTGTTTAAAACCCAAAAACTGACCAAGTTTCCCACTGAAAACATCAGGGAACTCAGATTTCAGATTATCAAGCATGAGATTACGATCAGGATCATTGGTGTTAGCAACAGAGTAAACAGGAGGATTAGCTCTAGGGTCTATCTTAATGCCCAATTGATCCTGGTGTGGCCATCCTAACAGAGGCTGCCCAGACCTAGCGACATATATTTTACCATATGTGGATTCACCCGAAAAGGTGATTTTTCCCCAAAAGTAACCTACTAATTCAATCCTGTGTCCGGTATAACCCCCTGGGGAAATGTCGGACTCAAGTAAAATCTTGTTGGGCCAATTTTTTTTTACAACATCTAAACCCAATAATGTATACCATGCACAGGTGTCCACAAAAATGTTAATTGTCTTTCCCTCTATAATCACATCGCAAGATGGGAATTTACTTACACCTTCACTACCACAAATATTAATGACCGTATTGATATCATTTTCATTGGAATCATAGTCATCAAAATCTTGAACAATGTTAACTTTTTTGGTAGTGGATTTACAAAACTTTGTTAAATGCCCTTTCTTATTGCATTTCATACACATTTTATCAAGGGCAGGACAAACTTTAGAATTTGCTAAATGATTTGAACTTCCACATCTGAAGCAAATCCACTGAGTGTTGCTCTTCTTATCACTTTTAGTGTACTTAAATTTTGAGTCACTCTTATTACTAGCAAAGTCATTTCTAGAAGTAAACGGTTTCCTGAATCTCTCTCCTTCTTTGGAAACGCTAAAAACATCTCCTTTTTCACTCCCTCTTATCTCCTTTACAAATTTCTCGGAATGTTCAATCGACCTGGCAATGTCAATGGCTGCATTTAGAGACATATCCGAGGTTGTCCAAAGTCTTTCCTGGACCTTTTTATTATTCGTTCTCATCAGTATTTGGTCTCTTAATACCTGTTCATAGGTTATGTGTTCAAAGTCACACGTTACGGCAAGAGATCTGAGAGACGATACAAAATCATCAATCGGTTCATCTGCAGATTGTTTGCGAGAATAGAAAAAAAATCGCTCCATAACAATGTTCTTTTTCTTTCCAAATCTGATTTTTAATTGTTCAGCTGCACATTCATACACATCTTTTTCTCCAGGATTAGTTAAAGCTGGAAGAGTGACGAATTCTTTTAATCCAATTCCCCCAAGGCAATGTTTTAAGAGAGATAATTTCCTCTCAGGTTCACATTCAGTGCCATCCATGACCTCAACATAGGCTAGGAAAACAGGTTCCCATATTTCCCACTCCATGGGGGGGTCACCTTTATTAGCCAAAAACGAAGGGGGGGGGACAATTCCACTCATGTCCAAAGTGGTTGATGTAAACCAATTATATTGATGTGTAAAAAAAAAAAAAAATGAAAATCTAAACAAGAGTACTTTAAAATATAAGGCTGGTTGAAATAATACCTTTAAATGAGGTCGAGTTGAGAGACCATCGTGTAGGATAAGTTCCAGGAAGCAAGGCGGTTTTAAAAATAAAGAAAACGGTGAAAAAGAAACAATCCGATGAAAATTACCAACTCAAGATGGCCACCGTGGAAATTGCTTTCTCTTTAAAGGAAAATGGCCTTGTTTAGACAGCGTATGACGTGGAGTCACTTCTCACGTATTTCACGCATGCGCGCGTGCATGCGCGCGTGCAGTCTGAAGCTCGAGCAGGCAGGCAAAGACTCGCGCTGGGAACTCGCGCTTGATACAACTCTTGAAAGCTTGAAAACGGAGTTAAATGGATTTAAATACCTCCGAAATGGAAGAGCGAGTCATCGGAGTTGCTGCGAGAGTCCGCTTGAGTCGCTGTAGACATCTGCCGATTCAGTAAGTCAGGAAAAAAAAATGAAATAAAAATTATCCTCTTTTTTGTTTAAATGTTGACGGAATCTTCTGTAAGATGAAGAAAAGAGTCCTTTTTCCCTCGTCGCCAGTGTAGGAAAGACTGGAGGACTCAAGGAGTTAAATGTAGCAGGAGTTTATTGGAAACACGTCTCAGCAAGTCCCATGTATCAGTTTACAATGACATAGTTCCAAACACAGATCTCAACATACACATTCAAAAGATGCAGTCAAAGGCATGTGCACAACAGCCAGAGACTGCCACGAGATGTCACAGGGAAAGCCACGTGCCATCTCGTGGTCATAGATAATAAACAGTAAGTGCAGTATACAACACATGCTGTTAATGGAACCGCTCCGCCACCAGCCTCGGTTGAGCTGTGCTCATGACGGAGCGGTTCCGTCATGGCCTCGCCCGCTCAATGGAACGCCCAGCGCAGGCACAGCGCTACCGCGGCTGATGACGGAGCGGTTCCGTCATCAGCATCGAAGGAGTTAACCCGATCGCTGGGGGTGTCGGCCAATGGCCGTCGCGAGCATTACCTCGGTAGTGCTGTGCACGTCTGTTGGCTGACGCGGCCCCGCCCGCTTAATAGAATGCTCCGCACTGACACGGAACATTCAAAGCAGCAAACGGGTTAAGACTGACCCAGTTAAATTGGCCAGAATTCTCACTCTTGTTGTAAGCGCGGCCTGCAAAGCAGGATTACCAAGGTCATGTTGGGGAGAGTTATACTAGCTAGGTTAATCACTTAGACCACTCAGAATGGAGTAATTTCAAGCCTACAGTCGGGCTTAGGGGCCAACAAGGGTTCCCTTGATCAATGGTAAACCTGCAATTGATCATAGAGAAATATACGGTCATTAAGAGGGGCATGTTACATCTTGCCTTAATGGACCTGACATCTGCATTTTACCAAGTGAATAGGGTGAAACTCGGGCCTCTCCTTCTTACTGTGGGCATGGACCAATATATATCTAATTTCCTGCACCTCTTGACTATCAGACATGGTAAGGTATAATGCATCTGCTAACCTTTCTTCTCTATTGTCCTTAACTGAGGGGTTAGACAAGGCTGTACACATGCTCTGATTTTATTCATTATTTATATTAATAACCTAGAAAAGTAATTATCGTCAGCTAACAAAGATATTTACCACATTGGTTTACTTTTTTATCCCGGCACTCATCTATGTGGATGGTGCCATTGCTTTTAGCTAGAATAGGGCTGGGCTTACAGAACATATTAAATAATTTTGTAGATAATATGAATAATTTGGATTTAAGCACTAACTATACTAATTCACATATAATGGTGATGGGACACAAAAGCCTTAACTCAAAACAAAGCTTTGAGGAGTAAAAGTCAACAGGGTCATCTCTTTTTCTGACCTTGAGGATCTCTTTGATGATATTGGGTCTTGAGTCCCCTCGAAGAAGGTTAAAAGGCACACAATGGCTAGAGCCGCCACAGCAATCTATGACGTTGCCAGTAAACTAGGTGCCAAAGCTGTGCAGGCCCTTCTAAAAGTGTACCACTCCAAATGCATTTCCCTTGCCAGTTATGGTTGTGACCTATGCAGCCACAAGGTTCAGTCCGACATGCAGTGGAGAACATGTTCCTGAAAAGGGTGCTAGCTGTACCATTGGCTGCTCCCTTTATAGTTCATGCGGAACTAGGAGTCTGCTACATATCAGATCTTTTGTCCCTAGGCCCACTGTTAAGGTGGTTCTGAATCTGGATAATCCCGGAACTGAAATGTAACCAATTAGTTATCAGAGACTGGCTATCTCTGGAGAAGGGGAATTGCATTTATGGGTATAAGTATATTAGAGACAATGTGACCAAGTGGGGTCACCCTGATCTGCATGCATCACAGAAATTGATTACTAAGTCAGAGCTGAACTGGGTAAAGAAATATTTGTTATCAATGGTGCAATCTGAGAAGCATCTGAGTTATGTAAACCCTCAGTTCGTGCTTATGTTGTATTGAAGACTTTCCCTAGAACTCAGCTGTACCTAGATGTGATCACTATCTCTCAACACAGTTTAAAAACAATCTTTAGGCCCAATCGTTTGCTCTGGTTGTTGGCTGCTCCACTAGGTTGGAAAACGGCTGCTAATTTGAGTCCATGTAGCTGTGTTAGCTTTTCAATCCTAGATACAATGCACTTTGTCTTGTTTTGTGACACTATCATTTATTAAGACAATGCTTTATATTAACTTTGCTAAAAGGGGTGGACTTTTTACAAGTCTGACCTGCCCTTTAATATCCCGAGCTTTTTAATGGTTGCAGTGAGAGCCATAAAGAAACAACCTGCTTTAGAGATGGGTTTGTAGCTATACCGATGTCAATACTCAGACCAAGCTGTCTACTTTATCCAATGTCTATCGATCATTTTTTAGCATAATGTTTTTAATGTACATTGTATTATATTATATATATTTGATAACTGAATGGTGGAATTGTAGCTCATTTTTTGTTTACACAACTGTGTTCTACGAAGATTTAACTTTTTGTGAATTTTATATCTGGTTATTATTACTTCTGTCTTTTATGATTTTTATCAATAGAATAAAGAATAATTGGCAGAGTAACAAAGTCAATATAAGAACGTAAGTTGGCATTCATAGAGTCTGGATTTGGAGTAGTAATTTAAAAAGTGTGTACGGTGGTATCATAGAAAAAGTAATAATAGGTATTTAATAGGACCAGAGAGTCTTGTGGAAGGCTAAGCCATGGAGGCTAAAGTCTGGGAAGAATGCATCTTCCTTGGGAAAGGACTCTGTTCATTAGAAGTTGCTTTACTTTCTGCTTGAAGAGTGCATGAGAGGGGTTGCATCTGGTCTCAGAAGGAAGAGGGTTCTAAATGTTGGGGGTAATCCTGGAGAATGGAATATTGACGTTTCTGTTATTGTGGGGCTTCAGTAGAAGGGAGCATGCACATTGTAAAGTTCTATTCTCACTTGATAGGCTGAGTTTCTTGGCGAAGTATGTAAGCTGGATTGTTGTGGTGAAGAGCTTTATGAGTGAGATCCATGAGATGGATCTTTGCTTCATAGGTTCAGGTCAGTGCTTTGAGGTCTGGGGTGATGTGATCACTTTTTTGAGCCTGTGATGAATCGAGATTCTGTGTTAAATGTTGCCTTCAGAGGTGGCAGCTTTGCTTTTTATTGTCCCATGAGGGTGGTGCTGGCATAATGTAGTTTGAAGATAACTTACACTTGAACCGATGTGTTGAGGTCTGCTGTCAGAATTTCTTAGTGCATGCAGTTGGTAGTTGGTGCCCTTAGTGGTGGTGTTGATTTGATCCTACATAGAAAGGGGATTGCCCAAGATTATTCCTAACTAATTATTTGCAAAATGGCATGCTCTTTAAATTCAACATTTCCTTAGAAAGAGCCTAATATTTCAATATAATGAACTCCACATCGTGTTGGGTGAACATCTATTACAAACAAACTTTTGTTAAACTTTCTTCCAATATAAGTGATATCAGACAATATAGTTATAAGCAAACCTGAGTCTGCCATAATTTCATGACCAATTTTACTTGCGGGAACACAACTGCATTAAAATGCAAGCAGCCCGAATCATGGGTAACACTTTCAACAGTCTACACTATATTGTCGATGAAATTTTCTTCCAATTTTTTTGTTACTGACTTATTTTTCTGCATTTATTATATCTCTTTTTCAATGCAAGGTAAATTAGATTACTTACAAAATGCGGTTTTGAACCACATCTGATGCATTTGGATTTCTTCTGATGTTAGTTCTTCGCTTTGTCTGATACCCCACATACTGCCAAATTAGATGCAGACTTTTCCCAAGTAATTACTTTTGCAAATATTGATGAACAGTAAAGACCTTTAGTAATATCTAAAACTTTATTCAATGTGGGATTTCTACATGCCCATAAACTTTCTTGAATTCTTTTGCATAAACAATTGAAAACAAACTGGTCCCTCACGTAAATATCTATATTTTCTTCAAATTAACATTTAAATGCAGGAATCTATAGATTTTAAATATATTCTTAAATACTTTCTTCAGCAAATTTGCTTTCTTTTGAAGAAACTGTCTTTCCAGCATTGCACTTGGTTGTTCGGTGAAGCGTCCTGCCGCTTTTGTTTGCCTACAGGACTCGGGTCTCGAGTAGGAGCATAATTTGGACCCCTTATACCATCTGTAGATGGGATGATAATAACCCCATGATGTGAAGATTACCATAGGATGGTACCAAAACCAATATTGTGAGCAGTCTATATTATTCCTTAATCTCTTATAAAGTTACTATGAAGTTACTAGGCATCCAGGAACGAAATACATTGGCTGAATTTTTAAACAAATCCTCTTGTGCAATAATTTGGAAAAATAAAGGAAGGTGATGGACTCAAGTTTGCTGAATTGAAAGACAATTTTTTTCCTGGTGCGCCTTCCTTTCGACGAATCCCTTGTTCCCTGGTCTCCAGTGGCATTGAACGGTGGCCAGTTCTGAAAGTGCATGCACAGAACACTAAATCTTACTAGACTGAATTGAGGTGCAAATACTGTGGTCCTTTCCTGTTGGCATTGTGTGTAATGAAATGGCAACCTCGTCACCTGTGATCATGAGAAAGTCAGCAAATAAAATTATATCTTTTCTTTTAGACTGCTCTATCTCCATTTGTGAAAAGTTACTATCTGTTAACTCTCCCCCTTTCAAAAACAGATTCCTATCAATGTGTGTTCAGAGTGTATTTGCGAGGATCACAGAGGAATCACGGAAAACATGCAAGAGTCCAAATCTATACTTAGCTTCCTTTAAGAAAATTAATTAAATACTGCACATCAGTTTATTATATAGTGCTGAGTTGGAAAATAAAGCTAGCATTTACTTAATTGTGTCATCAATCCTCAACTTTAAAAAAACATCTTCTGTCTCTTTAAAACACTTACCCCTAGTACACTCCTATCTCAATAAAGCTAACAATCCAGTGGAACAAGTAGGACACACGTTCACAGCACATTCTGTAAGAAACACGCTACTTGCAAATGAGATACAGTAGGTGTGTTTTAATCCATAAATTCAAATACATATCAATGATTAATTAAATTACTTTTTTTAAACAACAACCAATAATAAGACTTCTTCCTGAGCCATCTCGGAAGTTAAACCTACGCTTATTCACTTTCATGCTGAGTTCATCCAATGAGGATGAGGTCCTCATTGGATGTAAATATATATGTATTTGAAATTCACTGAAAAAAACATAGGTTTCCGGCACGTTATAGTTAGAATTTAGCATAAAAAAAACCTGAAAAATATACTGAAAAAAACATAGTTTTCAGGGGAATTATAGTTAGTTGGACATTTCACTTGTACAAAACCATAGAAATTCCCCTGTTATAGTTAGTGCAGCTAACTATAACTTGTGCGCCCGCAATGCACTGCTGATGACGTCACATATTACATCACTCATGACATGGTCAGAGACATCATCCATGACATGTCATTGACATCACGCATGACATCACTGATGACATCTCAAATTACATCACTGATGGCATCACTGATCATCATCACCCTCCTCCGCTAATTCTTCTCTATAATTCAGCCCCATGTTGGACGCACCTCCACTGGGGGGAAAAGCATTTTTTCATTAAGGTGTTTTGCTGTCTTATGAGGGCGGGGTTTCTCTTGGCGCCGTAGGAGAGTCGAATTTCTTGTTCTCATCTCTGTATTTCCACCCAGAGAGAGGGTCCCGGGTAATGTCCGAGTTGCACCTACTTGCACCTAGCCCAAGGTGCAAGCCCTGCTTAACGAGTGTGGCGGTCGCTTCAGCTCCCTTCAGCTCCCTTGGCACACTGTTTTGCTGGTTTCTGCTGTTATCCACTATGTATGCCGCTGCGCTCGCAGTGTTTGCTGTATTGCAATAGCGGCGCCCTCAGGGCACCTCCATAGCTCTGTTTGGTGCTCCGCGGCGCGGTCAGGCGAGGTGAGGGGAGGCTCTCCCTCACCTTCCCTCAGTCGTGGGGGGAGCCTTACGCTGCGCGTTGTTACTGTTGTTACTGTTCGTCTTATGCCATACGCAAGAGGAGTGTCCAATATCAAGGTGCGGAGTGCAGATGAAAAATATTTTCAAGTATTGGATATTTTTTCAGGGGGGGGTTTAGTGCGCCGCAGTTTGATATGCCCCACACCTCGTGGCACCTCCCCTCACCTCACTAAGTCATTTTGTGCCACTGCTGCGCTGCGGTCCCGGTTCACTCCCAACTCCGTATTCAGGGCTCCTTTCTGCTCACAGCTCATGGCTTGCTCCCCTCAGTTGTGGCTACTGAGGCTCTGCACGTCTATTCTCTGCTGCTCTCTGCTGGGCAATATCACCAAAACCATAGCTTTCTCCACTACCTGGACTATGAGCAGGCTGTGAGAGGCTGGGGGCGGGGGCGCCAAGGAAACACAAAGTTTTGGTGAGCCCAGTCAAGCTTTGGTCCACTGTTCCACCACTCCCCCACCACCGCTGTGAGCTCAATGGGGCAAGGGGGCAGAGACGGGATGAAGATGCAGCTCACCTTGCTGACTACGCTGACACCCTCCCCAGTCACTCCGGTCTACGGCGAGGCTCCCGCCACTTCCCCTGCCAAGATTTTGGGAGCGAGGGCACAGACACAGACACTCAGGTCTCAGGGTTCGACCGCAGCGGTTCTTGGCGTCTCCCTGGTAGCAGCGGCGGCGGTGACTGCTGTGTGTCAGAACATATTGAGTTCTGATACAACCAGTGTAGGTATTGCAACTGTGTCCTTAAAATTCCCACCCCCCTCCCACACCGGCTTCATCAACTCGCCGGGTATAAACCCCCCACCCCCCTTGCCCCAACCTGCATTCAAACTAACATCCCCCGTTCCCAATAACCGCTTGGGGGTACACCCACGTGGGGTCATCACTAGGGGCAAGCGACGTACCCACTCTCCTCCCTACTTGCACCCGCCTGTTCCTCCACTGGGGAGCAGACAGCTCACGGGACAGAGGAGAGTGGCCGAGTGAAACATGTTACACAATATAAACACTTTCAATACATCACCATCCGGGCGCCCACAGGTGCATTGAGTAGTCCAGAGCGTTCAGTCCGCAGCCGCTCCCCAACTAATACTTAGCCCACATCAGATAGGGGCGAGGTCGATCTGGATCTCTCACATGCCGCTGCCTCCCCAGACGCTGCTCTGTGTTGCCTCTTAAGGTAGTCCTCAGCCTGTTGCGGGTTTTGAAAGAAATTTTGTTTTCCCTGGTGCGTGATTCGCAGCCGCGCTGGATACAGCATAGTGTAGGGAATGCCCTGAGACTGGAGCTTCTTTTTAATAATAGGGGCGAGTTCGATCTGGATCTCTCACGTGCCGCTGCCTTCCTGGACACTGCTCGGTGTTGCCTCTTAAGGTAGTCCCCAGCCTGTTGCGGGTTTTCACCCCAGCAAAGAGATCTGGGTTAAATCCATCATTCTTTTGCTCTCCGTGCCACCCCAGTTTAGATCTGGCCATATGCAAATCAGTCTTGACCCTGTGCATCATGGGTACAGTCCAGCCAGAACTGCCAAACAAGATCCTCCTTGGACCGGAAACAAGCAGGCAAGGACCGGTTTGGGGGTTTCACCCCTCTTCAGCCAGGATAGCTTGATTCCAGTGGCAGCTACGAAAACACCACGTTGTCCTTCTTCCCTGACTTTATGCCTGCTGTACAAGATGCCAGATGGAAATTTGCTGCCATTAAAAAGAAGCTACAGTCTCAGGACATTCCCCATGCTATGCTGTATCCAGCGCGGCTGCGAATCACGCACCAGGGAAAACAAAATCTGTTTTAGATTTTTGTTGCTCCTCCCGTAGCTGATGCGCATCGTTTCGAAGTTTAACCCGTCACCTGATGATATCAGTCACCTGGGAAAGAGGGAAAGAACCTTTACGTAATCGCTTACAATCAGTTGCCACATCATCAGGTTCAAGAAGATCAGACACTTTTCGAAACATTCCAACGACTTAATCTGCAAAATGTTCAGTAAAGTACATCTGCTCTTTATCCTGCCATCCCTTAAGAGCTTCTAAAATCTCTAAAACAGTAACCGTATCCTTGAGTGACTTCCGAGCCAGGTTACTGAGTTCGACCGCACGTTCGACCGGAATCATGGAGCGGGTACTTGGTTTCATTTGATCAGCATTGGAATCCTCATCGTCGCCGGATGGGGTGGATGGAACGATATACGGAGGCGGAGGGCGATCTAACAAAGAAAAATCATCTTGCGGTTTATTAAGGACAGGATAAAGAGGTTGTCAACAGCATATTGGCCAGGTATCTGTAATCTACGCTCTTTTTCCTGTCTCTCTTCCAACTCCTTCGCCTCCTTTTTCCTAAATTCTTGCGCTTTTTCATACACATTCTTACGTTGCTCTTTCTCCATCAGCGCTTGCTCACTTTCTCACACTCACGTACTTCTTTCACCCACATTCGCACACTTTCAAACATATCTTGTCTAGATTTTCGCTTAAACATACACTGTTCCACATATTTATCCAGGGCGGGTTGGTGAATAACCAGATCGTACTTTAGCAGAAGGGTATTAAGGGAGTCCCCGTAAGGGGTATGGGAGAAATGAGCCAGGTTCTCCCCATTATCCCCATCGAACCCGCATGCGTTAGTGTAAGAATACGGGCAGGATCTGATATTAAAGTCCCCCCCCCCCCCAGATAATATCAAATGGTTTTTGGGTATCATTACAGATTTTATTTAAAGCTGATTCAAGTTCGTCTACAACAAAAGTACTTGTGGGGTCAAATGTGTTGTTGTAACGGTTGATCAGCAGGATGTTCCGGCCCCCACTATTTTCTAACTTCAGTATTTGGGAGTGTGAACCAACAGTGGAGTAAGATCTTACACGTGCTGGGAAGTGCACAGACAATAAAATCAACAAACCACCTTTTGCCCTACCCATGGCAGATTCTTGTGCTGGGCAATTATAAGAGACAAAGCCGTCGTAATGGATATCAATAGTAGACCAGGTTTCCGGTAGGCAGAGGATATCAAACCCTGAGATAGATTCCCTCCATCCCAGGGCTGACACCCTCTGTCGCCATCCAGCAATATTCCAACTCGCCATTAAACAACCTGGGCGGCTAGATATCAATACCGGTTCTGTGTGTACGAGATTAGGAGAGGGGACTGTTCTAGCGCACCCCGCATCAGACAGACCCGGAGCGTAAGGTGGAGGATGGATATCCATCATCTCAGCATGCGGAGGGGGTGTCAAGGGCAACATTTCTAGTGTTGGGGGACTTACCAAACATTCATCTGAACATATGACATTACCCACGACTTCCCCATCCGCTATATCAATAACCATCTCAGGGGGTGGGGTCTCTGGGATGCATATTGGCGGTAGTCAATCGACTCCCTTTAAGCCCTCTAGACAGCTATACCGGTTATAGTCAAAGAAAGGATTGTGCTCGGGGGTGTATTGGGGTGGCATGGCTTGTCTTGTTTCATAAAATCTTTGTCTGCCCCTTCGTTCGACCCTTGTCCAGTCGTACCTTCCTTTATAATGGGTTACATTGTTGGGTGGAAAGAAGAAGGATACTCGAAGGGTCTGGATGGTTGAGTCAAAAGACCTGTTAAATCCCGCACAGATATGAGATACCGTTCGGGGGTCTCTGAAGCTGACCGTAATGCAATCCCCATTAATGGACCTGGGAGTCTTACCTATCCACGGTACCCTCCTTACCATGATAATTTCATTGTGGAGATGGGCCGGTAGGGGTCTGTTTCAGTTGAGCCCCTAGTCGTGGTCTAGGGGCTTTAGGTTCTTTGATTGGGGACCCTTGTATCCCATCGGCCATTGGTCCAGGAGGATTAGACAAACAGGGTTGGTGACCAGGGAGTTGTTGTGAAAGTGCATTGTTATCCTGGCTAAGAGGATAGTGGGCTATTGGAGGGCATGCTGCAGGAAGATAGAGTGTTGGGTCACAGTTACTGGTTGTGTGGCTGGGAGGGTGGGAACAGTTTGTAGGGTGCTCGAGCTATTGGGTTTATTGGAGTTAGCTAGGATAGTGGCTGTGACTTTCTCGATATTAGACAATCTAAGATCCAACCTTTGCAATTTGGCCTCTAGGGGAAATAGGATAGATTTAAATAGGGCAGCTATACTTTCGATAGAGACCTCACTACTAGAGGGGGCTGTTTTCAAAGTGGTATGGGGTGGGGTGGGGTCGTTGTGTAACTTGGCTGTTTTAGAAAACCTTCCAACTTTTTTATATTTTTTGTTATATGATCTTTCCCGTTTCTTAATAGCACCTTCCCTCACCCCCTGAGACTTAGAATTAATAGAGCTCTCTTCAAGAACAGAAACAATGGAAACATTATTGGTATCAAGAACATGGTTAATTTCGGGTAAGATTTAATTCACCAAAATGTCAAGTTCCACTCGTGGCGGGTTATCTGCATCAGGGTGGGGGGGTTGAATAGCCACCGCGGGAATAGAGTTATCAACGAGTCTTTCTGGTGTTTTGGCATTAGCCAAGGTCCCCAGGGATGATCTTTTTATAGACATCAATTCTTTGGACAGGTGTTTCTCAAGAATGTTCATTTCTGTATCAATGATGTTATTCGCCCTGCTAAGAAATGTTTCCATACCTCCAGTAGCAGATCCTCCGGCAATTGAGGTCTTACTCCATGTTTCCCGACCAGCCATAGATGCCAGGTAGCACATGGATGTGGTTTGGAAATACGGTTAGGGGGCTGGCCCGGTCCGGTCACTACTGGTCACGAACAGGCACAAACGGGCCCGCCCTTGGCCCAGGCTTCGCCCCACGCTCCGTCCCGCGCGTGTCAGGCGTCTGCGGTAATAGAGGGGTTTAAATAAATAAAGGGGAGGAGTTGGGCGGGAAGAGTCGCAGGTGCGCTAGTGCCTCACGCGCTAATCCTGCTGGGACTCGCAGTCCCACACCCACAGACCGGACTGGTCTCTCCCCAGGAGTCTTCAATGCGTCTTAGTATCCACGGGCATTCAAGGAGCAACAGCAGTCCAGAAATCACCAAGATGGCTGCGAGCGGCTCCCGCGAAGCGGGAGCCGCGAGCCATTTTCAGGAGGAGGGGGAGGAGTGGGGCGGGAAGAGTCGCAGGTGCGCTGGTGCCTCACGCGCTAATCCTGCTGGGACTCGCAGTCCCACACCCATGAACCGGACTGGTCTCTCCGCAGGAGTCTTCAATGCGTCTTAGTATCCACGGGCATTCAAGGAGCAACAGCAGTCCAGAAATCACCAAGACGGCTGCGAGCGGCTCCCGCGAAGAGGGTGCCGCGAGCCGTTTTCAGGAGGAGGGGGAGGAGTGGGGCGGGAAGAGTCGCAGGTGCCCTGGTGCCTCACGCGCTAATCCTGCTGGGACTAAGCAGTCCCACACCCACGAACCGGACTGATCACTTCCCTGGAGTCTTCAATGCGTCTTAGTATCCACGGGCATTCAAGGAGCAACAGCAGTCCAGAAATCACCAAGACGGCAGCGAGCAGCACACCCTCCATCCCTAAGAAATCCCACAACCTGTAACTAAAATTAATTACACAATGTCTATATTTAATTGTCAATGAATCAATTAATATTATTTATTAACTAATTAATAATTAACAATAAAGTACTTTCACTGTTTGCACCTATAAACCCCACAACCTGTATAGAAAATGTATCCCAAAAAACTAAATACACAATTAACATTATAAAATCTCAATTAAATAAATATGAATGAATAAAAAATATTAATAAATTTTGTTATCATTAAATTACTTCCTACCCTATTCCCCCATAAACCTAAAACCCACTACTGAACTAAAAAACCCAACATTGAATTAAAATAATATTAATATATACTAACACATATATTAAAAGACATAAACAATACTCATACAAAACAATACATCAAATACATTTAACCCCTTCCATGCGGCCGCGATTCCCCTGGTGTGCTGTAAACAACACGAACAGGGGCGGGCCGTGACGAACCCCAGCCGTCATCAGCACACGAGCACCGTAGTGCATTACGGCTGGGGCTCGTCATCAGCATGGAAGGGGTTAAAATATATACTAAAATACGTAACGCTAATTATAAATTCGATATTTTCAACAACTATATTTTTGCAAACAATGTTAATGACTTCCATATTTTTAAAATCGATATTTCTTAACTTAATGTCGATATTCTTGACCTCGATATCCTTGCTGTCAATATTTCTGTGTTCCGACATTTCCAACTCACTGTTTTCACTGAACACCCCTGCAAACATACCATTTTGACAGCTTATGGTAAGTCTGGTAATGCGCTACATTTCATGCGTGGATGCATGGGAACACCCAGGCTCCACCCATGGAAGGCCTTCTTGGGGCAGAGAAACACAAAGCAGTGACTTTCACTGCAATGTGTTGCTCCAGATTTACCAAGCCACCAGATCCATGCAATGTGACCTTGCGACGCTTAATAAATCTTACTCTAGGTTTTGCATAACCCAGCGCCCCTTTGTATGGTGTAAAGGCAACTCAAGCCCTTGATGTATCTGCCCCTGATAGTGCATGAGCACGTGTCTCTAGCTAAACACACCACAAATACATTTTGAAGTCAATGGAGACATTGGTCCAGACTTATGACGAAGTCACACAATGTGGCACAGCAACCACAGTTGCTCCCTGCAATGTTTGGAAAGCAGAAATCTGAGGACCCCTACACTACAGAGAAATGGCACTTCCTTCCCTTCTCCCTAGCACCAGCACAGACAGTTGCTGCCACATGCCATGCACACACCTTTGCACCACAGTGCACTGATGTCTGCATGAGTCTAGCATAGGTTTAGTATGGGAAGGGTGCTCCATCCAGTACAAAATACTATGCTTAGACTGAATATAAAATGTTTTCTATTTGGGGCCTGATTACGATCTAGCTAGGAAAACCATCCGTGCAACTCGAATCCGGAGTGCTTTCCTAGCAAATCGCACAGTGGGAGTCTAACCAAACCAGTACGATGCAGCCATATGCTGACTGACTCTGTTCCCTCGGATTCTCATTGAACTCAGTGGGAACCTGTATACCGACACATACACAGGCTCCTGTGGTAAAAAGGGGTGGGTGGGGATAAGCGTACCTCCTGTGGCAGGCACCAATGCTGCCTGCCACACTGTGCATGCTTGGATCGGGGGGGGGGGGGGGGGAACCATGTGCACCCCTTGCGACCGATTCGGAGGGCTGTGGGTGAAGGGATGCCTGCTCTAGCCTCTCAATGTCCGAT
Organism: Lissotriton vulgaris; assembly: GCF_964263255.1. NCBI lineage: Eukaryota > Metazoa > Chordata > Amphibia > Caudata > Salamandridae > Lissotriton > Lissotriton vulgaris. The sequence goes on from NC_141689.1 coordinate 1,906,274,760, forward strand.
TCTGACAGCCGTTTTGTCTTGCTGAGACCGAGTCAATACGGCTATCTGAATCGTGCATCGTACTCGCTCGTTTGGAAGCCGGGTCTATTGCACGGCACTATTTGGCTTCAGAAAAATCAGACAGACAGATGTGGGTTCATAAATGATTTGGTAGGCCCAGATTAGATCTTTACATTGTACGTGTTGTTTAGAATGGGGGACGATTTGGACAGACACAGTGGCTCTGAATCAGAATAGGTCATTCCCGATCCCATCAGGAGCCCCTCCAACAGAGATCGGAATCAAGCCCTTTGTATATGTGCATTACAGCATAGCACACATGCAAAGATGGAAGAGAAAGGAGAAATTAAAGCTTTTTTCCTTTTAATGCCTACTTCAATTGGTGTTATTTTTTGGCACAGAACCCTGTCTACTATTGTTCGTAGATAGGGTTTCACGTCGAAAAAAATGGGTGATAGCATGGGAAAGTCCATGTACCACCTGTGGAACTCCCCTTTAGTGCGTTGGTTTGTAAATCCCCAGAATTATTTTAGAGTGTGTGTATAAAAAAAGGAAATTCCAACACGATGCAAAATCTTTGTAAATCTGGGCACTTGTGTCACAGTTTGTGATTCCGATGAGGACACTGGGTGGCGTGCTGATTTCAAGGTGTTGAAGTACAAAGAGATTCAAAAGCTGCAAGCCGATTAGGCTCACAATTGATTATATGAATATAATGACTGAGCTCCTAGTACTGGTGCGTTGAGTATCCCTTTTCATTTGTCATTTATATATAGACAGTGATGCAAAGAAGGGAACTTTCATTTCCTGTGAAAAACTGTATGAAAGTGCTGATTTAGCTGTAAGGAGTCGACATTCTCTCTCAACAACTTGGAACAGATTTTAGAGTGTCATTAGCTTGTGGAGGGATACAAAAGCTTTTTCGAAGATATTTTTTTGAAGTTGTGAGATAATTACATGCTTAGGTAGTTCAGGCACAATGCTCTGTCTGAAATAAATATTTATAAACAAAATGTACTCAGTGTATTCAAAGCAGGACAGAATGATGCATGTGGAAAGCATTAATCATTGCAAAAAGGCATGTTACATCTAAATATGACCTAAATGTCAATTTCAGTTTTACTCTAATCTGAAATTATTTTGCACCATGCCTTTCCTCTGTCAACAAGCTGTCAACCTTTCACTGTGATGTACATGGCAGAACAGTAGAATATGAAAACATAAATATTTTCCATTAACTTCAATTATGGGTTGATTAGTGTCAACTTCTGCAAATAATGTGTGTGAGCTTGCTATCAATTCATTTATTAGAATATTCATGTGTCCTTCCCACAAACACTCTGCAATCCTAGTACAAAATACAAATTAACATTTTATATTTGTGCATGGCAAACATCAGTTCAAAAGAAAATGTATTCACTCATATATCTGTTCCAACAATGATTTATAACATTTAGCCTATATTTTCAGACATGAAATATAACCTGTATCTGGTGTGCTGCAAAGTTGAACAGTTTTTGTCTTGTGTCATCATGAATTATTGTAAAAAACTTCACAATCATTATGAGCTTCTTGATGGATTAAACTGTTGTTATGCTAGGCTTTGCACAACCACTAGGTCTTGTTTTTCAGGGTCTATCTTGCGAGAGCATGCGCTAGCACATGCTTTTTGCTTACAAGACACTGTTGTTAACAAAAAAGGACAAGGAGCATGCCAGTTGCTTACAATTTGTTGGCTTATGTGGCACTCTTGTTTACAGTCTAGTAATTCGTCAAGGCAGGCCTGACATCCTTGAAAACAGGACAAACAGACTCCAAACATTTATTTTCTATAGTTAACTTTCTTTTATTTTGCCAACTCTCCTTTTCTTACTTTGCCCTCATGTTTTCTTTTGTTTTTGCTTGTGGGCGCAGTTCTCAAAAGATGAAGATTATTTTATTGTAAAGCTACATAGTTTCTTTCTTTTGTGTAATCTTTAAAATTATGATTTAACACATAATTGTGCAGTACAACCCAGTCCACCACACACCACTATGTTCCACATAAATCCACTCCACCTTAACCACACGAGTCAATGCCACTCAATCCAATCCATCCTAGACCAACTAAATTGACCTCAGTCCAATCCAAATCACTCACCCCAATCCAAACCACTCACCCCAGTCCAGTCCAATCCAATCCACTACACTCGAAGCCTCCCAAACCACCACACTCTAATCTGCCCCACTCAAACTCGCCCCACTCAATCCCAAAAATCTGTTCCACTCCAATCCAAAACAATCTGCCCCACCCCAATCTTCCGCACTTCAATATGTGCCACTCCAGTCCAAAACAATCTTCTCCACTCCAATCATAGCAATCTGTCCCACTTCAATGTGCCGCAATCCAATATAAAACAAACTGCCCCACTACCATTTGCCCCACTCCAATCCGCCTCATTCAAATCAACCCCACTCCCATCCAAAACAATCTGCCCTATTCCAATCTGCCCCACTCCAATCTGCCCCATTCCAATCTTCCCTACTCTAATCCAATACAAACTGTCCATTATATTCAGTTCCACTCCAAACTGCCCCACTTCAATCCATCCCACTCCAATTCATCCCACTCAAATCTTCCCCTTCCGGTCTATCCCATTCCAATCTTCCACCTTAAATCCATCCCTGTCCAATCTACCCCACTCCAATCCAAAACAATCTGCCTCACTTTAATGTGACCCACTCAAATCTTCCCCACTCCAGTGTGCCCCACTCAAATTCAAAACAGCCTGCCCCACTTTATTCTGCCCCACTCCAATCCAAAGCAAGCAGCCCACTCTATCCATTCCGTCCCACTCAAATCTTCCACACTACAATCCCCTCCAATCTGCCCCACTCCAATCCCAAAAATTTGTCTCACTTCAATCTGCCCCAATGCAAGCCGCCCACTCCAATCCACCTCACCTCACCCCAATCCACCCACTTCATCCTCATGCACCCCAGTCTGATCCCCCTCAATCAAATCCACTCCACTCAACCCCACTTCAGTCCACCCCACACCAATCCAATCCACCCCAATACCGTCCAATCCAATCTACCCAACTCCAATCCAATGTACCTCATCTCAAAACAATTCAACCCACCCCACACAATCCACAATCCATCCCACTCCTATCCAATCAACCACAATCCACCCACTCCAATTCAAAAATGTCACCTCACTCCAATCTGCCCAACTCAAATCCAGAACATCTACCCACTCCAATGATCCCCACTTCAATCCAACCAAACAATCTGTCTCATTCAATCCAAAACAATCTACCCCACTCCAGTGCACTCCAAACCAATCCAATCTAATCCGTCCCAACCACAATCCAATCCAGGCCACTCCAATCCACTTTACCCAAATCCAATCTACCCCACTCAATCCAATCCTCCTCACTCTGATCCAATCCACCACACCCCAATCCAATCCACCCAACCGTATCCCAACTCAATCCAATCATCCACATCTAATCGACCTCACCCAATCCAATCCAGCTCACTCCAATTCAATCCATCCCACTGCAATCCAATCTACTCCACTCCAAACCACCCCACCCCACCCTACCCAATCCAAAGTATCACATTCCATTCCACCCCTCTCCGTCAACCCCACTCCAGTTAACCCCAATCCACCCCCCTCCAATCCACCCACTCTAATCACCTCACCCCACCACACTCCGCCTCACTCCATTCCACCCTACCCCACCCCACCCCAATCAATACACGACACCCCATTCCATAAACTATCCACCCCTGTCCATTTAAAAACGTCTGCCCCTATCCAATCCAAAGCAATCTGCCCTACTCCAATCAGCCCCAGTGCAATCCAAAACAATCTGCCCCCATCCAATCTAAAACAATCTGCCCAAATCCAATCTGCCCCACTCTAATGCAAAACAATTCGCCACACACCAATTCATTCAACTCCAACCCACCCCACCCCACCCCAATTACCAATCCACCTCACCTCATCCTAATCTACTCCATCTCACCCAAAACCAATCCACCCTACTCCAATCCACTCCACCCCACTTCAATATGCCTCTTCCAATTCAGTCCAATTGCCCCATTCCAATCATCTCACTCCACTCCACCTGACTCCAATTCACCCCACTCCAATAAACCCACCTCATCTCACCCAACCCCAATCCAATCCATCTCACACTATTTCAATCCACCCCATTCCAATCTTTTCCACCCCATCCAATCCAATCCACCCACTCCAATCCACAACACTACAGTCCATCACACCCCACTCTACTCCAATCAACCCCTCTCTACTCCAATCTACCCCATTCCAGTTCAGTCCAGCCCACTAAATCAAATCCATCCAGCCACCACTCCAATCCAGTCCACCTGACTACAATCTACACCACTCCAATCCAATCTGCCCCTCCACTCTAATTCACCTATCTTCAAACCACCCTACTCTAATCCAATCATCCACACCATAATTAAATCAAATCCATCCTCACCCCAAGCCAATCTAAAGACACCACTTCAATCCACCCCAATCCAATCAACCCCACTCCTAATGTCTACATGAATCAGCCAATGAGACCGTAATGCCAAAACTGCAAGCGGCCCAAAACAGTACCGTGCACCTTGCGTGTAATCCTCCTTCCCACTTCATGGCTAAACGTCTAATGAAAGTCTTACAGTAGCTACCTATAAAGAAAAGGACAATTTTTTAAATGTTTTCCCTTACGTATAAGTTATTAACAGGAAATGGACCTAGCTACCTATGTCGGAAACTAAACTACTAATGTCAGTCAGGGATCTGTGCTCCATGGATAAACAGCTACTTATCATTCCTCATGTCCATTGGATAAAATGCAGGGGCAGGTCTTTTTCTTACATGACACAAAATGGGGAAATGGGGACAAGGAGCTGGATCTAGGTCCAGTGACTCGTGCTCCTGATAATCTTTGCTTGTGGGAGTTACAGTTCCTCTAAGAGAGAAGTGGAGAACAGAGTGGGAGGCTGGAGTCGTTCTCAAATTATAGTTCTGGGGACAGTGTGTCCTTGTCTTGGTGCGCTCACACACCCTGAAGGATGTTGTCCTCTATCATTGGGCAATGCTCCTCATCAGGACAGCGCTACAAAGCCCTATGGCTCTCCCGAAGGGACACTTTATCAGAGATTTTTTAAAGTGATAAAGCTGTAGGGGTATGTGCAGGTCTGAGTGGCAGTGGTGTCCTAGTTTGAAGTTAAAAGATGGCTGGAGGGAAGGCTAATACATTTAATAAGGAATAGCCACTCTGTCATCAGTAAAAAACCCAGAGGTTGTGCTACTTGAAGGTGACAATGGCCCTCTGTAACTAGACAAGTGTCATACCCATAATGGGTATGTTGAAGGTGAACAAGTTTCGCCCAATGCGTAGTATCAGGAGGAGATCCCTTGCTCTTCTTCAGGACCAATGTGAAAATGCAGTGATGCTAGTGAAGTATAGTGGCCTCTAAGTTAGTAGTAGTGCCACTAGTTAAAGAAGAATAATATTGAACAACAACAGAAACAAAAAAAAAGGAATGAATATAATAGCATATTCACCCCTTGCAGGAGGGTGTACTTAGAAAGAGGAGGTCCCCCATTGGTCAACCGTGTGCTATTGGTATTAACCAACTACTGTAATTCTCTAGCCAGTTATTCAGGGGGTGAGCTCTCAATATATAGTGTAATGGTGATGCTCAGGTGGACAAACCAACCTGTATATGTGGAATATTCTCAGTTAAAACCAAGACGTGATGTCGATATACTTACATAAACAGACAGATACATAATGCATCCCGTTTGGCCTAAGATCAGGGTTAAGGACAAGATGCACTGGATTACTAGCCAGTGAGTAAATGGGTTCGTATTGTGGAAAAATAGGGTGGTGTTGTGAGCGTAAAACATATAACTATTCAAGGTAAACCATTGCTGAAAAGACCTCAGGTCACAGTGCTCAAATGTGGTTGTTGGAATACGGTTACCTATACAAAGCTGGAATAGTGTCCCATGAGGTACAGCTGAGTAAATCCTCGAAATCTGTGCAAGAAGTCATAGTGTTAGGTACTGCAGGTACTGACCCACAGTCTGGTTAAAAATATATTTCTACTAACGACAAGGGTGCTTAGTATGAGGGAATAGTTGCGCTCCACTCGATAATTGGCCAGGTAAGTGATCTAGGTTTGCTGGTGTGGTGCTACTAGGAAAGGGGTGACCCTAGCAACCCCTTGACAATGTTATGCTATGGATACATCTACAGTTTAAACGAAAAAACCTGTGCATACATATAAATATCAATAACAAGTAATATGTTGTTAGTATTCTTAGAAGACAAATGAAGAAGGGCAGTCGTTGTTCGTTGAGCGTGTTGCTTTTATTGCGCCAGCAGACACATGTTTCATTGGAGTGTGATACACACCAAATCTTCAGGGCTAAATCCTAATGGATAGTACAGTGCATCAAAAAAAAAAAGAAGGGAGAGCAAGGGATTGTGTTCATATTGCGTGAACAGGGAGTACTCCTGTACCCCTGGGTTTATCAATAGAAACCAAAAAAGGAGTACCACCACAGTGGAATCAAAAATTCCTAATGGGGGAAGTGATTGAACAAAAGTGAGAAAGTTCTCCTTTTGTTAATAAACCCCTCACTCACCACATAGTGGTGACATGCTTCATCATCGGGGTTCACCCTAATGACCTAGCGCCATCAGGGTGTGCTACTTTTGCCCCCTTGTGGTTCCAGAGAGTAGGATCGGTGCGTCTTTTAGGGGAAGCAGACCATCCACTCCTCTGGTTTTTGGTCCTGAAGAAAACCTGGTTAATTAACACCTTCACGCTTGAAACATGTAGACCAGACACACATAGAGATACACGGGTCATATTCACCCTCACTCTATCTCGCCATTGTTTTTAACATAGTCCAGTTGCTTGTAAATAAAAAAAATGTGTTTCTCACAAGTTAAACCAGGACAATTTTTAACATACCTTTTGTTTATGCACCTTCACTCACAACCTGCTCCACTGTAAACAGGTGTTGTAGCACACCCTGATGGTGCTAGGTCATTAGGGTGGACCCCGATGATGAAGCATGTCACCACTAGGTGGTGAGTGAGGGGTTTATTAACAAAAGGAGAACTTTCTCACTTGTGTTCAATCACACACCCCATTAGGAATTTTTGATTCCACGGTGGTGGTACTCCTTTTTTTGTTTCTAGTACAGTGTATCCCCCACAACTGGTGATAATTTAGACCCAGTCAGGGTGTCGGTGGATTGTTCAGCGGGTGATGGCCAGATGAGTCAATAAGAAGCACTGTGGCGCTCTGAGTAAATGAATGTCTACTCCGATTCTAGGCTAGGACAGACGATGAAGAATCTTCATGTATTTGTATATGGGCTTAGAAAAGAAATATTCTGTTCAGTGAAAGTGTCACTGAACACCGCGGTGGTGTACGAATTCAAGTCTCTGTGGAAGAACCACATCCAGAATCTGAGCTGTGTTCTGTTCAGTAGTCTCTGTGTCTGTCCAAAAGCAAATACGGTGTCCCTCTCGTGGCGATGGATACATCGATGAGAGAATGAGGAAATATAAGCTGTATGATCCTAAGAAGACCGGAATA